>NC_090271.1:28840673-29150961 GCF_040414725.1 Anabrus simplex
ATAGATGTGTAAATATAGGTACAACATTTGTAAAACAGTTTACATTGGAAGATGATGGGTAGAATATATTTTCATAAAAATCAAACACGCAAGTGGAAAATTTAATTTCTAACATTTTACACCTCAACTTAACTCAAGCCATTTTTGAGAAACGTTGAACTGTATGAACTGTAAAATTTTGAAGTTAGGACGTTACTGTTTTATTAATATTACGTACGTCGTAAATACTTACAGTGTGTTTATAATTATTATTACTACGATTACCGTTTCATTCTGATATTCTACCCATACAGCCAATAAGTTCGTGGACTGGCGTCCACAGTGTAGGCAACACGGCGTACGTTCATGTACTGGCGCTTATAATGTAGGCAACAAACTATACACGTATGTACGTACTGCAGTCAATATGTTCGTGGACTGGCGCTAGCAGGATCATAATATAGTCTTTTGACCAGTCTATTCGCGTTTTATCTTTTTTCACGCCATGGTGATCCGCGTGATTTCGGATTGATCATCTAAAACTTTTTGTTAGCGGATATGAAAATTTTTTGTCTGAACTTGAAATTTGTCCGCTGGTCAAACTACGCCGCAGACATTCAACTGGCCTTCACAACAGAGACCGTAGTTCCACTTATACTGTAAACTGTTTCTTACCGGGACTAGCAAAGAACTGTCACGACAACATCCTGTTATGTAGCGCATTACGGCGACACTAGACGGCCATTCCACGAACTTAATAACTCCATTACGTAAAATTTACCTTGTAAAAGGGTAAGCGTAGTATTCCCTGGTTCATAGGGACCATGGATTGATTGCCGGCCAAGCCGGGGTTTCTAAATTGTATCTTGTTCTTTCTTGTAATTAGGAACAGAGTCGACAGTAGAATTAGTGTTGGCCTGTCACAAGAAACAAGCATGAAAAACACCTAAATTGTATAGAAATTGTATTGTATTGTATTGTATAGAAATAAATATGTTTCGGATTATGCTATGCACCTACTACATTTCAGAGATTCATTAAGGAAGTAGTGAAGGTATTAGAATTTTATTTCGCTTATCTCGATACCATGCACATCTCCAGAACAGCAGGTCAAGCGTTTGATTTTACACAACTTGAGAAATATGTGCCTCGGAATATAAGTTGGAAAATCAGTATTTCTTTTAGGAGTACAAGAGATGATCTTCATAGGACATCTGATTACTACAGATCGTACCAATCCATACCCAGAAGGAGTTTCTGACATCGTAAACCATAAACGACCCGAAAGATTGAGATATATTTAAGCATTATTAGGCACAGTTAAATTCTTCCATCGTCATCTAGAGTACACGGCTGAGAATCAAGAATTGCTCCGACTACGTGAAGGGTCAGAAACCAGAAATTGAGGCCATCATTTGGTGTGACTCCAATACCCGAAAAATTAAGACTCGTTTGAGGTCGCATGGCAATGTACTGCCCAACAATGGTACGTCAGTTGCAAAGACAGATCTAAAGTTGAACTCTGAGGGCCGTAGACCACGAGGGTGGCCAAGAGAACGATGGCCGGATGCTCCGAAAGACATGTTCTGGATGGTGTAACATCGGAAGATGTGGAGAGTGAAGCGGAAATGCAGGTGAGTTCGTAAGCGGGGAAATGAGAATACGAACAGGAATTACAATAAGAAAAAATTAATTCATCTATCTCCGTGACTGGGTGATTTAATCGTCTAAAATCACATCCTCATTTACAATCACTATACAGGGTGAAGCGAAATTCGCGCACTCGGGCGTCGCAGCGCGACTCCTCACATGCCAGCAATAAAAAAGTATCTCTCATAAAAGTTCGTCCTACGAGCGTATCCGGGAGAAAAAGGATGTTGAAGAGTGGCAATCTGGCAACACTGTAACCACATGTAGTATAACTACCTCTGTCAGCACATATTTGTCGTGATGTACAGTAGGTGCAGTGGTTAGAGTTTTGAGTTAGCATGCAGGAGGTCGAGGGAGTCGATCCTGGTTTGAGGCGTATGTTTCTTATTTCTTAAATGTAGTCCAGGTGGTATGGTATCTGGCATCTTAATCGTCAGCAGCTATTGCTGCGGGTCCTCTAGTAACCATTTGCACTTACATAGTACGATCCTAGAAATGGACGAACATTCGTTTTCATTGGTCAGCTTTGAAGGACGCCCTTTCCACGTCGTGGGCGTAAATTTATTCGCACCACTTCATCTACTAGATGCATTACAACATGTTCAGCGTTACTACATTTTGTAAATGTAGGATACATGTGACCTAAGAAACGGTGTCTTACTGTATTACAGTATGTAATGTCCGATGAAAATTTCCAAATGAAAAAGTGCGCCTCAACCCAGAATCGAACCCTCGACCTCCTGTATGCTAACGCAAAACTCTATCCACTGCACCAACTGTACAGCACGACTAGTATGTGCTGACAGAGGTAGTTACCCTACATGTGGTTACAGTGTTGCCTGATTGTCACTCTTCAACGTTCTTTTTCTGCCGGATATATTCGCAGGACGAACTTTTGTGAGAGCCCTTTTTTTATTGCTGACATATGAGGAGTCGCCCTGCGACGCCCGAGTGCGCGAATTACGCTTCACCCTGTATAACACTATCAACCACAACATAAACACGCTGTCGTGAATGGATCCTTTCACATGGGGCTGCGATAGAGAAGACCTCCACATCGATAAACTGCACCAAACACACATGAAGTAATGAACAATATAAGTAAATGAAATGCCAGGATGGACAAGTTAGCGGTCCGGATTCTTAGGAAATTAGCTTCGTTTCTTGATATTAACACCATCGCGTGTTTAAAGATCATAAATTTTGTTAGAGAGAAAACCGGAATTCCGTATTAAGCTATAAAGAAACAAAGGTATTTTTATGGTGTGAAGGAAGTGCTCATATCACGACCACTCATGGTTTAAGTAGCATTACTGATGTAAATTTTAACCAGGCTGGAAGGTATACTATACCGTACGAGTAGGAACTGTGACGCGAAAACACTTACATGTAATCTAGAAATACAGGGTCTCTCATGTAAAGTAAGACCGTCGAAGCGCAGCTTTTACTTTGCGACACACAAGCTGCAGTATATGAGGCGCGCGCGTAGTTCTCGACCTTGCAAGCAGCCTGCACGTGTCCGACCTGGTAGGCATCAGTCGCCAGTCTGAATCTCAGCTGTTAATATGGTGAAACAGTTATCATTGCATCACCGTACATTCGTGTGTAAAAGTTCTGGTTTCATCTTAATGTTCGTGTAAACAGTCCTAACTCTCGCTATTGGTGTTTCTGAAGTCCCTCACTTGGACAGGAAGGTTTGTGATTGGGGTGCTGTTAGTTCAAGACGAATAATTGGGCCTATTTGTTTCCGAGACGAGAGTAACTGCAGAGAGATACCAAGATGATATTTTTATTCCGTTCTTCCAGCAGTTAACGGAAGAAGAAGAAGTATCGCGTGGGTGGTTTTAACAAGATTCAGCCCCTGCTCATAGAGCAGAAGATTTGCAGACAGAGTGATCAGTGCTGGTCTGTTTTTTTACTTGTAGGGTAAACTGAAAGAAAAAGTGTATCGAACAAATCATCACACACTGGAGGAAGTGAAAGAAAATATTAGGAATGAAATCACAAATATTACAGTGATGGAACTCACTCTTGTGAACCAGAATGCGCTTACCAGATACAATGCTGTATAAGTCGGGAAGGACGATAGTTCTAGGATCTTTTATAAGGTAAGATTTCATATAAGATTGTATACACGCTTAAAGCAGGGCGGCCGCACGCACGTAAGTTCGGCTGAGGCAGCTGTCGTACCGCAGAGTATAAACACCGCGCGTTCGGTCTTAGTTTTATATAAGAGACCCTGTATACAATTTACCAGAATTTACCATACTCTGGTTCATTATTAAGAACTGCAACTTGCTTACTAAACATTTTAAACATTGATTCGTGATTAAATTAGCTTTATAAATAGTTTGAATTTTGATTTATAATATTTCGTCGTTGAAGCCTCGAAATACCGTTATGTGAAAGTCTGGAGCTCCCCCTGTGGGTGGGGGCGGTAGAATAACACACACGATATCCCCTGCCTGTCGTAAGAGGCGACTAAAATGGGACTCAGGGGCTCTGAAATTAGGTGCGTGGTTTGGCTACCACGGGGCCCTTAGCTGAGTCCTGGCATTGCTTCCACTTACTTGTGCCAGACTCCTCACTTTTGTCTATCCTGTCCGACCAGTCTTGGTCAACTCTTGTTCTTTGCCGACCCCGACGCTATTAGGTTTCCGAGGGCTAGGAAGTCTTTCATTTACATGCCCTTCGTGGCCATTGTCATCCTTTGGCCGATACCTTCATTTTTCGAAGTGTCCGGCCCCTTCCATCATTCCTCTCTGATTAATGTTATGTAGAGGATAGTTGCCTAGTTGTACTTCCTCTTAAAACTATAATCACCACCACCACCACCACCACCACCACATTCTGGAGGGGTGCAATACTAACCGGCAGCACATGCATCACTTAGAATGAAAATTCTTTGATAATTTGTAGTCAGAATTCTAAGCTGTTTGTCTAGGCGCCACGCCGATTTTCAAAAAATGAATTAGCGGTATCGTAGTATACGAAATAATTGTTAGAGTGTTTTAAGATATACATAATTATTCACTAAAATTAAAATCCAATTTGAAGGGGAATCAGTACAAAATTATTTACAAGTGTTAACTTACCACACGGTGTTTGAACATTTATGTATTTGAAGACCATATTAGTCATAGGAGTTCATCTCCAATCGTACTAAGTGGTTAGTTAATGGCTGTGAGTAATACCTCTCGAATGTATTTGCAGAAATATCAGGCAAACGGGCATTTGTACGGCGATTAGATCCTGTTTGCAGTCGATTTACTGGAATTATACTCAGGTATATTAGAATGTACCACTGCGTTTGCTAATAGTTGGTAATCTGAAACATGATACCAAAACAAGACAAAGCGAGCTGTGCGAACTGAGATTTGTTAATTTTAAAGTTTGCATGTTTATGGAATTCCATGTAGTGCAATTCGTTACCCAAATGTTGTTGTGTCATCTTTGATACTTTTTATTATGAGTTAAACATGAATAGTTCTTTTTGGATGATTACCTTCGTTGCCAAATACGTATTGAGCCCTGCTACTAGTTTTTCTTACTTTCCTATGAAGGAGGTTTGCGAGGTTTAACAGCCACGAGTTTTCCATGTTAAAAAATTTGGATCGGTCAGAGGCATCAGTATCAAGAATCCCAGCGGAAGCTACGTCTCTTTTTTAAATCATTGAGCCTCATGCTTCCAGTCTTGTAAAACTTTTGATGAGTGAGACGATCTTATTCGTAAGTCTGCGGTTGTCTATTCTCACACGGTGTCAGTAAAACTTCAGCCTCCACGTCGCATACTAGTGTTAGCCGTTTCTAGATGTTGGTACAGTTCAGCTCAGTGGGTGTGTCCTATTCGGGAGCACTCTTGGCCCATGCATTTTCCAGAGGATACTTCTTTCAACATTTTCCAGGTCGTCCATGTGGCCTTTGCTATTCAACGGTATGGTCTCAACAGCATTTAAAAACTGGGATCCCAGAACAATCTTGAAATGTCATATTTGGCCTTCTTCGAAATGTACTTCTTGTTATAACGTTGCTGCGTTGGTTTGTGTCTGTGATGGAGGTTCTGTCTCTACCATTGGGGAGGACCCATTAACCAAGATATTGGAGTCGATTGACTTTTACAATCTTCCAACACTAGCAGCAGGACTGGTACAAAGTGGTCAGAAGAACGGTAGAGGCAACACAGTGAGTTCATGAAGAGATTTTGGGAGAACAGGACGGCAAAACTTATCAAGCCAATTAACAAGTTCCAAAGCACTCTATGAATGCCATAAGAATAAGAATAAGAAGAACGCTAATTCATTTAATGTGCGTAAAGGATGGTTACGATTTCAGTTTATTCTAAGTATTAATGTTAATAGAACCGCTATGTAAATGAGATACTGTATGTATACTATGCAAGCAATGCAAGAATGAAGAAATAATGCCGCTAATACTACTGCATTTCTAGATTGTGCTGTGATTGTGCTATTTAGGAAATTGAACTATACAGTTTTGTAACTCATGTTATTGTGGGCTGTGGCGATGTCAAACAAGCTGTATAAATGTTTCAGGAGATGTAATATAGAAAGGCAATTTGTCGAACGTACGTACGTCTCTTTATTTTGCTAAGTCCATTCAAAAGCACCCACGGCCTGTACGCTTCTCTAATGACGTTACAGTCCATGATAGATTGATTCATTGAATTTTTTTCAAGCTCGGACATACACCAGACCTCCTCCGGCTGCGAAACAAAGGTAGAACACACCCAACCGGTGAACTTCACATACAGATACAGGCTGCAAAATTGTTGTATAAACAAGAATTCCAACTTTGTAGTGGATTTCATCTCGATTGCTCTTTCTGGTATTCCTCTTACGCACTGCTTGTTCCATCCTGTGTTTTTTTTTGGTGTAATCAACGGAACGAGCTAAAATGCCGTTTGCTTTACTAGAAAGATAGAAACGCGTGTGTGTTTCGTCAAAAAGAGTGGATTGCACTTTTAAACTAAACGTTCACTCTATGAAACATTGATAAGCTAGCTGCTTCAAAGTGACTCTCCTGGACTGTGCATTTAAAAAATAAAGTCCCGAGGCCTAGTACAAAAACAAAATTAAATAACTGAAACCTCTACAAAGAGAAGAGAAAATTAGGTAACGAGATAAAGAACTTGTCTGGCCACGCACTGTTTAACTGAATGTCCTGCCATCACTTGAAGGAACAGTCTTCCGTTTAAAGCTGGATGGAATATGAATACGGCAATGAAGAATTAATTTTCCCGGTCTAGTTTAGGGTGGGCTACTCCATGATTTTTCTTAAGAATGTTTATGTTACAAAGTCAAAGGAAAAGTATTGTATGTAGGTTCTCCAGTGTAAGTTGTGTGGCCGAAATGTTGCAGAATGGTATGTATATTTTAATATTTTTCCAGAGGACGTACTCGATCAACACACACACAAACTGTGTTGTCAACAGCCGTATAGCGCATGCGCGTAGGAGCCACTGCTCCACCATCATAGTTACCATAAACAATTACGTATAACTTCAGATAAACATATGAAGGTATTTACATCGGTACATGCTGAATATTAACATGATAACCGATTTTGGCACAGTAGAGGACAACTAATAATCCATGTTGGGTCAGTTTAAATTTTCTGTATGATTAGGCTATATATTTTAAATATGTTTTACCGTCGCACCGATATCGACACCGAGAGGTCATATGGTGATGATAGGTTAGAAAAGTGCTAAGAGTGGGAAGGAAGCGTCTGTGGCCCCAGCATTTTCCTTGTTTGAAAATAGGAAACAACAGACAACCACCCTTATGGCTATCGGCTGGGGTACGAACCCACTATCCGCCGGATATAAACTCAACTACACATCCCTAACCGCACGGCCAACTTGCCCGGTGTGTCTATTTACCTATACCGGCCGAGAGGATTTGTCGTGTCGACCACACGATATCTCGTAATCTGCAGGCCTTCAGGTAGAGCAGCACTCGTTTGGTGGCCTATGGTCGTTCGATTCTGTTGTACCATGAGGTTGGGCTCGTTTTGCTATTTGCATGTCTGTTTGTCTGTCTCTGCCTGTTTCTTTGTCTGTCTGTCTGTCTGTCTGTCTGTCTGTCTGTCTGTCTGTCTGTCTGTCTGTCTCGAAATAATGGTTGGTTAGTTTTTATTAGACTTGTGTTTTAAAGTTAGGATAATGGTCGAGTACGATCTTAGCTATAACTCGTTTTAAAAAATCAGCAGAAGGGTCGCTTCAGTGGAGCCTTAAGTAAGAAATTCGATATAATTCTATTACGGCCGATACTTATGACCACATTCATTTATGATATGATTTAGAAACGTTATTCTTGTAAGCACTTTACAGATACGGTCAAAAGGTAAATTCGTGTCTTCGTATCAAGGTGGTGCATGTATTTTCAGACACACCCCGAATAAAGGTCAGCTGCATGTACCATTTTATCCACATTTCAGCCCACCTGTCATTCTTAAAGCTCTGAAAGTTCCGGGAATCGCACCCGGACCACCGAGGACGACAGCGCTACACTACGGAGGCTGGTAACTCTCTCTGTAGAGAGTTGCTACAGTATTCATCCCGGCAACCTTCATAATAACCGGAACATCCGTCTATAGTCAACATTTTTAATATTAACCTGATACAGTTTCTTATACCAGAAAGAAGGGATCAAAGCAGGTTCTTGCATTAAGATTCTCTGGGTCGTTTTCTTCCTGTTTTCCTGGCAATTCTTCCTTCATTTATGTTAAGGAACTGCTCACGCCACAGACATTCATTTTCTTATCTTACCTTAATATTGACTTTTTATTTATATAAAATTTCCTCATTTGACGTATCCCATACGACAGAATATAATATATAAATAATTATCTAATTTTTAAAACACAATAACATCGGTTTCGGATGGGCCAAGGTTTAGACAAGGAACTGCTGAATTCAATTGCTCTCACTTCCACAAGAGGGTTTATTTTTAATCTAGGGAACCATTTTATAGTCTATAATATTTCACCAGGACATCCATAGAAACGTATTAGCCGCACTGTAATCCAGACACAGTCCTCCTTTGCCGGTCCAAACACTGATGATACGAAAATACTCAGAATTGCGAACCTGGAATGAAGAATGGATTGCTATGGGCCCCGATTAGTGGAGATCGACCTTCGACTACGCAAGTTCAGCTCGGATTTAAACTCCAGCGGAATGTATGGGCCCCTCTTAAAACAACAATCACACCACCACCATCACACGTATGGTCCCACTAAACTGCGTACTGGGCATGGAAGAAGTGGCTCTGCGATGCATTCATAGTGGTGTAAGGCCTTCTCCAAAATTTCCAGAAAATGCGACACATCACCATCAGATGCCCGCATAGATCCTTCTGTGGAACCATCCACGACCTTCTGACAGCTTCAACAAAGGTTGTTCAGCGGCTGCAACAATTAGAATTCCTGGTTTAGTGCAATATTTTAATTTTTAACCTTAGGTATATAAACAGTTTAAGAAAATTAGGGGAACATGTTTTTGAACGTATGCCATGCTCCACAAAACAATACCTCATAACCAGGTATATTACCAACCAAACGTTTATTCTTTAGAGTTGAAGTTTACAAAAGTACATCGATTGATTCGCGTTCATTTTCAGAACACAAACGGAAATGTCCAAATAGGGGCAAAAACAGATTGATTACAGTCCTCCAGGGTGGATTTGTATCACAGTTGGAGAGCTTAAGTATGGTGCATGTTCTCCACGAGCATCTATCACAGCTTGGCACCTACGTGGCATGCTTCGTGTAAGTCGACGGAGGTCACATTGCGGTATCAGGTCCCATTCTTCAATGAGAGCCTGTTCGACGTCTTGGAGAGTCTGTGGTGGAACAGGAGGTCCACGAACACTTCTGTCAAGCCTATCCCACACATCCTCATTGAGATTAAGGTTGGGACTCACTGCTGGCAATTCCTTCTCTTGAATGTCCAGTTCACGCAAGACAACCCTGGTGATGCGCGCTACATGAGCCCTGGCATTGTGGCGCATGAGTAGGAATTCAGGATCAACACCGTATGCAGCAACCAACACATGCTGTAATAGTATCTTCTCGATGTACCCCGCAGCGGTAAGATTACCACGGACGACGACAAAATCTGTACGGCCATCAATACTGATGCCACCCCGCACCATCACAGAACCTTGTCCGAATCAGTCGCCTTCTTGGACATCATTTGGCATGTACTGCTTACCACGGCGTCTCCATATACGTTGACGTCCATCACACTGTGTCAGGGGAAATTTGAACTAGTTTATGAACAACACAGGTCTCCATTGGCGAAGTTGACAGTTGACGTGGGTACGGGCAAACAGAAGGCGAGCTGCGCGATGTTGATGCGTTAAACGGGGCTCTCGAGCGGGACGTCTGAGTCGTAAGGGCACTTCTTTTAACCTGTCTCTTACAGTGGTGACCCTCCTGAGGTCTTGTTGCAGTTCTCTTGCGGTTGCTGAACGACAGATTGTCAGTTATCGTTCATCCTGTGGGGTCAACGACCTTGTCCATTCTTCTTTGTGAACTGGCCTGCCTCATTGTAGGGATTCCACTAGTGACGAATAACTGACGGAGAGATATTAGGATCCACAGCAAGACTACGAAAAGTCAAAAGTCCATCCTTTCTGGATCAAAGTGACGGCCCTTGCGACTTGAACCTCGTTAAGATGTCTCATTTGATGTGTTGGTTGGCGTACACCGTGCTCATATATCCGAAATAGTCTGTGTACCTCACAACAACATACGGACGCACCACTATTCACTTTGTTTTGAGGGGTCACCTGACAGTTTAATGCATGACTAGGCCTACAGGTGGAGTATAACTTCGATTTGATATACCCTGAGTAGCTAGGGTGCCAAGGTATACTGCACGACTATTGGAACCCCATCTACCAAATTAACGCTCACATACCAGACGTCACAAAACATGTTCCCCTTTTTTTGAACTGTGTATTTATATATTGAATATTATTTAAATGTTGGAAACATTTCTCAGCAGACGAAATAAGGATCCCTACTACGAAAAACGAACAATTAAGCGATTTCCTCAATTGTGCAGAAAGTTGAGGCGCTAAAGGACCCGGAATGATTTCAAACTGTGGGTCTTGGATAGCTCTATCAAACCAAGAAAAAAAAGCACATTTCGAAAATCTTTTTTGGCCTAAATGCAATTCCGGGAAAACAGCCCAAAGTCGCTTGTTTCCTTAGTCGTTTTCTTTTTCATTGTAATTCTACATAAATTAGCTTATTTTTTTCTGTAACGTACTCCTTGATTCGATATTCTCAGAATTTTTTTAACTTTCTGAAAAATGTCACCACCGAATGTAGTTATAAAGGATTAAGTGAAACTCTGCATTGACATACATCAGCGCGCAGAGAGGTAGAAAAAGCCGAACTGGTAATCTACTCGACCGGATAACTATGGTTAAGAAAATGGTTGTCGATTTTAGAAATAAGTAAAGAATATATTCTCATACTTTTATTATATTTTATTTACCGTAATTTCGCAGCTCATATTTCTAGGATGTTTTCAACATTGGGTTGCTTGTCTGAAGATTAAAAAATGTGGATTTTTTAAAATTTTCTATTTAATGCATTTGCACATCTCTCGCCATTCCTATGTCGTGCCTTCCTTTCACTTTATTATATTTATCTTGTTTTACAAGGGGATGCCTGGCCGAGGCGGTAAAGGCGTGCTAGGTTCGCTGGGAAGTACGTGGATTCGAATCCCCGTCAGGAAGTCGTAAAATTTAAGAAACGAAATTTCCACTTCTAGAGGTGCACATGGTCCTGAGGTTCACTCAGCCTACACCAAAAATGAGTACCAGGTTAATTCCTGGGGACAAAGGCGGCCGGGCGTAAAGCTAACCACTCTACCCCATCAAGTGCCGAGGTTACGAATAGTGGAAGCCTTTACCTTCCACTCCTCCAAGGACCTTCATGGCCTGTACGGAGAAGACTTTTTAACATTTTTACTTTGCTTTGTTTTGTAAGTTATTCAGTGCAATTTACATCATGTCCTTTTTTCTCAATTTGTGCGCGACTTAGCTTGTACCATAAGGTAAGTAATAATTGGAGAAATATGAAACGTAGGGAGATATACATATTTTACTTCGGAAATGAATAGTTGTTTTTACATTTTAGTTTACTTGTGCGAAGGATGTAGAAAAAAATATTCGGCCAAGTAAATGATTTGCGTCCTTTTCTATTTGATAGTGAGTTACATGTAATTTTCCGGATCCTGGGTTGGTCAGGGAATTGACCTTCGATTCAGAGGGTCCTGGGTTAGATTCCCAGACGTGTCGGTGATTTTAGCCACATTTCGTTCATTCCTGTGGATCAGGGACTGGGTGAGTGTGTTTATCTTGAAAAATGTCCCTTAAACAGCACACAACCTCTATCGCCATGCAAACACGTAATAATGAATACATCTCACTTAGTGCGCTGACCCCAGATTACAGGCAAGACGAGGAGGAGGAGCAGAAGAAGAATGCGACTTATGTAACTTAACAAATAGAATATCTAGACTTCTGCTCCTTCCTATGCTACAGTATATAAGCCATGAAAACTGGTTGATCTAGACTTTTCAGCAATTGGTCTCGCAATAGGATTTCGGTATCTCTGCCATCTAGTAGAACAAAACGGAATATCTTAATTGATGCATAGGAAGTCTAGATAGCTTCAAATCAATATACATCCAGCAGGTAATTTGGTGCATATTCTTCTTCTTCTTCTTCTTCTTCTTATTATTATTATTATTATTATTATTATTATTATTATTATTATTATTATTATTATTATTTAGACGCATCTTTCGCTCATAATGTAAACTTATTAACGGTGTAATGAAAATTACTCAATTGTGCGTGCAGATTTTTTCTTCTCTACCGTCTTCAGGGATTCCTATTCTAGCATGCGTGATGACACCTTTACCAACCCCTGTCGAGTATGGGTGAGTTAGCACATCTTTGCTCACCCCTGTTCTAATGTAACGGTAATGCTAATACTGCCCTGAGCCCATCCACTCTCCTTCTAATGCATGCCGGCACCACTCTAAACAATACACTACCAAAATAGTCCATTACTAGGATACCAGGATCGAGTATTACTGAGATCCTTTCCGCACTCCTTACTTAATTCATCAACATCTTGAGAGCAACATTCAGCCATTCATTCACTGTTTCATATCCATTCTGTACAGACAAAAGGAATTCACTTGTTGATACAACTATTCCTATTTCCTTCCGCTCGTATCGTCTTCGTGTAACTCTCCCACCATGGTTCTGAAATCCTCCAAATGCTTCATCCTACGTCGACGTTACTTTTTACTCTAATTAGGAAATATTAGTGCTAAAGATATTTTGTGAAGTGATATGTCGAACTAATTTGACATTCCTACTTCCCATTCATTTCATCGACATTGTCATCCTTTAGTCCTCTTAATACTCCTATTTTCTTCTTTCAGTCCAACCCCTTCATATAATTGTACTCCGTATACACATTTTTGTTGCTTCAAGACGTGCACTGCCATCTCCAATACACCATGTTTTCAAAGCTTTCCTAATCTTTCTGTTGCTATACCAACAAATATCAAGAATCCTCAAGAATCTAAGTACACTTACCAACTCCTGGATCGTAAACAAACTGGGTCAGATTCTACCGCACTCATCCAATACGCCAGGTAAATTCAAGTACATGGTGTATAAAAATAAACTGTGAATGATTTTATACTGTATAACTGACAGAGAATTTGACGCATGTTGTCATTTAAGCTAAAGAATCTTGATAAATCGAAAGGTCTTACGCATCTAAACGACAACGGACTTGAAGTACCAGATATACAGAATTCTCTCGCCATTTTGCACACACATCTAAAAGGTACAAAACTGAATATTTTAGAATCATTATAAACTTATAGACATGAATTAATATATCCACAACGAACGCTAAAGTATAAATTAGAAAATTAATATTTAACAAAATCAACTTTGAAAACAACTGTATATTTCTTAAACGACACAGACTTATATTTGACTCGACATAATTGTAGAAAATGTGTAATATGCTTACGTCTTTCTCGTTAATGTAATGCAGTAATATTCTTTTGAAACAGCCTTATATCAGTAGAACAAGATGTGCCACCTGAAGACGAAGCGTTGTGAAGGCATTTATTGAATAAAACATTAAAGTCGCTGGTAATGTTGTGTGTACTGCTTCATAAAGAATGCCTGATTTGCTACTGAACCACTAGAGTAGTGTATTGACTTTAGAATAATGGGACGTGGGTTAGTAGTTCATTCAACTGATTAGGTTTCAGGCGGACCTTGATCAGCCACGTGCAGTAAATTTGGAAATAAAAAGAGGAGATCCTGTATGAACTCAGTGTCCTGCCACAAAGACAGGACAGCATTGATTGGAATGTAAATATTCGGGGCTGATAATAAGTATCAATTGACAATTTCGAATTTCTTGCTGTATACTTTCATTGTGGACAAAATTTGTATAAGTTTAATATTTAATATTGTTGTTACAGGTTTGAAAGTCAGATATCTGTATTTAGAGGAAGTTGTACCATTCTAAGTAATGTATAGACCATACCAGAATTATTTTGAATCCTAAAATGCATCTAAGGCTCTTAATTACATTTTATTGCCTGACATTCGATAAGAGCAAGTTCAGTAAAGATATATTACTATCTCGCTGGTATAATGCAGAAGAATACTTCAAGGCGAATACATGGTTAGAATAAGAACAAAAGATTTATAACGTTTCTCGCATTTCCCTTTCTTACTCGCGTTCATTTATTATTTATTTCCTTCGTTTCCTATCTATTTTCATCATCTCTTCTGTTCCTTTTCTGATGGTTACCATTATTTTCTTATTTTCTCGATCTTACCTTATTCTTAACCCATTTCCTCTTTTTCTCTCTTCTTATTTATTCTCCCATTTCGTTTCTTTTCCGTTCCTTAATCTTCTCCTACCACATTCTATCCTCCAATTTCTTTCCTTCTTCCTTTCTTATTTTCTTTCTTTCTCAGTCTCTTCTTTTCTCCCTCATTCAAAGGAAACCTATGTCACTCTTTCCTCTTTCCTTAATTTCATGGTTAGCTCCTTCCTTCTACTCTTTATTTCTCTCTCTCAATTTATTCCTTCCTCCCTACCTACGTTCTTATTTCCTTCACTTATTTCGTGTTGAGTTTCTCCCAGTTTCCTTCTTCTTTACTTCCATCCTTACTTTCTTTATTCCTGATTTTATTCTCTTTTGCTATTTTTTTCTTTCTTTCTTACTCTCTTTCTTTCCAAACTTTCTTTCTTGACATTGTCTCACTCCTCACATCTGTTCTTTCAATTATGACTGGGGGCTGTGAAGGAGCGGCGGATTGTGAGGAAAACTATAAAAAATAGGAAACATTATTTTAGCTCTCGAATCCATGGATAGCAGACACCATAGACGGAGATAAAAGCTCACAAAGCTAGTCTCATCCGTGCAAGTGAAGGGATGCGGGTTTAAAACGTGAGCGAAAGACAGATAGCATTAACTGCCACTGCACGCCTGCGGACGTGTGTGAGCCGTAGAGACCTGCAACTGGCAGCACACTAATGTGTGGCAGGTAGCCAATTCATAGGCGAAGTTAAGCCAATAACGAACCGCCTACAGCACTGTACGCAAACACAGTGGAATGCGCTCGTTAAGTTTTGATTGTTAAGTAAATCTCCAATTGTTTTAATTCTTGATAGGAAGCAGTTTCATCATTGTTGTGGATATTAATGGATCTCAAATTCAACTCCACTGCTTAATCGATATACACAATACTTCTTCTGTATTTCTATAATCGTCTAATTATTCGGTTCTTTCTTATGATCATCTTTTGGATCCAAAGATGTATAGTTTGAGCCCGGGTCGGATTTCTGAAGGGTGGAAACAATGTCCATTCAACACTCCCTCTCGTATGATACAAAAATGTAAAAGATTTCTGGTGACACATTTGGTGTTTTTCCCACAAAATAATTCAAAACCCAGCCATAGATCGTCAAATAGTGATCTGGTTTTGTCCACCATTCGATAGAGTAAAATAGAACGTCTAAACTGACGCGCAGTTAGCCTAAGTGGTGACAGAATAACACACCTGCACACCATAGCTGACGTCAAATGATTAATATTAATATTTTATCTAATTACTTGAACCTTTGCCCGTTCGTAAGACAATTTACGAATTTATATATTTACGCTACACCTCAAGCTTACTGAGCTTCATGGATAGTGCCACTATGCTTGATATTTCATTTGAATAAGGATGGAGTACTAATTATACCAAATTTACCAGCGCATTTTAATGAGAGGTTATATGCTATCTTTAATTGGTTTTAGTTTATTTTCGGTATGTAGCATTTTAATTTTTGTTCTTTCAATTATTAGCAGTTTATTGATTAAATGGAATCTGGCTGTTTATTTGTTATCATTAGAACTCGTATGCCTAGCATTGATAGGGAACGCAAACTTACTGAATCGAATAAAAAGTATATATTGCAGGACTGAGTGGCTCAGTCGGTTGAGGTGCGGACCTTCTGACCGTAAATTGGCGGGTTCGATCCTGGCTCAGTCCGGTGGTATTAGAAGGTGCTAAGGTACGTCAGCCTCGTGACCGTAGATTTACAGGTACGTAAAAGACTTCCTGCGGAACTAAATTCCGGCACCTCTCCGTCTTAGAAAACCGTAAAAATATAGTTAGTGGGACGTAAAGCCAACAAAATTGTTTATTAAAAATTATATACTGGCCCACACTACACTTCTGCTTTGAGGTTTTCAGAAGTATTAGGGTCCGGCGTGTCAAAACCCTTACAAATTATTATGTCGCTATTTTAAGGAAGAGTGGCCTAGATGAAACTTCCCTCTAGTCAAATTGGATTGCATTCTAACCTATTACTCTTGAAATATCCGGGCTCTCTTTATTATTACCCTTCAATTTTTTAAGAAGGATTCAATTCTTCTTCTTATTTTTTGGACCTACAATGCGTGTAAAGTTTCGGAGCCGAGGTAAGGGCGGTGTGAGTTTAAAAATATATGAATTATTTTGCTAGACAACTAATGTGGCTACAGTGTTCAATATCTCATTGTAAAGAATAAAAACAACTATACCTGGTAAGAAGGGTCTTCACTCGTTATAACGTCATCAGTCATCAGGTGATAAAATAAAGCCACCACTTTAGGTATTATAATCCCCATGCCGTTCGGCTAGCAATGAGTGACTCGTGCTCAATTCGCCTAATTGAGATTTACGCGTAAAGTGAGTCAAATAGTGTAGAATAAGGAATTCGTGGTGCAAGGATGTGCTAAAAATTTCCTTCATTCTCAAAATATCGTGACAAGTCGATGGCTTCGAATCTGTCGAAAATTTTGAAAGGATAGGAAGGCTTGTGAAAATTACAAAATGTACCAAGGAGTAAATTGGAGTGAGTATTTTGTGATTCCTGTACCAAAGTTGCCGCATCGTGAATGTCGAATCACTATCGGAGACTTGGCTTACAGGATAATATAAGCCATCCACTTCCCCATTTCCCTTTTGTCTCGTCGTATGTGATCACCTTTATTCATCATTCCAAAAAATGTGTCGAGATATTATACTCTCCTGTATTTTGGGAAAGTTAATAATTACCATGATTTCCCGGCAGGACGGGGTACACTCTCTATCGTGAAGTGGATACTGAACATTCTGCGATACATCCACATTTCGAAACCTTCCGAAACATAGTGAATGTTGAAAATGTTCAAGACAATAGATCAAACTACCGCCTGTAATATACGTTCCGTGGTTATTTTCTTGAATGAATGAAACATTAAACCAGGGATTGTGAAGGTGTAATGACGAAAGGAATGCTTAGGAAATAACTAAGGAAAGTATTTTGATTTACTTTTTGCTTTCTTTCCACCCACATTCTCAAATGTTGACTATCCGTAGGTTCCAACCCCACTATCGGCAGTCCTGGTGATTGTTTCCCATGGTTCCCCATTATCACACCAGCCAAGTGCTGGATAGGTACCTTAATTAAGGCCAAGGACACTTCCTTCTCACATCTAGCCATTTTCTGTTCCATCGTCGCTACAGGACCTACGTTCATCGCTGCGACGTAAAGCAAGTCATAAATAGTAATGTTGACTATTCCATTTTTGCCACATACGTCTAGAAACTGCTGAGACGCATCAGGAGGCAACTCACACGCGTTCCCCACAGGTGTCCAGAGCTACACTAATTACTATCCGCGCGAGATGGTGATTTTAGCACTCAAGATGGTAGCCCTACTGCATAAATTGATAACGTTATAACGAGGTAAGGCTCTTATTCCTAGGTACACTATTTACAGTGAGACTTGGAAAAATAACATTATACCCAGGTAAAACTCATGTTCCCAGGTACCTCTTTACAGTGAGATATTTAACACTAACGTTGCATCGAGGTAAGAACCACGTTCCTAGGTACACTCTTCTCGGTGATATATTGAACACTAACGTTATATCGAGGTAAGACTCTTGTTCCTAGGTATAAACTTTACAGTGAAATATTGAAGACTAAAGTTATATCGAGGTAAGACTCTTGTTCCTAGGTGCAAAATTTACAGTGATATTTTGAACACCAACGTTATATCGAGGTAAGACTCTTGTTCCTAGGTACACACTTTGCAGTGAAATATTGAACACTAACGTTACATCGAGTTAAGATTCTTGTTCCTAGGTACACAATTTACAGTGCGATATTGAACACTAACGTTATATCGAGGTAAGACTCTTGTTCCTAGGTACACACTTTGGAGTGAGATATTGAGCACTAACGTTATATCGAGGTAAGACTCTTGTTCCTAGGTACACAATATACAGTGCGATATTGAACACTAACGTTATATCGAGGTAAGACTCTTGTTCCTAGGTACACAATTTACAGTGTGATATTGAACACTAACGTTATATCGAGGTAAGACTCTTGTTCCTAGGTACACAATTTACAGTTCGATATTGAACACTAACGTTATATCGAGGTAAGACTCTTGTTTCTAGGTACAAAATTTGCAGTGATATTTTGAACACTAACGTTATATCGAGGTAAGACTCTTGTTCCTAGGTACACAATTTACAGTGCGATATTGAACACTAACGTTATATCGAGGTAAGACACTTGTTCCTAGGTACACACTTTGCAGTGAGATATTGAACACTAATGTTACACCGAGGAAAGACTCTTGTTCCCAGGTACGCTCTTTACACTGAGATATTGTCCACCTCCGTAGCAACGGTTAGTGTTATTAGCTGCCGTCCTCGGGGGCCCAGGTTCGTTTTCCGGTACTACCAGAAATTTAAAGTGGCAGGAGGGCTGGTATGTGGTTGAAAGGGTACATGCACATCACTTCCATTGTTTGTAGTGGGATATTGGACACTGCCGTTGCATCATTGTCTGGAAATTACTTCAATTTTCAAACTTGTGTATTTTTGCACAACCCCCTCTTTATGGGTGGGTGATAGAATACCCTTCCTGTCGTAAGAGGTGAATGAAAGGGGATTCTTAATTTCTGAGTGTGGGTTGGCGACCACGGGGCCCTTTACGGAGTCCCGGCATTGCTTCAACTTACTTGTGCCAGGATCCTCACTTTCATCTATTCCATCCGACCGCACTTGGTCTACTCTTTTTCCTTTCCATCCCAGACGGTGTTAGGTTTCCAGGCCTGTGGAGATTTTCATTTTCACGCCTCTCATGATCCTCGTCTTTCTTCGGCCGATATCATCAAATTTCGTAGTGTCGGACCTCCTTCAAATTTTTCCCTCTGATTGCTGTTGTTGCCCAGCTGTGGTTCGTCTTTAAGCAATAATTATCACCACCATTCTTGCATACCTCACCGGAGCAAACACGGTTGCGAAACTATAGAGATCCTCTAGGTTACAATAACATGTCGGCATGTGTTTATGCCGCTTGTTATTGCTGGATTTAGTATATCTCACTACAGCCCGTGTTCCAATATTACTAGGTCATTCATCATTCAACAAGTCGACACTGAAGTGAGTAAATCAGGTAAGAGTTTTGAAATTTTATCTGCGTCGAAGGATGAACCCACGATGTCTAGCCCGCGAGATGAACAGCAGTTTATCTCACCAGTACAACTTGTTGGAGACATAATATTCCGTTCCACATTCCGTCGAAAAGTATGGCATCAGTTCCTCTGATCTTCCATTCCGTGCTCACTCGTACAGTCTTTTAGAATCTCTTTGAAACAGTCCGTCCGCCGCGTTTCCCCGCTAAATTACAGATACAACGATGTCCGGTTGATCACAGGGTTAGAAATGTCGAGCAAGCATTTCTTAAAGGTTCTTTCTTCTCCTTTGATCAGAGAGAGAAGAAAGGGGAATCTCTCGTAGAGAGGGTATACTTTTTAAAAGGCTCTATTCTAAAGCTACAGCAGAAACGAACAATTGCAGATGATATAGGCCTACCAGTACCCCTCAATTATAGGCTCATCTCTTGCCATCCTCTTTGTATTATTAGACATGCGATGGTCATTCGAGAAAGTGTGTACGTTTAATTTAGAAGTCAAACACGGAAGCCAAACGTAACTGAATCTCGTTACCGATTGGTGTAGTAGTAGTAGTAGTAGTAGTAGTACTTCGCCGGGCTGAGTGGCTCGGACGGTTGAGGCGCTGGCCTTCTGACCCCAACTTGGCAGGTTCGATCCTGGCTCAGTCCGGTGGTATTTGAAGGTGCTCAAATACGTCAGCCTCGTGTCGCTAGATTTACTGGCACATAAAAGAACTCCTGCGCGACTAAATTTCGGCACCTCGGCGTCTCCGAAAACCGTAAAAGAGTAGTTAGTGGGACGTAAAACAAATAACATTATTATTAGTAGCAGTACTTCAATGTTATTGGTTGTACGTCCACTAACTACTTTAATGGTTTTCAGAGACGCCGAGGTGTGGAATATTTTTCCGCATGAATTATTTTAAGTGGCAGTAAAACTACCAACAACAGGCTCACGGATTTGAGCACTTTCAAATATCACCGGACTGAGCCGGGGTCGAACCAGCGAACTTCAGTTCAGAAGCCCAGCGCTCTATCACTTAATCTACTCTTCCCGGCAATAATAATAATAATAATAATAATAATAATAATAATAATAATAATAATAATAATAATAATAATAATAATAATAATTGTGGTTGTTGTTTGGGCCATCTTTGGTGTTTATAGTTCACATTTATCATTTACTGAATGGTATACAATTCTGTTAGGTGGAAATACAGTATAGTAAACAGTCTGGCCTTTGCCGACGATTTGGCCTTAAAGGTTGACTGTGCCGAAATCCTACGATCTAATATAATGGGACTTGAAAATAGCGGCAATGATTAGACTTTCCAAGACTTAATTGATGACAGTACTGTATGTAAGATACCTACAAGAACTGAATATCAGTTTGGGAATATAAAGCTGGAACGGGTAGAATGTGTGTTCTCTCAGGATGATAGTATAGTAAGTGAGATTGAATAACGATGCAACAAAGATAATTAAGTGAGTTCGCAGTTGCGATCAACGGTATTCTCTGAAAAGAAGTCAGTTCCCGGATGTAACTATATTTACATTGGTCTGTTTTCAGTTCGAATTTGCTGTGCGTAGTTAAAATCTGGGTGGACTCAATATATATATCACTCATAAGCTATAGGTAACAGACATTAAAATAGCGAGATTGATAGCTGATAAGTATAGGTGGGAACAATGGCAGATGAGTACTCGGAATGAAAATGTAAAGGCTAGTTTAAGAATGAACTCTATGGATGAAATTATACGCAAAACCGTCTTCGGTTGTGGGGTCATGTGTGGCTAATGGAGGAAGATAGGCTACAGGGAGAATAATGGACGCAGTCATAGAGGGTAGGAGAAGTAGAGGGAAGTTAGGTGATGATGGTTAGACTTAGTTTAAAAGGATTTACAGAGAGCACGTATAGAACTGAAGGAGGTCACAAATAGAGGACTGAATATGCGTTTAATTAATTCACAGAGGCTTGCAGACTGAACGCTGAAAATTATAACATATAATTAATATGTATGTGTGTGTGTGTGTGTGTGTGTGTGTGTGTGTGTGTGTGTGTGTGTGTGTGTGTGTGCTTTCTAATTACAAATCACGCGAGACGTTTCGCCTGTATATATCTAGCGGCTGTGTCTAACACAGCCAACCAGATTTAATAAATATATATTTATTCCTTTCCCACAAACAATCTGGAGAATCCAGAAATGCATTTTTAAATTAAAATTAAAGAACCTGATTAATTCCCGAAATTCGAATGTTCAGTGGCGTCATTTTTCTGTCTGCACTTGAATTAAAGATTATATCGAGTACACGGTACCACGAATGTGACATTGCTCGTCACATCCAATTTTTTCTTAATACAGGACACGCTTCTCAGACACACGTCGATATGCAGTCCATCAGAACAATTTTGGTCAGTGTACCGTTCTGAAGGAAGGTATGCTTTCGTGGCATATTTACCAACTCCTAGAGTATGTAGTATTTAATATGCATTTTTCTTTACACTGTAGCATAGGAAAATGAACACGACGGAACTTTTCTGATTGACTGCATATCACTATGTGGCTGGGAGGCGTGATAAGTCGTAAAGAATATATTATATTGTTACATTCGCGGTTTTGGCACCGTTGTGATGATGTCCATATTCAAGAGATCTGTGACGCTGTTCCTCGATATGTGCAAGAATGAGACACTGACTTTTCAATATCATTGCATACTCTGGACGTTCTACAATCCTCCAAGCTTTACACGTCGAATTATACACATTAGCATTTTTAACATTAGCAGGACTGCAGATAGAGTAAGATGACAGAAGAGCCGCACAGCTGGATGCGTGCTTGCAGCAATCAACGAACCAATCTTTAGCTTATCGAATTCAGATTTGTACGTCACCGACTCGCACTTGGAAGAGAGGGTGGTGGGAGGTAGGGGAATCTTGACGAGCTTTACGGAAATTGGAAATCCCAGTCACCCTTTCCTCTACCACCACTCCCACTTTTTTCAAACCCCACCCTCCTCCTTCCACTACGAAACTACCACTCATTTTTTTTCATTTTCTGAGATATGTCGCCCATGATATCAATACGCTTCTCTCTAAGAATATTCGAGATAGAGCCGGAAATTACTAAATCTTTTCAAATAATGGATTCTCGCACAGCCATGCTAAAACCAATTCTGTATGTGTATATATATTTCTTCGAGCACGATTAAAAGTATACCGTTATGACGTTAACGCGTGTATTATGTCAATTTCTCGGCAAACGATTCTCCCTTTTCCAATCCCCCAAACTCCAGAGGTATTCATTACAAATTGAAGCGCTCGTCTTTTACAGTGTAAATACGAAGAATATCCATTTGTAAACGTTGTCCCGGATTTTATATTTCATTTTAAAGTATGACTGTATAGCCAGGAGCGTAAAGTAGTGAAATGTTTGGCTTAATGGTAACATAGTTAAAACGTCATTTCCTTCAATGTTTATGTTCATTACGATGTTACGATAAGAAACTGAACAAAAATTATTGGACAGCACTCCAAAGAGGGGAATTATTGAATCTTTACTCTTACTATTACTCTTTCACCATACCATTTTCGAGCTATCAGCTGATTTTGTAAATATCTTTCAAATAATATATTTTCGTATCAATATTCGGAATGAATCCATAGCCAGTCATGTAACAACTTTCTCTACGAAAGTTTGTACAAAATGTCATGGTGGTGATTTTGTTTTAAGAGGGAATATGGTAAACCTACCCATCCACATATGGATATTTAATTCATCATTACAATTTTCGTTAGGTTCATTTTCCTATGCTACTGTATAAAGAAAAATGAACCTCAAATATATTTTACTGCGCGGTACAGTAAGGTTCAATCTCCTGTACGTATAATCTAGGAAAATGTCTGGCTCCATGGCTAAATGGTTACCATGCTGGCCTTTGGTCACAGGGGTCGCGGGTTCGATTCCGGCAGGGTCGGGACTTTTAACCTTAATTGGTTAATTTCGCCGGCAGGGGGGCTGGGTGTATGTGACGTCTCCATCATCATTTCATCTTCATCACGACGCGCAGGTCGCCTACGGGAGTCAAGTCAATAGACCTGCACCTGGCGAGCCGAACATGTCCTCGGACACTCCCGGCACTAAAAGCCATACGCCATTTCATAGGCAAATGAACACATCTAACGTTGTTCTCATGGACTACATATCCATGTATGTGGTTGGAAGCGTGGCGATTTTTAAGGAAAATAATGGATAGCGTAGAAGCAACCAGCCGAGAAAGATCTAGACCTTGAAGGCTGCACGGTGAAAATAGTTGTTACCAAGTCCATTTAGCGTTGTAAAGAGCGGTAGAGATTAAGAAGTGAGAGAGATCTGGAACTTTGCAGAGCTGTTAACTTGATTAGGTGAATCTTGCCTTGTCAATATACGAACCATCACAGGAGTATGAAGTAGAGATTTCATTCCTCGACAAGGGATTAGAATAAATCCATATCAAGTGCTTACCATAATAAATTCCGAGTAAGGTCAGGAAAAAGAAGATTATTCATTCATTTACTCAATTTTCGTCTGTGTCTGTACTTTATCTGTGATTAGCCTCTGCTCCACGGACAACCAAAGATTCCTGGATATGTTTTGTGCTTAGAAGACGCGATAGTGTGTAAAGATTCCTTAGTTGTTCCCCTCTTAGTAGCCTGTTACGACATACAGCGGATATGACTCCACCTACATGAGAGATAATAACGGCGTGTAGCCTCTGTAGAGGCTTGGCGCAGGTCTTCCTAGTTGACTCCGTTTAGGCAACCTGCACATCTGTGTGGGTGGGGCCTACCTGTGATGAATTCTAATGCTGGAGACGGTACAAACACTTAGCCCCCGAGCCAGAGGAATAAACTAATGAAAGATAAAATCCCCGGGCTGGCCTAGCCTTGTAGTCAGACAGAGGCGAGATAATGAGTTAGGATAAATCAAATGAAAAATTAGTGCACTCAAAGAAGAATGGTCAGGCTCATGAATTGTGGGAAAAGGAAAGTAATTCTAGAGCTCGTGAATGTAATACTAATTACTAATGATGTGATGTAGGGTTAGCCTACTGATCTAGTATACTGTAGATAGACGGGTACTGGTTTCAATGGTGCTGGTAATTTGGTGACGATAATTATTGATGGATCCAGAGCCCAAGAACAAATGTGTGTTAAAATTGTATTGTATTGTGTCGTTTATTTCACCCGAAATCATATTTACGTTGCACGACGTTGTCATGAAAACGAAATGGCTTTTAGTGCCGGAAGTGTTCGAGGACATGTTCGGCTCGCCAGATTAAGGTTTCTTCGCTTTGACGCCCGTAGGCATCGTGATGAGGATGAAATGATGATGAAGACGGCACATACACCCAGGCTCCGTCCCAGCCAAATTAATCAATTATGGTTAAAATTTACGACCCTGCCGGGAATAGAACCCGATACCCCTGTGACCAAAGACCAGCATGCTAACCATTTAGCTTTGAAGCCGGACGTTTTCATGGAAGCACAGTGGGGCAGTTCTTCAGCTGCTCAACCACTATTTGTTATTAACATTATTTCATTAAACTTTTCGGTGACATACTATCTTGGCAAGGCTTGAGATTTTCAGTTAATCTCTATTCTCATTTATGTGCTAAATAATGAATTAGTAAATAAAATAAATAAAATATAAAATAAAAATAAGAAATAAATTAAAATTAAAATAGAATTTCTAAGTGTTTCAAGCAGAAAGAACTCCAAAGACGGCAAGAGCCTGGATAGATGAACAGAAGGAACAGCATAGCGCCCATAAGGAGGAGTACTAGAGGAAGAGGAAACTTCAAACAAAAAAAAATGAATTTTATAGTGATTCTCACTGGTAAATTCGCGAATAAAAAATACAAATAAAGTCAAAATATTGCTCCAGTACATGCCTGTCAGGGGGAGGAGTCCAGGCAGTAGAGCAAGTAGGCATCTCCTCCACGAAGCCCCGCACCTGCTTCCTACACAGGCACGTTGTTGCAGCTGCTGTTCCTCATAACCACCGGTTTCAATTTACCCAACACAACAATGGCGTTAGTACTACGATGCTCCTGTTACCGGGCGAGTTGGCCGTGCGGTTCGGGGCGCGCGGCTGTGAGCTTGCATCCGGGAGATAGTGGGTTCGAATCCCACTGTCGACAGCCCTGAAGATGGTTTTCTGTGGTTCCTCATTTTCACACCAGGCAAATGCTGGGGCTGTACCTTAATTACGGCCACAGCCGCTTCCTTCCAACTCCTAGGCCTTTCCTATCCAATCGTCGCCATAAGAACTATCTGTGTTGGTACGACGTAAAGCAACTAGCAAAAAAAGATGCTCCTGCTTATCATACGGTTGCTGCTGCTGTGCTGTAGGATTCTTCCATGACAGAATCCGTCACTCATCAGATAAAAGAAAATTATTATTTTCCGAGAATTCAAGTGCTTTCTAGAAAAAAGATCTTTATTTCTACACCTTAATGAAGGCACACAGAGACAGATTATCAGAAATAAATAGCCGCCACTACTAAAAGGTCAAGTTATGAATGCTACGTCTTTTCTCTGCGATGCCGTAAGAAATAAACTGAAAACAAACAATCGGACAGACGAAATTGATATTGAAATTCATCTTGTATGCCTAATCCGAGATAAAAAGTAAACAATTGAGTAAAATTCAAGTGGAAAGAGAAAAATATAGTAATTTATTTATATGGATATCATGTTTAATTTTTCTTTAATATATTGAATAGTATCAATGTCATACAGACTTTTTATGTGAAGGTCCAATTATATGAGAACATGAGACAAACATTCTTCTAACCGGAGGATATATTTTAACCAGCGTTCAGCATTGTTTGTATGAAAGTTACCTATGGGCTTGTAGCTTATACAAAGAGCCAGTTCCACTGTGTGCTTGCAGAATTTTCTCGGAACACGTTTTAATACTGAATACAGAATCAGGTAAAAAAAAAATTGTGATCTTTATCGTACCGTACATAGAAGTGTACTTCGTCGAATATTTCACCTTAGAACTATGGACAGAAATAATCTGTCGTCTAAGATTCAGTTTTGCATGAACTGTATCAACGAATTTTAAGTGATACATGTGCTGCGGGTCAGTATTCCTCCCCTCATCATTCTCCTACTGTATTGCAGTATTTCGGGGCGGAACAACACTATTGTGGATCTTTTACTGCCATTACATCTGAAATGTCAATAATTGTTTGTAAGCTGTGATTTCGAAATTTGCGAAATCTATGCTTGATTTACGGTTGGTGATGCCGGCCCTACGTAAGGTAGCGTGCCTGTCTATTACCTGGAAACCCCGGGTTCGATTCCCGGCTAGGTCAAGGAGTTTTACCTTGTTCTAAGGGCTGGTTCGAGGTCAACTCAGCCTACGTGATTACAATTGACGAGCTATCTGATGGTGAGATAGCGGCAACGGTCTAGAAATCCAAGAATAACGACCTTTCCAGCTCACGAGCGGTCGCTAGACAGGCCCCCTTCTGGAATGTTGTGCGTGCGGTTTGGTTTCGGTTTGGTTTTTACATGGTTGATGATGGAATTTTATTCAATTTCCTTCCGTCAGAGGTTGCCTATTGACAAATTTTGACAATATATCTTCATGATAGACTGTTTTGCATTTAAATGTTCAGTATTCAATCATCTGTGAATCAATTAAACGCCTGCACTATCGTCTGTTTGTAAATGGCTCTGTCGCCTCGTGTAGTTCCATACCTCTTATTCTTAAATCATCAGAAACAGAGCCTAACCATCGTCGTTTTTGTCTCCCTATACATTTATTATCTTCGTAGATCGAGTCATTATTCCTAAGTAATCTATCCTCCTCCGTTCGTCTCACAGAACCCCACCATCGAAACCGGTTTAGGCATGCCGAATTATCCTCCGATTTAATTCCATATTTCCCTTAGTCCCTTTATTATGAGTTTCCATTTGTTTATACGAGCAATAATTCTCACTACTTCTTACTTCTCTTGCTTCTAACCTATTATTGTATATCCTGAGTTTGCCAAGCTTACACTCCCGCACATTAGAGCCGGTCAGAAAACAAACCGGTGTATAGTTTCGTCAGAGAGCCTCTTCTTGCTAACAAAATATGATTGATCGTAACTGCAAATTCACTACGTTAACCTTGTTGCACATTTTATTCAGTATCACTTAGAATACTATCCGGGTAGAATTCACAACCTAAAAAATTGAAATAATCCACCTGCTCTAGTTTTGTATTTACAATCTGATATTCAATCCTCTTAAAATTTTTCCTTACACACATCACTTGAGTTCTAAAGAATGCCAAATTTTTACGCCACACTCGTTCCACCACTTTTCCAGCTGGAGGATGTTAGATTGAAGGCTTTTAGCAGAGTCGAACGTTAAGAGTGAATTGTTGGCATGGGCGAAACTACTTACTGTATATCCTCCCACCTGAATTCCTTCCTACCAATTACTATTATTATTATTATTATTATTATTATTATTATTATTATTATTATTATTATTATTATTATTATTATTATTATTATTATTATTATTATTATTATTATTATTATTATTATTATTGTACCGGGAGGTACACCTCAGCGCCGCACGTTTAAATCTTGCGCCTAAAAGAACTCCTCTACAGGAGAAGCACTGAACTTGAAACTAGACCTATTTAAACCTTTACTCAGAAGATGTCACTACCGTAATTTGGTTATTGTGAAGTTTCCAGTACTGTATGAAATTCTACGTGTTTTGTTTACCATTTTTTAAGAAGTTTGGACATTATCTCATAGATGTCGCTGCTAGAAAACTATAATCATGCACCCTGGTGCGAAGTGAAAGAACGTTTTTGAAGAAGTTTTGAATTCGTAAGTTTTTTTTACTAATTGATGTTCATTTATTTTTGGGTTGGCAATATTTATCCTTTCTTTCCGTCAGTTTTGAATCCAGCCAATACCTAATTTTTGTAATTAATTTCCAACCAATCCTGTATTTCTTCTTCGATTCTGAGGGCCATTTTTAAATTTGAGCAATAAAATTCTGTGGGTGTGTCTTGATTATTCATGAAAGGTCCCGAACTTTCCCCGAGGGTTTATAAACTGCGGATTTTCACGCCTCTTGGCCATTTGATCAACATCTAGCTAAGTGTGTGTGTGTGTGTCAAGCTGGAGGCGGGAGGCGTCTCTTTCCCAGGCAGCAGTTCTTCAGCAAGGTAATGGCCGTTTAACATCTTTATTTCTTGCTAGCTCCGCAGTTTAACCCGAGGGATAGGTCCGAAACTTTAATATGCAACCAACTTCTCTAAAATGTAAGTTCTGCCGGCTAATGTGAAAATTTGATAAAATCTGTAACTGTAATTCGTTGATAGACAGTGATTTACCCTCTCGAGCTCCCCTTCATATTGGTTTGAGGTGACTACGTTTTATAACAGGTTTTCTTCCTTTCCGTAATGTCTTAAATTATTCTTATACGATTCACCTCCATAGTTTGGGAATAGCCCCTGTTTCATCGGCCTAGGGCCCTTTAGGTTTTACGTGTTCATATGTAGGAGCGCAAGCATTCGCCTCCTTTCACTTGTGTTTCGGGCCATTTACTTAACCTGTTCTTTTCCGCTACGGCCCAAGAGGTTGGGTACTAGACACCCCTGCTTCAAGTTTTGTAAGTTGGGTCGTGGAAGCCAAAAGGGTATAAGATATTTTTTGTGTCGCCTTGTATAGGCGTGGAAAACCGAGAGCACGTTAGCTCTTTTTCAAGTGTTGTAAAAGTGCCTCTAGGAGGCTTGATATTGTGAGTACAGAGGTAGTGCTCCATTCCATTGAGGAATTTATGCCCTTGTCTAAATTTGTACCTTTGTAAATTTTGAGCTGCGTGCTCACGAATTGTGAAGCGAGGGGCTGGAAGCCCGGATTACTAAACAGTCACTAAATTTTGGATGTTCTTGCCTTGTATAAACTTTGTCATGTACCTCAAATGTCATTGTTATTTCACTAAGTGAAAAGTTGTTAATTTTTTGTTGATTTTTGAAATTCCAAAGAAATATAACCTTTCTTAAAGTTTTAAATCCATTCATGATTTTGTAGTTAGACCCATTCCCCCGGCACCTTCTTTCACCTCTGCTGATCCACGGGTAGCCCTGTAACAATTATTATTATTATTATTATTATTATTATTATTATTATTATTATTATTATTATTATTATTATTATTATTATTATTATTATTATTATTGTAACTATGTTGATGTAGGATTTGGAGGTATTATGCCGTCGTCGAAGCAGTTCATATTGTTTCAGATGATCAGATCTATAACTGTAAATAAACCAAAGTTTTCATTATTTCTAAGTAAGCTCTTGACATAGTTTCAAACTCTAACTGTTTCTCTTTCTTTTCAGGTAAGAACTTCCCATTAGGCCAGAACACGGTAAGATGCAATATTGATCACTGAATCTCACCTGAAGAGTAATGAAGTTTGAACAAGTGGTTGAAAGCGTTCATTGGCATGGGCTCTTAATTAAGAGTCAAACGCCAACCAGTAAGTAACTAGCACTTTATGAATCCTAATCTTCACCATTACTTGTTTAAGTGGCAAGGTGGGCTTACATCTAGTGAACATTGAATGTTAACGACAACATCCAGCTGATTATGGGATTACAGGGCTGCTGTATATTTGAGGCAGGGGCACCCTTTCAATCCTCCTTCCCTGGGTCAAGTCTTGGTTTTCTTTCTGGTGTAACATACTCATCTCCGATTATAATTTGCACTGGTGTAAGCTGATTTAAATCTATGCATAATACTGCAATGTAACAATGTTGAGGGGAGAAATACTAACCTGCAACACATGTGTCACTTAGAACAAAAATTCGTTGATATAGTTCATACAATAGTGAACCTTATATGAGAAAACCTTTCTGATTAGAGATCTGAGCCGAAATATATCACACAGCGGTTTGTCTTGTCGTGATATTTTCTTAGTACGTTCTTACGACATGCAGCGGTGCAGGTAATTAAGGCAACCTTTCACATCACTCATGGTTTTCCGTGGTTTCCCATTCTCCTGCACTAAGGCGAATGGCGGCACAGTTCCTAGTATGGGGCACGGCCAACCCTCTCAACTTCTCCGTGCATCTCCTTCACCGTAACAAATCTCCCGTCTAAGAGACCCGCCTCCCCCTTCAGGGCGGAATGAAAACATTTTAGTAGTATTTCCACCCACATGGGAGAAAAATATCTGGCATCATGAGCTACATCCAACAACATGGCAGCTAATACAGAACACAACATCCCTATGTCGTGTCATGTCAGAAGATAGACCCTCCTATGAAGATCTACGTCAGACAAAATGGTCGCATATTTATGACAAATATTCGCAAGATGCGTATCATGAGAAAAATTATGCTGCACTTGGTGACCTTACAATGTGTAAGGGGCCTAGACGAAACAAAGACGGTGGAAACTCGTTTAAAACCCGGCGCCACATGTATTTACTTCATATATTCTGTAGAAGGCAGACTTCTGGCTCATCGTAATAACGCGAGGATGAATGTGACGAAGAATTAGATGACAAAGGCTGGTTGCCTGAATACTAGGCTGCCGGGTTTCTGTCCACACAAAATTGTCTACGCTAAATCTATTTAGACCCCCAGTCCAAAATCTTATCCATGATATTAAGCCAAGATGCATCGTCCACATTACTACCGTATTTTTACTAGGCCTACAGCTGTATTCTGCTGAAACATCACTTGCGTATCCAGAGCTGAATCTGATGAAACAGTACTCTTTTTTTGCTAGTTGCTTTACGTCGCACCGACAGAGATAGGTCTTATGGCGTCCATGGGATAGGAAAGGCCTAGGAGTTGGAAGTAAGCGGCCGTGGCCTTAATTAAGGTACAGCCCCAGCATTTGCCTGGTGTGAAAATGGGAAACCACGGAAAACCATTTTCAGGGCTGCCGATAGTGGGATTCGAACCTACAATCTCCCGGATGCAAGCTCAACTCTACGCGTACGGCCAACTCGCCCGGTGAAGCAGTCCTCAATAACACTAATAACAACATAAGCAAATTAAGCGTAGGTGTGAATATTGGCTAAGTACGAGACCTTTCTGTGCTGTATGTGCGGACAGTCTGTTAACGAGTGCGGTCGAGAATCGTCACAGCTAGTGCTCGAAGTAACGTCGGGCAGGTTTCACAACACTGTCTTTTTCCTTTTCTACACTTAGCTTTACATCGCACCGACACAGATAGGTCCTAAGGTGACGATGCAGGAGCGGTAACTTTGCTTACCAGAAGAACTGTCGCTTGATGTTGCCTCGAGTATTATGCATGTGACTGACGAGGTGATCATGGGAAGGAACGTCCGTCACATGGATCGTTTCCTTCAAAGGGGCGTAAGGAAAGAAATCGAAAGGGGGTGTAGTGAGTGCTTTTGTAGTCCACCACAATCGGGATAGTTTGTGTTCAGCCATTGACGAAAACGGACGCGAACTCCTCCTCCAGCAAACTCGGCAATATCTATTGAAGGAAGTGAGTAACGTGTCTATCATCGAGACGTACCTCCTGTATGTAGGGTACTATCCCCACCGAGCTCGATAGCTGCAGTCGCTTAAGTGTGGCCAGTATCCAGTATTCGGGAGATAGTAGGTTCGAACCCCACTGTCGGCAGCCCTGAAAATGGTTTTCCGTGGTTTCCCATTTTCACACCAGGAAATGCTGGGGCTGTACTTTAATTAAGGCCACGGCCACTCCCAGCCCTTCCCTGTCCCATCGTCGCCATAAAACCTATCTGTGTCGGCGCGACGTAAAACAACTAGCAAAAAAAGAAAGGTACTATCCCCAGGTATGCTCCTACTGCAGCCCAGACATTAACTGAGAGCCAGTGACGTAGATGTTAGGACCCCTTTAAACAAAAAAGCAAACAGAGAATAATTGAAAATATTTTCTGATTGGAGGAATATCGCAGAGATTGAGGGTACATCAGACCTCATACGTGTGCATATGAACATCTGATGGCAGAAATAAGGATGACATATTATGCAAGCTAGCTCAAGCAAGACACGACATTCTTAAGAGAGGAAATTTGATCACTTTGAATATACAGTAGTCATAGGAATCCGATATTTTTTAAGAATACCATTTGGAACTTGGTATTTTATTCTGGAAAACATGTAAAAATAAGCAGTTCAGAACGAAAGATAATAGAAGCATTTAAAACGTGTTGTTACATAAGAATGCTGAAAGTGAGTGGGGTAAATAAAATCACGAATGAAGGGACACCGAATTGAATATGTGAAGGGAGAACGATTTGGAAACCTTTGACCAGAAGAAGAGATATAATGATAGGACACATCTTAAGACACCCAATATGTTTTCAGTTGGTAAGAACGGTAGGGGTAGGCCAAGGTATGAACATAAAAAGCAGATTAAAGTAGATGTAGTGTACAGAAATTACGTAGGGTGGCATTGGAGGGCTGCATCAGACGAGCCTGCCGACGGATGACCGGAGAAAACATTTTAAAAATCCAAGTATTACACATAATAGCCGGATGTACAGTAATTTATGACTACAAATGAAATTGGTTGATATGAAAATTTTACGTGAATGCATACTCTTAATAATATTTTGTGGAAATTATGAATAATCACCGTCTCTTAATCGCAATAAATAATACAATTACATCAAAATATCGACAAATGACACGCGCAGATGTGCATTTCATTTTAAGGTGTACCAAACGACCCGGTTCACAACCGCGACCCCACAGTTGTGGGAAAAGTGGCAGAAAAAGAAGAATTCAGCTTGTATAGAAATATTGTGGTATTCCAGGTAGAATTTATTTGATGAGAGTTATATTTCTCAGATTCTTTTGGTTCTGAAAATATTTAGCATACATTTGCTGATCAAGGGTATCAGAGGTGTACTTGCAAAGAAAAAAGAACAATTCGGTCGAAACATAATTCTGAGGGAAATGATAATCTGAAAGTACCATCATGTTTAACAGGCTTCAACTTTTATTAACATTTGGCGATTTTTGTGAACTGAGTGATTACGAAGATTAACTTACAAAACATTCTTATATATCCGAAATTATTGATATTTAAAGTTTCATCACATAGATTTGTGTGTTCCAGGGCTAAATAAATGTCATTCACTAATCAGAATATAAACAAAAGTCTGCCTCCTAGGCTGAATGGTCTATGTACTGCCTTTCGGTTCAGAAAATCCCGGGTTCGATTCTCGGGCAACTCAGCGATTTGAGTCGCTTCTGATTAATTCTTCTGGCTTAGGGACTGGATATTAGTGTTTGTCGCAACACTTTGCTTTTCATATTCAGACAACACACCATACCACCAACCACAAGAGGAACACACAATAGTGATTACATCCCTCCGCATAGTGTTGGCTTCAGAAAGGGCATACCGGGCAAGCTGGCCGTACGGTTAGGAGCGTGAAGCAGTGAGCTTGAATCCGGGAGATAGTGGAGTCAAACCCCACTGTCGGTAACCCTGAAGATAATGTTCCGTGGTTTCCCACTTTCACACCAGGAAAATGAAAGGGCTGTACCTTAATTCAGGCCATGGTCCCTTCTTCCACATTCCTAGGCCTTTCCAATCCCGTCGTCGTTATAAGACCTATCTGGGTCGGCGCGAGCTAAAGCAAATACGAAGATAAAAAATAGAGGGCATCCGGCCGTAAAACATGGCTTAAGCCGTAAGTACGACACAGATGTGTGTAATGCCGTAGAAGAAGACGAGGAATCCAACATGTAAACAAAATTAATTTTGTTTGTAGTTATATTTCTAAGATTCCTTTAATTGTGTCAGTATTTAGTATATGCTCACATATTTTAAACATTCATTTCATTTATATGTTTATATGAATATTAAATTCGTAACTATACTTTCAGTGAGGCTGTATTCCTATTTTAAATGACCGAAAAAAATTGATTAAATAAAACGAACGAATTTTGACCTTTAGTTTTTAAATGGCATGTAAATATACTTCGTCCTTACCTACGAGGATTTTCAGTGATAATGGCAACGTATTATGTAACTGCAGTGATATTTACCGTTGCACAATTTTCGGCCTCCTAATATGTATTTCTGCAGTTCATTCACCTTATGAAATATATGTCAAAAAGTCTGGAACCGAACCGCGGACGACTGTAGACCAGGTCATGATGCTTAGCTGGGGGCGAAATGTCGCTTCAGCCAAAGACTTTTAGGAAATATTTGGAAGTTACAAAACATGCAGTACGGATGCGTTTGCTTTTGCCATGCCTGTAAAGTTGACCCAGTTTTTGTATGATATCCTAAGATGGTAATTAAACCTAGGAAATACGTACTGCACACTGATTGAGAACTTGGCGAGTTTGCTTCTGCCTGTAATGTGCAAGTTTGAGAATTGTTCGCTGGCGGTATTTGTATAACGAACTCTTACCTGATAGAAGAGCTCGTTTCTAGCAGATACACATCCAAGTTAACACAGCCGTGATTAAAGTCTTGCAACGGACGACAGTAATAGACGACTTGCTTCGCTCAGCACCGGGGATTGAATTAAAGAGAATGCGCAGTTTCTGTCTTTTATGCCCCCACCCCCAAACCGAAGGCTTACTAAAACAATATGCTTTATCAGTAATGCTATGAGCGTTACACATTTTCCACGTATTCTTCACGGAACTGGAATCCTATAAGTAGATTTTCATCAAACTTCTTCTCTTTTTAATCCAATTCTGAAAATAATTTAATCTAAATCGGGCATTAATAAAATAAATTGCAGTGACTGCTTTGAATTATTCCATCCATATCCCGAAGAACCATATCTCCGAAACTTCTTAATGCAACAACATGCAGCATGTCAAATATGCAAACGAACTCACCATTACATTTAATATTCATATTGTCCTTTTGTATAATTTGTCCTCAGAGGCGATCTCCAGTTGCGGAAAGTGGAAACAAATTAATAATAAAGAGGATGGTTGCCTGGTTGAACTTCCTTTTAAAACAATGATCACCTCCACCACCTTCTCCTCCTCCTATGCTTTTTGCCTAAACTGTTTACCGACAAGACTGATCCTTTTTAATTGTTTCTATTTACTTTTACATCACGCGCACACGGACTGGTCTTATGCTGATTATTTAATATGAAAGGGCTAGAACCGGAAATAAAGGTACCATATGCTTAATTATAGTGAAAATAGGAAACTACACCTTCAGAGCTGATCAAACTCACTATCTTTCGAATGAAAGGTAGTGGCTACTGACCGAGTCCGTAAAGCCAAATCACCGACAAAAACTCTTCGTCGTCTAAATAAAGGAAATAATGCGCGTCATCACAAGAACAGCGAAATCCATTCCAATTTCGTGGCTGCTAACCACTTCAACTGGGAAACACGCTGTAGTCAGGGAGTATAAGAATACTACCTGTTACTCGTGGCTTCGCTCGCGTGGATTCGTCATCTGATAAAAGTATTCGTTCCTCGGTACTGTACTAAGACATTATCTGAAAATTAATAAAGTATAAAAACTCACCGAAGTATTGAATTTCATTTACCCCAGAAAGTCTTTGTAAACCACGTTTGTTCTATTGCCTTTTGGATTCTAAGGTGCGACTTAGAACTGTAGGTGTGAGAAATAGTCTTCTCTCAAGTCGAAAAAAAATTGTTTATTTTTAAAGGAGATTCCAAATACCAATTTTCACGCTCGCAGCACCTTTAATTTTTGAAATATAAGTATCCTCATACAAAGAATTCTACTAATTTTTCAATTCATTCATCCCCTTATGTCGATTTTCCGAAAAACAAAAAATACGTATTTCTTCACTTTTAAAGGAGACTACAAATACCAATTTTCATGTCTGTAAAATATTAAATTTTTGAGAGAATTCCACTCCCTTTTCAGTCCTTCTTACTCCCTCTCTTAAGTGTTTCTTACCGGAAACAACAAACATGTGGTTCTTTACTTTTAAAAAAGATTTAAAATACCAATTTTCACGTCGTTAACATGTTACGCGTTGATATGTGCTATCTATAAGCTCGTTTTAAAAAAAGTCATCCCCTTTTTCAGTTCAAGCGGATTTTCCGAAAACACGTTACCTGTGTTTCTTTACTTTCACAGGACATTCCAAATAACAATTTTCACGTGTGTAGAATAAATTCTGTAGGTGTATATATAGCCTTTAAAGAACTCACCCCCTTTGTCAATGCTGTCCACCCCTATTAAACTGGATTTTCCAAAAATGAAAAATGTGTTTATTTTTAAATAAGATTCCAAACACCAGTTTTAACGTCTGTAACATCTTCAGTTTTTAAGATATAAGTATCCTCCTAAAAAGTATACAACCTCTTTTTAACCTCTTTTCACCGCACCCCTTTAAAAAAGGACTTTCCGGAAACAAACCAAAATTTCATTTCTTTATGTCCAGTAGTTTTGGCTCGGTGATGATGAATCAGTCAGTCATGACAGTCATTTTATATACTGTACGATCCCACCCGTATGTGTGTCTTACCCTACAGTTTTCTTTCCCAAACAGTAAGTCATAATATGTTTACCATACCGATTGGGAACGAACTTCGACTTAAACGGCATTCGGAGTGTCACAGTTCATCTCAGATACCCCAAAGACTATGAATTCGTCACTAATATGGTCATTTTCGGATTTTTAAGTTTCACTTCCTTCCTTTAAGGGTGCTAGGGGTTTCTTGCCCCTACAGTAGTTTTTCCAGATAGTAACTTTTATGAGTATCAAATTTGGTTGGGAGCTATGCTGGAACATACACACATTCACTCGTAATCTCTGTAATTTGCGACATTTTCTCACCTTCTCACCTCCTGTGCCATGGGGACCGAACTTGGATTTTTAATTTTTATATAATTATATAGATATAGAAGATAAAAGCAGAAATAAATTTTAAGGAACACGTCATAATCTTCACGTACTGTTGGGCAGGCAACCTGCTGAACGGACTTGTCTTGCGGTTTGCTTATCTTCCCCTATTTCTTTTTTTTTTTTACCCCTTAGTGGCGAACTACCAATCAGATTTCGTTGAAACCACTTCATAATCCCTCTCAGATGTAATAAGAACAAACTGTGAAAGTTTCAGCGAAAACGGTCCAGACGTTTTTGAGTCTATTAGCTTCAAATTTACCAACATCCAATTTTATATGTATAGATAGATGACTGGCAACCTTAATGACGATACTGCAGTCACGGAAATAAACAGGCTCCCTTTTAGACACCCTCTTACCGGAACAGCTAAGGACATGTCAGGCATTCATCATCAACCTGATCCAGTAGGAAAAAAGGATTAATAGGTCTCCAGCCCAGTTGCATAATGTGAAACATAGCAGAGCGTGGTCGACGCTGAACAGGATCACAACAACAGTTAAACAAGCCGGGTGGGGATTCCAGAGTGCAACCTGCAAATGCGAATTTGTCATAGAAACCATCAAATATATTTTCGAGGAATGTCCCCTGTATTAGCGACCGAGTGGCTGCTCAGTTTGAACCGCGTAGCTGTCATCTTGCATTCGAGAAATAGTGTGTTCGAACCTCATTGTTGGCAGCACTGAAAATGGTTTACCGTAGTTTCTCATTTTCACACCAGGCAACTGCTGCGACTGTACCATAATTCAGTCCGCGACCGCTTCGTTCCATTTGTAGTTCCATTTTCTCGCCCTACCTGTGTGGATGCGAAGTTAAGCAAATTGTGGTCCCCATCCCCCTTATTCTCGACTTTCTTTTATTGTTGAAAACATTTCTTAGCAGACAAAGTAGGGGTCACGATACTACGAAAAACGAACAATTAAGCAATATCCTCAACTGTGCCTAAGGTTGAAGGGCTAAAGGACCAGGAAAAGTTTCAATTTCAAGTCTTGGTTAGCTTTATCAAACTAAAAACACAAATTTCGAAAGTAACTTCCGGCCTAAGCGCAGATCCGGAAAAACTGGCTGTAATCGCTTGTTTCTTTACTCGTTTTATTTTTTATTCAAATCCTAGTCAAATTAACTTTAAAATGAAAATCCAGAGCCTGTTTTCTGTCATTCGACCGGGCCAGGAATGGAATGAATGACGCTCCCATCTAGCGGCGAGGATAGGAAATGTGCCGGGTCGCACTCTTCTGGTGCAATGATTAATTAATGTTTAATGATATGAAATGATATTGGAGAGTTTTGCTGGAATGAAAGATGATAGGGAAAACCGGAGTACCCGGAGAAAAACCTGTCCTGCCTCCGCTTTGTCCAGCATGAATCTCACATGGAGTGACCGGGATTTGACCACGGTATCCAGCGGTGAGAGGCCGGCGCGCTGCCGCCTGAGCCACGGAGGCCTACATTAACTTATCTACATAATTCTTTCTGTAATGTATTCCTTATTATGTCAATGCCTTCAAGCATTTTTTATTTTCAAAAAATTTCCACACCGACTGTACAGTAGTTTTAAGGGCTTAAGTGAAACTCTGCATTGACTCACGTTAGTGCTCGTAGTGGTGCTTAAGTGAAATAATGTATTGACTTACTTCAGCGCTTGTAGTGGTGGAAAAAGGAAAACTGCTAACCTAAATGACCGGATAACGGTGATTAAGATACATACATACATACATTATCATTATAGACTGTTATGCTTTTCAGCGTTCAGTCTGCAAGCCTCTGAGAATTTACTAAACATCGCCACAATCCTCGATTTGCAACTAGTGTTGTGGCCTCATTTAGTTCTATACCTTTTATCTTTAAATCGTTAGAAATATTGTCTAACAATCGTCGTCTTTGTCTCCCTTTTTCTCATCTTACCCTCCATAGCAGAGTCCATTATTCTCCTAGGTAACCTATCCTCCTCGATTCGCCTCACATGACCCCACCACCGAAGCCGGTCTATCCGTACAGCTTCATCCATCGAGTTCATTCCTAAATTATCCTCGAACTCCTCATTCCGATTACCCTCCTGCCATTGTTCCCACCTTCTAAGATTAAGATAATTATTGTAATTTTTAGGAATAAATAAGGAATGTATTATCAAACTTTATTATCCTTTATTTACCTAACATTCGTAGCTCATATCTCTAGGATTTTTTCAACATTTAGTTGCCCACCGGAAGTTCTATAACTGTTTATTCTCCATTAAATGCTGTTAAATGTCTCTTAGTTACCACTCATACATACAATGTGTTGTCCACTGCATATCCGAAAAAGAGGATTAAAATGAAGCAGAAGCGAAAGATAAGCTAGTTCGCATTTCTGTACTAGTTAAATAATGTGCAGAAATGCAGTATACGTGTGCACAAATTATTCATGTAGAATTCCCTTTAAGCGTGCTTCAGGAAGTAATCCGGTCCTGCTCGCATATTCCCTGTCAAGCGCCGCACGGCTTCCTAAATATGCTCTAATGATTGTTGTTTTTAAATATTCAAGTGGTATGCGTTGTATGAATATTTACAACGTGGTGCACGAGGAAAGGGGAGAAGAATCGGCAACCGTGGAAAGCAGGCAGGCACTTGACGTCGTGACGCTGGATAGAGAGAGAGGGTTAAGAGGAGTGTTGAAGGCTAGAGCTCAAGTATTGAGCGCCCATTGTAACAGAGCCCTCTATAGTGGCCCTTGGAGTACTACCTGCACGAGCCCATGTGTTCGTTCATGCACAACTTATGTTGCATTTCAATTGAATTGGGAAATTCAATTACCGACAAGTTGAACATCATATGTGATCGCAATTTCCAACGTGATGAATATGTTTTTAGTGGAAAATCTCTGATAATAAAAGTAACATGATCAGCTGGATCCAGTAAATCACTCGTTGCCTCCACTAGCCGCATTTCGAATTCCCTACCTGCTGTAATTACGAACGTGCCAAATGCATTTGACTTCCCGAAGAAATGCAGAAAATGGATGTTCAGGTCTACAAACATTCAGTGGATTACACAACAATTAAACAGAAAATTACTGGCAGAGAGCGTTTTAAACCTGCCTCATATCGTACGTTAAAATAAATTACTTACATGATCACTGTAGAACTCAGTTTTAAGTAAAGTATTTTATCATATTTCAAAGCAGGTGAATGTATGGTCGGACGTAACTTCAGGTACCATGGCCCGAGTCCTGCCATGTAACTAAGACATTGTCGGGCTGAGATACTCAGACAGTAGGGCGCTGTCCTTCTGAGTCCAACACGGCAGGTTCGATCCTGGCTCAGTCCGGTCATATTTGAACGTGCTCAAATACTTCAGCCTAGTGTCGATAGAGTTACTGGTACGTAAAAGAACACATGCAGGACAAACTTTCGGCATCTCGGCTACTCCGAGAGCAAAACAAATTTAGTTAGTGGGAAGTAAATTAAATACCATTATTTTTAAAATGAGATATTCATCATCATCTTCTTCTTCTCCTTTAGCGTTTGTGCCTCCTGGTGGCAGTGTCCGCTGTGTGGATTCGTTGTCTTCATTTAATTCGGTGTCGCGGCATGTCCGGATGTAGACTTACAGCTTTCAGGTCATTGTGCACTGTTTCGGTCCATCGGTATCTTGGTCGTCCCTTGCACCTCTTTCCATCGACTTCCAATGTATGCGCTGACTTACTTTGCCGATGTAATTTCCTCTGCCCGCAACACAATGAGGCGTTTAACAAAAATAAATAAATAAATAAATAAATAAATAAATAAATAAATAAATAAATAAATAAATAAATAAATAAATAAACAAACAAACAAACAAACAAACAAACAAACAAACAAACAAACAAACAAACAAACAAACAAACAAACAAACAAACAAACAAACAAACAAACAAACAAACAAACAAACAAACAAACAAACAAACAAACAAACAAACAAACAAACAAACAAACAAACAAACAAACAAACAAACAAACAAACAAACAAACAAACAAACAAACAAACAAACAAACAAACAAACAAACAAACAAACAAACAAACAAACAAACAAACAAACAAACAAACAAACAAACAAACAAACAAACAAACAAACAAACAAACAAACAAACAAACAAACAAACAAACAAACAAACAAACAAACAAACAAACAAACAAACAAACAAACAAACAAACAAACAAACAAACAAACAAACAAACAAACAAACAAACAAACAAACAAACAAACAAACAAACAAACAAACAAACAAACAAACAAACAAACAAACAAACAAACAAACAAACAAACAAACAAACAAACAAACAAACAAACAAACAAACAAACAAACAAACAAACAAACAAACAAACAAACAAACAAACAAACAAACAAACAAACAAACAAACAAACAAACAAACAAACAAACAAACAAACAAACAAACAAACAAACAAACAAACAAACAAACAAACAAACAAACAAACAAACAAACAAACAAACAAACAAACAAACAAACAAACAAACAAACAAACAAACAAACAAACAAACAAACAAACAAACAAACAAACAAACAAACAAACAAACAAACAAACAAACAAACAAACAAACAAACAAACAAACAAACAAACAAACAAACAAACAAACAAACAAACAAACAAACAAACAAACAAACAAACAAACAAACAAACAAACAAACAAACAAACAAACAAACAAACAAACAAACAAACAAACAAACAAACAAACAAACAAACAAACAAACAAACAAACAAACAAACAAACAAACAAACAAACAAACAAACAAACAAACAAACAAACAAACAAACAAACAAACAAACAAACAAACAAACAAACAAACAAACAAACAAACAAACAAACAAACAAACAAACAAACAAACAAACAAACAAACAAACAAACAAACAAACAAACAAACAAACAAACAAACAAACAAACAAACAAACAAACAAACAAACAAACAAACAAACAAACAAACAAACAAACAAACAAACAAACAAACAAACAAACAAACAAACAAACAAACAAACAAACAAACAAACAAACAAACAAACAAACAAACAAACAAACAAACAAACAAACAAACAAACAAACAAACAAACAAACAAACAAACAAACAAACAAACAAACAAACAAACAAACAAACAAACAAACAAACAAACAAACAAACAAACAAACAAACAAACAAACAAACAAACAAACAAACAAACAAACAAACAAAGTACGTTTTCCCTAATATTGTAACGAAAGAATCAGGTAAATAAAGACACTTCAACGTTTACTTCGCTACACGGAAGAGCATAGAAGACGAGAGAGTTCACATCCACAAAGTACGAGTAACAGGAGAGTAGAGGTTCCGTTAAGTGTTTTCCATGAAGATGAAAATGCAATACTGTTGGAATGAAACAGACACGTATTTGCACATCACTGTACAGACATAGGTTTGGCTACATTAGTTGTGCTCAGTAATGGACGGTGATAGGTAAGGTACTAAACGTACTCTTGCGTTGTTACGTAGTTTACGTGGTGACTGAACACAGTATCGGGCTCCTACTACTCCTTATAGTGGAAGTGGCTGGGTCGCTGTTTAATTCAAGGGCGAACGTATCACGGATGAAGGAGAGAAAGTCCTGATCAAGTGCTGACTTCAGTTTGATGTTAAAATCACTAACAAGTACGATAGGTATTAAATTGTATTCGTTCGTACAAAGCTTACGTTCTTATAGCAATGGATAGATGCCGGTACTGATCTAGTATGCACAGATGACGAACGATGGTTCCCATGGTTACGGTAGTGTCGACAAATTGATAAAGCTAACCCCAGTCAATAAGTAGATCCATGGTAAATATTATTTACATATTTTATAATTGAACATTGCCTACTTCTTGTACAAGAAACATTACGCTTGCAAGTTATTTTTTATTAATTCTCATGACTATTTACAGTCTGGATGAGCTCTTTGTTCTGTAATGATCATCTGAATCTGAAGCTCAGACAGAGATTAATAAAGTGCACATCTGGTCAGTACTGTTATATGGAGCAGAAACATGGACCTTAAAAGACACAAGTATCAAACGACTTGCCGCCTTTGAAATGTGGTCGCACAAAAGAATGATTAAAATGCCCTGGACAGATATGATAACAAACGATGAAATCCTAAGGAGAGCTAGGACGAAGCAAGAACTAATAACAACTATAAAAGTTCGCAAAGTAGCTTACCTAGGCCAGATGTTAAGAGGAAATAAATATGGCCTCATAAAACTAATTCTCCAGGGTAAAATAGAGGGCAAACGGTGAGTTGGCAGGCCAGAGATAACATAGTTACACAACATCTGGCAGTGTACCGGTATTGAGACAACTGAGAGACTCTTCCGACTGGCAGAAGACAGAAAAACTTTCTTCAGAGTAATCGCCGACGTCTGGGCAACTGGATATGACACTTGAAGAAGAAAATGATTTACAGTCTCCTTTTTCTCCTCCATGAAACTTTGTTTTTACTCAGGTGAATATTTGAGATGTGATTACCCCAGTTTTACAGCCCTACGCCCTTCCCTACACCAATCCTAAGTGGAGGGATGTCTTCTCTCGTGTGTAGTTTTGTGGTCGGTTTCAGTGTGATATGTTCTATGTAGAGGAAGAGATGTGTAATAACCCTAACACAAACACGGTGCTCCCGTACCAGTATAATTAACCGGACGTGGTTAAAATCATTGTTCCAGCCGAGAATCGAATCCGGGTATCTCTCAACTAAAAGCTAAAATGATGATAATTCGATCAAGGAGCCGGACTAAATTTTCTGTTAATGAAACGCTCATATTGTCCAAATATCTTTGTTGATATGTGACAACGTATCTTGAAAACAACGGACATGTTCTTGTGTTGGAAAATATTTCTGAAAGTATATAACCATTTCAAAAGGAGATATAGCAAATTGTGAACAACTTGTAGGCGCATAATTGTGCCATGTTTGAAGTTGTTATGTCTGGAGCAGTTTGAATTGTAGGAAAAGTTTATTTGGGAGAAAAAGAGCAGCTAGAACGAGAGTGGGAAATTAACGGATACTCAGGTGTGATTTTAAGTTTAACACGTGAATCTTCTTTTCCTACCGCTTTTTTCCACACGTGTGTGGTCGCGGGTGCGAACTGAATCGCACGTATGGATTTAGTCCTGATTTAAGGGTTGATGCCCTTCTTGTCCCAACCTTATATGGAGGGATGTAATCACTAGTGCGTGTTTCTCTGGCGGTTGGTAGTGTACTGTGTAGTGTGAATATGAAGAGGCGAGTGTTGGGACGGACACAAACCCCCAGTTCCCAAGCCATAAGAATTAACCAGAAGCTATTAAAATCTCCGTGGGCATCATCAAAATATCCGTCCCGGCCGAGAATCGAACCCGGGACCCTCTGAACCGAAGGCTAGTACGCTGACCATTCAGCCAACGAGTCGGGCAAGTTTAACACATGAATAGACATACCATAATGTACCCCGATGTTTGGAGTGTACCCTAGTAAAGATATACTGCTTTGCCTTTTTTGGTCGAAAATCCCAGTACAGTCCCACATCTCCCAATGGTGCTACAGGCCTGATGGGCCTTGACCTACCAAGCGACTGCTGCTCAGCATGAAGGTCTACAGGTTATGCGTTGTCAACGTTGTGAATCCTCCCAGACCGGACCGCTACCTCCCCGTCATATAGCTCCTCAACAGTAATCGCGTAGGCTGAGTGCGCCGCTAAACAGCCCACAGGTCCACGTAAAACTCCCTGACCTGGTCGGCAGTCGAACCCAGGGCCTCGAGGAGACAGAAAGACGGCTACCTGGTCGGCGGTTTCAGAAAATAAGGATTCCCACTTAATATAGGTGATGAATGGTTCTAAGATCATTCTTCCGTACTCGATCAGAAGAAGGAAGGTGATATTCGCTTCTCTGCCACTGACACACATTCCTGTTAAAACTCAGAAACATGATACATTACTTTAATTTCCATTAATCACCTCCCACGCAGAACTAAACTATGTGCTGGAGATTTTCGAACACTCTGTGTATGACATTTGGAAGTGACTAATGAACTGGTAGTAATTAATGTGTGGAATTAGTCTCACTTTCTCCCCTCACATTCTCAGAGGTGATTGATGAAAATCCGAACACCATAATGAACTGTGTTAGCAACCTCGTAATGGTACAATGATGCTCATCAGCACAGTCTTTGCAAACAAGCGACAGTACAACATCATCGGGATCACCCGCCGAGTCTCGATGACAGGACCTCTGCCATCCAGCAATAAATTTTGATGAAATTGTGTTAGGGTAGTTAGGCAAGGGCCACGACACTACAATTACAGCGAATGTTTTCTCTGCGTAATCGTAGCTATGTGATAATTTGTTTCACCTCCCGTTAACAATGTTTATGGGTTTCTCGGACGCCAAGGTGCCGTAATTTTGTTCCCTGGTAGCTTTCACGTGCCGGTATATTCACCAACGCTATAGTGGTGTATTTCAGCACTATATTGAGGTGAGATCGAACTCGCCAATTTGGGGGCGCTTCTACCGTCTGTCCGACACAGAGAGAATATATTAATGTCGAGAAGAAGGGACGCGATGAGCATATAAATGTAAAAACAAATAAATTGTGTGGTTTTTCGGAACTATTTAGCTGGTGGGAACAAAAGTCCGTTCATAACAGCATTTAGAACGCCTGGAAGGTATGCATACCCATCTAACGGCTAGGATGGACAAGTTGCCGGCTAAACTCCTAGCCATTTCACTGCTGTGGAGCGGGTTGTGGCCTCTGCAGACTGAATACTCCTTCAGTATGGATTACAATGCGAACGGATTTATGTTCCCACCAGCCACTCGATGTTCTGTTCAGCATGGAATAGAAATCACAAGGATGTTGATTTTTAAGGTTAAAAATACATATACCATGTCTAAAATCTAAGACGTGGCCTCCCTTATGTTACGACACCACTTTACAATCATCTACAACGGTACTTACAGTGACAAAGTTTAAAAGTAGCATATAAGAGAGATAATCCACTCGACAGTCGACCACTATTAGGCAGTCGAAATGATCGCCCTCCTAATCAGTTCATAATAAATATGTTTAATTACCTCTATATGTTGTTTGAGTGTAAGTTGAAAATGTGATCTGACTCAAAATTTAAATTTGTTACTATCAATGTAACGAACTCAGTGTAATCATTGTTCCAAGATAGGCTAGATACATTCACAGTGGAACAGAATACTACTTTTCTTTAATTTCTAGTCATGAGTAACTGAGGAGACGAATCATTCGCTGGCTTTCTGACCCCACTCAAATTGGCAGCTTCCGCCCTGGCTCAGATTAGTGATATTTGAATGTTCTCAAATACGCCAGCCTCGTGTCGGTAGATTTACTGCCTCGTGAAATATCTCCTGCGGGTATAAATTATGGCACCTCTGCACCTCCGGATTCCGTAGAAGTAGTTCGTGGGACGCAAAAGTCCAATAATATTATAAAATTGGAAGAGAGTATTAATACAGTTCGTTTGCCTATTACCACCGCATACTTCACATTTACATCGCTCTTAAAAGTATTCATTTCTTCCTTTAAATCCAAGATGCTCAACAGTTTTATATATTCTAGGACGAGCCTGTATGTACCCTTCGCTATTTACATTAGTGCGTCATTCAAGTCCTTTTATTTGTTTTGAGAAATAATGTAATTATACAAAGTAGACTCTCCGTCTTGTTATTCCTTCTTGTGTTAATAATTTGAAAATTGTATGGCATTTTTCTCTCCTTCCACTTTAGCTTTAGGTTCACTATCAAAATATTTCACTCTGAGGCCCGTATTCAGCAACGCGGACATGTTCTTCTCTCAGTGTTTAACCAAGAAAACCAACATAACTGTTAAAATTGTATTCGCCAACAGAATTGCCTTAGTTCACTGGGAGTATCACGGTTTACAGTTTAACGGCACGGAGTTTGATTGGTTAAGTAGAAAACGATGTATAATAGCCTTTAACATAGCGTCTTGTAGGCGACTACGATACCTAATCAACGAAAGGTAAAAGCATATTGCAATACAACGTCGTAGATGGATAAAATAACGCACTGAGTACTTGACAGAGTAATTGACATTGATTTTGTAACACATTTTAGGTTATCCAAAGCTTTAGATTTGTCACTCATTTGTAACCTGTTATTTCATACCAATAGATTAGATGAATACTCGATTATTTCTTATTATTTATAGTTACGCAATTTCATTCACGGACGACCAGTTTTATTTTCGTAGTCACTCCGTCTATTTTCTTATTTTCTGGGATATTATTGTTGCTTCCACCAAGTTGACAGACAGTTCCTTGCTTTGGTGCGTCATATTGTACTTCTTTATTCATTTCTGGTCAGTAGACCTGCAGGACATAAGTTATGATATTCTAAATCATCGAACATAACCATACTTTCTTGCCCTCCTGCTGGCCATGGTGGTTAAGGCGCCGTGACACTGCGGTTAGCCGGTTTGAGTCCCATTAGTGTAAAATAATTTCACCATCGAAAGATGGCCGGGAGGATAGTATATGTGGTGGTATAACATTTTAAATTATTAGTTTCATGCCAGAAGGCTGGATACAATTTCAAACCTCTCGGCAGGGGTAATATGTAGTGAGGGTATATGATGCTGTTGATGACGATTCCCCTGTCGGATGAGGATGTGCTCTTGGACAGGAGATGCCATGTGCCAACACCAGGTTCACCTATTCCCTACCTCAGTATAATCATCCAGCATTCAGACTCACAGGTCAAATAAGAAAGATTTGCAGCAGACGAGCTGACACTCCCGACAATAAGAACTACAGTATATCAAACCAAACCAAACCTAGCGGCGCAATGGCGTACTGGGCGACCGCTGCTCAGCCCGACGGCCCGCAGGTTATCATGAGAGCACGACTAATTTTCTCGGCCATTATTCTAGGCTTCCTAGACCAGACTAAAAACCATATGGCAAATAAATAACCGTAACTAATTTCATATATATTAAATCTGGTCATGGCGACAAGAGATAGTTAATGCATCATTTTAAATATTTCAATATTCAAATTCAGATTGAAGAGACAACAAATTATGTGGTGAATACAGAAATTTGCCTTATACGAAATAAGGAGTATACAGATTTAAAAATCAAAGGTAACGATGACAGGAACTGATGCTGGTGAGTACGATCTTCAGACTCTTAACAGATTTTACTCTTCCATTGCTTTTCTAATAAATAAACGACGACTCTCGACATCTTTCTCTATTTGACATTTTATGTTTGTATATACTCACTAACCACCACATCTCTTTGGACAGTTTTAGGTGACACTGTGTGATACAGCAGAGTGAGAGGGGTCAACGCCCATGCCAAGAATAGAGAAGTGGTAATGCACGGCTTAAGCTTAATACAGGAGAACTTACTGGAGTGTTATGTACGAATTATTTGTTAGGTACAAAGAAAGAGGGGAGGAAAACTACGTTACAAAGCCGATTACATCGAACTGAACTCGGTGAACGTGATAAATTATACAAGATGCTTCGCTCCCTCGTTTATAAGAAGTGTACTTTTTTGTTGCTTTGTGCCTTATGATGTTGCAGGTGTAACAGCATAGAACTGTAGTTGTGACATTAAATGTTACTTCTGATCAATTACCATCAGAATACTGGGGAATTTTAGGTCGTAATATGTTAGAATACAAACTAACATTTGGTTCCGGAATGTAGTAAGGGTAACATAAATTCGAGATATTATGATGGGTCAGTACCCTACAGTTCATGCAAAACGCATTGAACATCCTTTGTGCAAGCTATAGTATACTTGATACTCGCATCAGTATGTTTGCATTATAAGCTATTACTGTACTCCTAATATGTATGTAAAACTCACAGCAAAACCGTTGATCCGGATGCCTACTCCTATCGAACAGTTCCAAGGCTTAACGTCCTCATCATATGAAGGAATCACCTTCAACAGCGTCAGATGCACTCGCTTCATATGAGCACTGCATTGGAATTTAATCCAGAAATAATAATAATAATAATAATAATAATAATAATAATAATAATAATAATAATAATAATAATAATAATATATTATATTACATTATATTATATCATATTATATTATATTATATTATATTATATTATATTATATTATATTATATTATATTATATTATATTATATTATATTATATTATATTATATTATATTATATTATATTATATTATTGTTGTTGTTGTTCCGAGGTATCTGTGGAACAGCAGAGGTGAAAGAAGGTGCGGGTTGGAATGGGTCTAACTACAAGGCCAAAAGATTAACCTAAAATTTCAATAAAGGTTATATTTACAAGATTTTGAGGCAATTTAACATTTTCACTAGGTAAAATAACAATGGAAAAATCAGGTACAAGAATAATTTTACAAATGAAAGAACAAGTTCAATATTCGTTACAAGCCCTGGGCTCCAAGCCCCACTTTACATTCGTTTAGCTACCAGCCCAACCTTGCCAAGGAAATCATTTGATTTAAGGGCAGAAAACCCCATCATACCAAGGAGCACTTGATCCTAATTACCATGTTAAGCCTCCTAGAGGCCCCCAAGAAAATACAAGAAAGAGCAGACCCGCTCTCGATTTTACAATCCTATCAGAGGCCACAGCAAACTTTACTTCTAACTGCCCTCAAGGCACACTTACAAAGAAACAGGGGTATCATGTACCCAACCTACAGGGGCTTCGCATGAAGGAAAACAACAGGTTAAGTTACTGGCCCAAAATACAGTAAGGACTGGAGGCGTTTACATGCACTCCTAAAGACACCTTTAAAACCTAAGTGGCGCTAGGCCGATTACACAGGGGATAATCCCAAGCTAGGGAGGTGACTCGTATGAGAAAACTTTAACACATTAAGGAAGAGTAGAAACGGTCACGAAAACGTAGTCACCTCAACTTCAAAATGAAGGGGAGCTCGAGAGGGTAAAGCACTCTCTATCTCCGAATTACAGTTCAAGTTATGTGAAGTTTTTACAAGGATTGAGAAGGCTTACATATTTAAAGGTATAGGTTACATATTAAAGGTTTCTAACCTTCCCCGCGAGTTAAACGGTTGAGCTGGTAAGAAATAAAGATGTTAAAAGGCCATTACCTTGTTGAAGAGCTGCTGCCTGAAGAACGAGGTGCTTCCCGCCCCCTGCTACATATTCACACACTGAGAAAGATGTTATACGAATGGCCCGGAGACAAGAAAATCAGCAGTTTTTACACCTTCGTGGAAAGTTCGAGACCTTTCATGAATGATAACAACCCGCCCTCAAACTTGTATTGGCTACAGTACACAGTTACACACAAAATTGAAGAAGAAAGCCCCGATTGGCCGAAAATTAATTACAGAAATTCCTGATTGGCTACATTCAAAACAGGCGGAAAGGAAGGATTAATATAGCCAACCCACAAATGACAGAACAAAATTTAGTAAAGACAACACTTATGAATACAAAATTTCTCCAAGAAAGTTCATTCCTTCACACCAGAGCGCATTATCATAGTTTTTGGTAGAGACATCTGTTAGGGAATGTCCACACTTCTTGATCAATGAAAAACAAAAGCAAATCAAAAACACACAGTGACATCTTCTGATAGATAGTAGAGTTAGTTCAGTTGTTAAAGTTCAGGGTTTCTCCAGTAGGAAGGTACTTTAAGGCGGAAAATTCAAATGTGCGGCGTAGAGGTGTACCAACCGGTACAATTATTATTTCAGATTGACATTGCTTTAACTTACTTGTGTCAGGCTCCTCACTTTCATATTTCGTGTCTGACCTCCCGTGAATGTCGGTTCCTCTTCCGACACTGACGGAATTGGATTTGAGATTCCAACGGTGTCTTTCAATTTCACGTCTTCACGGACAGAAATGTGTTTAACAACACGGTCACTTGCGGTAACGAATTCTGACTTCGGAGACAAGTGGGTTCCAATTCTCTGTCGGTCGTCCACGAAATAGTTTTCTGCGGCTTCCCATTTCAACTCCAGACAAATGGCGGAATGGTACTTTTTGTATACTTACACCCACACTCACAGAAAACACCCTCATACAGCGGTATATATAGCTCATCCCCCGTGGAGTGTACCGGGAAAGGCAGCTACGGGACATGTCCTCGCACACTCTAGCCAGTGTAAACCATACGCAAAAACGCCACTGCTCTAGCCCTTCAGGCAAGCACCTCGATATTGAAAACATTCAAGGGATATCAGCTACGATTTTTAGGCAAATAAAATATAATGAAGTATGGAAATATACTATTCATTCCCAAAAAGGACATTAATTTTCTTAATCATCGTTATCCGGTCGATTAGATTAGCAGTTTACGTTTTTCTAACACTACTTTTTTTGCTATTGGCTTTGCGTCGCTCCGACACAGATAGGTATTATGGCGACGATGGGAGAGGAAAGGTCTAGGATTGTGAAAGAAGCGGTCGTGGCCTTTATTAAGGTACAGCCCCAGCAGTTGCGTGGTGTGAAAATGGGAAACCACGGAAAACCATCCTCAGGGCTGCGGACAGTGGGGTTCGAACCCACTATCTCCCGAATAATGGATACAGGCCGCACTTAAGCTACTGCATCTATCGAGCTCGGTTTTCTACCACTACGAGCACTAACGTGAGTCAATGCAGTGTTTCAATTAAGCACCACTGTGAGCGCTAATGTGCGTCAATATGTTTCCCATATAACTATATTCGATGTGGACATTTTTCAGAAATTGAAAAGCACCTGAGGATAATGATCCAAGGACCACATTACAGAAAAAACTAGGTAAATAAGTTAATTTGGGTACGATTTTAACAAGAAAGAATACGGGTGAAGAAACAAGCGATTTTAGGTGGAATTTCGAGAACTGCATTTAGGATGGAAGTGTTTTTTGAAATGTGTTTTTTTTTATTTTCATAGAGCTATCATAGCCTCATACATTGAAATCTTTCCGGGCCCTTTAGCCTTTCAATTTCTGGGCAATTGAGGAAATTGCTTATTTTAACGTTTTTCGTAGTATGGGGTGCCCTACTTTGTCTGCCAAAAATATTCTCAGCATTAAAAATACAACTTCGTGCCTCTTCTCCGTCATTCTTCGAAGGTCTGGAACCACCTTGTCTTTTCCCTTCTGATTGATTTTAAGACGGGGTGGTTTGCAAGATGTACTTCATTTCAAAACAATAATCATGACCACTCTTGCATTTTATACTGTCACAAAGCATCTGCACTAACTCCGTCACTACAACTTTTCATTGGCTGCCATATCAGACAACAAAACTGCGCTACGAATGGCATTAAATAATCAGCTAAGTCCTATGGCATGGCAGAGAGTTCCTCCACGTACCTCTTTGTGAGCTGCTGCACCAAGTTTAAAAATGCAGACCAGCGAACGCTCCACCCTGTAGTTAGATAGAATGCAGTGGCTATCTTTGTTTGAAGCTTAGCCAGATTTGCGTGCACGCGTCACGCCCATAGTGCCCCCATGTGCTGTGTCCCACGCACCTCTGAATTTATTCTACGTGAATAACAGGCCTTAGCATATAACAAGCCAAAACAGTACCTCGATTCTCAACGAACTCTTCAAATATATGTAAGTCTGTATTTTGTGGATTACTCCCATTCAAAGTGCACGTTCTCACCAGTGATTTTAGTTCTAGTTACACTTAATAAAATACTATTTCATGAAAGCATCCACATCATTAAATAGGCATTTGTTTCCTTTGCCAGAAATTTCTAACCTTGAACATACTACCAGTACTCAGTCCGCCAGAGCATCGCGTAGTTGCAGACTATTAAGTAATAAAGAAGATGTTTATGTTTTAATTTTTAGCGTATGATGTTCCGGTTGATCGAACTGCGGAGGGTTATAAGTAGACTACAGAATTTTACGCAGGAACAGGTTAGAATGCAAAATAATTCATTTATTAGGAAGAGTCGTCTATTCCGTTGTTCCGTTATGTAACAAGAGTAACATAAATACTAGGAGTTCTCATGGGCTGTACCCCTAATGTTTATGTAAGACTTATAACATACCCGCTAATAGTAAATAATTTTGTGTGGCTATTTCTAGGCGGATTCAGCCCTCGTAAGGCAGACCCTCCGATGAAGGTGGGTGGCATCTGCCATGTGTAGGTAGCTGCGTGTTATTGTGGTGGAGGATAGTGTTATGTGTAATGTGTCTGTTGCAGGGTTGTTGGGGACAGCACAAACATCCAGCCCCCGAGCCATTGGAATTAACCAATGAATGTTAAAATCCCCGACCCGGCCGGGAATCGAAACCTGGACCCTCTGAATCGAAGGCCAGCACGCTGACCAATCAGCCAACGAGTCGGACAACATAACCGTTGTGTAGGATGTACTATAATCGTTAACCGATTCACTCAGTTTGTATTCCGGCTTCTACTGGTTACTAGGGTCCGGATAATTAGGAAGTAATAGGTTACAATTCAAACTTAGTAGGAAGTGTCATCTACCTCTTCTTCCGAGATGTAGTGAATGTAACATTAACTCTAGGAGTTCTAATATACGCTATACTCCCAACATGTATGCAGATATCATAGCATAAATAGTGTGAGGACTAGATTATACTTATACTCGCCTATCGTTGCCTAAACATCTTGGCTGTAGAGTCATTTCAACAGTAAATACTCCAGATACAGATGGCGTGATCTACTATCTACTAAATTTCTTGAATTAATAGTTACAGTTAATCACATGTTCACTCGCGTCTCAGTTTCACAAAACTTTTCCTCACGATCGTATAACATATTGATTCACAGTTGAACACCAGGGCGTGGAACTATTGTTTCCACACGGTTTATCACAATGCAGTGTCGTTCCAGAACAGTTTACTGCTAGCAGTCATCGCTGAACTCCTCGTAGCCACTCCGGTCATAGGCTCGTGGTCTTTTGTTTACATTTCCTCGAATTTGTCGTACTCGACACTGACTCCCATAGAAGTAGTTTCTACATCCAGATCATCCCGAGCCACTGGTCCATTGTCAGTCAAGAGATTGGATGTCTAGCCATTTAAATATTAGGATGTAAATGTGCTGAAGCGAGTAACAAGTACACAATAACCTGGAAAACAGCTCTGCTTTGAGGTTTGCATAAATATTAGGGGCCTGGCCTAATAGAACCGCTAGAAGTTATCTTACTCTCGTTGCATCAAGGAAGACCGGTATGGTAGACACTTCTTGCTAGAAAAAATTACTTTTCATTCTAATCTATTTCTACCGGCCTCTATTAATCAGCTTCCTTATCGCAAGTCTGACAAATTTCGCCGACGCTATTCTTTTGCTTGCTACAAGGCGAGCTGACATTGTCGCAACATGCGACGCAAATGTTATATCTCGCTGGCATTTTTGCAGGCCACTCCACACTCGGCCTCCATTGCCACTAAGTAGCCGCAAAACATGAGAGGCTTGGTTCGGAACCCGACCAAATGAAAATTAAAGGCCACATTACAATGGTTCGGATTATACGTAAACATTGATATTCTGTGGCTACGATCACGATATAAACTTTTACAAAAAACCAAACACTTCTTCTTCCTCACTTTCAACGATATTAACAGCTTTTTGCTTCCCTAGTCTCAAAGCGGTAAGTTGACGAAGCTGTTGACTGATATTCTGCAAATGATAATACAACAACAAAGCATCCACAGTTAGGTCTAGCGTAATTTCCTAACATGCTTTCAAAAGTTTAACTAGAAGCTCTGAGTGTTAAAGTTCAATACAAGCTCGAAACTTCAATCCCAAAAGGTTTTTCCTCTCTAACATTTCCGTATAGTGTAAGTATAGTGTGGAATAATTAAGATTGCGCGATCCCATCTTGTAGAGAGGAGACCCATTGTGACGCCGTCTTGTGGAAGCTGCAGAAGTGCCGCACGCCAGGGTGATTAACAAAGCTGCGCGAGTTAAGTCACAAAGCTCACCAACACTGCATTAATTTATTAACTCACAGAGAAAATGTCTTATCTGGCTGTGTATATTCATTACTGGAAGTATCTACCTAACTCGTACTTCAGCTTCGCTTTGTGCGAGGTGTGCTCTTTGCTATTTTGTTAGCATTCTCTAACAGCATGTTAACATGTTGTAATATAGTAATAATAATAATAATATTGTTGTTACGTCCCACTAACTACATTTGACGGTTTTCGGAGACGCCGAGGTGCTAGAATTTTATCCCGCAGGATTTCTTTTACTTGCCAGTAAATTTATTAACACGAGGGTGACGTATTTGAGCACCTTCAAATACCAACGGACTCAGCCAGGATCGAACCTGTCAAGATGGAGTCAGAAAGCCAGCGCCTCAACCATCTGAGCCACTCAGCCCGGAGGAGATGTAAGTTTGATAGGTCACATCCATATTCAGACATCCGGAAACTGGTCAGTTAGTTCCTGAGGGATGTCGAAATGGTAAAATTGGTGGATATAGGACTTAATACTACGTAGAAATGGAAAGATTGCTACAGGGTAGGGTGGTATGAAACAATGTAGCCTATCAAAGCATTCTACGGATTGATTACCAGAAAAGCAACATACGGTGTAAGATAAGAGGTAAGGAATAAGCTGGAAAATATGGTTGAAAAGCTACACGACATAACGAAAAAAGGCGTTGGTCATGATCTATAGAAAAGGGTTAGCTGAAATACGAACATGATAGAGAAACGAATATTAATACAAGTTTGGCAAAATCAATTAAATAGAAAAATTTAAATAACAGCCTTTAATATAATAAGAATTTCGTCTGGCTATTTCTAGCCGAGTGCAGCCCTTGTAAGGCAGACCCTCCGACGAAGGTGGGCAGCATCTGCCATGTGTAGATAACTGCGTGTTATTGTGGTGGAGGATAGTGTTATGTGTGGTGTGTGAGTTGCAGGGATGTTGGGTCAGCACAAACACCCAGTCCCCGGGATATTGAAATTAACCAATGTAGATTAAAATCCCGACCCGGCCGGGAATCGAACCCGGGACCCTCTGAACCGAAGGCCAGTACGCTGACCGTTCAGCCAACGAGTCGGACACAGCCTTTAATGAAGATGTAGGAATGTGCTCTGGATTGTGGTCAGCATGGTTGCCTTATGTTCATAGTTCCATAGGTTCGATTTCCAGCCGGATTGAAGATTTTATCAATTTTTATCGAGTTTTTAGGATCTCCTTCATTCATATATGTATAACATCACACTACCAACCAAGACAGAGACACAATTGTCAATCTATCCTTGATCGTGAGGTATTATCGAGAAGGACATATGGTCGTAAAACACTGAATAATCCACATTAGTGCCAATCACAAGTAACAGAGAGAAAGTCCGAGGAAGAATAGGAGACTATGTTAACTATCCTATTGAATTTGATGTAAATCAGGGTACAACTGATATCTCTTAAGTCATGTCCTAAGATTAAGTATGAGCACAGATACATAGAACTAGCAGTAATGATTTAATTATATGATTTCCTGTAGAAATATTTAAAACATACTTGTATAATTAGGTAAAATGAGAGAATTAAGCGACTAACTTCTAGATGAGAGAAGCGGAACACGAGAGAGATACATATAACTTACCTCCCATAAAAATGTGGTGATTAATTGCAGTTAAAACTTATCCGACAGTAACAAATTGCATATAAGATAATGCATTTCATTAAAAAATATCCTCCACGTTTTAGATTTTTATGAAAAACTTCCTGATATATCCTGTTTTTTCGGCTCAATACGCGAGCTCGACTTGCTTCATTTTTCACGGCAGTTCGCGTCCAGCCAGACTTACCCAGCAGTCAATTAATTACAGTAATCACTGCTCACCTTACGAGGGTGATAGTCCACGCTGCGGTCGTGGTAATTTGATATGTTCGCAGAGAAATAGGTTCGTTAATACACACAGATCCTGCTGAGTATATGGTTCGGGATGGGCGATCACATTCTCGCTCTTGATTAATGATAGGCTGTATTTATTGTTAAGGGCTGCCCATCCGAGGCGGGAACGCGCGTGCTCAGTCCTTTCAGAAGGACGTGAGTTCGATTCCGCGTTAGAAAGTAGAAGCAGGTAGATTTTGAATTTTACGGAGACAAAAGCGGACGGTCATAGAACTAACCACTCTCTCTTAACGAGAGTCTAAGTTACGGATAGTGGAAGCACTCCTCCAAGAGTCGTCACTGCCTGTGCTGAGATCTTCCTTTTGATTGTGGTTTCACGTCGTACAACAGGACAGGCAATACAGGCTGTGTGAAATATTAATTTAAGTTGGCCACATTTAGTTTCAATCCAAAAGCACATGAAGAAAACATGTATAGCATTCAGGAACTTTTTGCTCTGACTGGGGAGTGAATTCTCAAATGATGAATTATAAACGACTGCACATCAATGCCGCATTTATCATGGGTTTAATAAATACGTGCGCATACTGTGATACAGCAAAATATTGTAATTTTTATGTCCTTACTTCCTTTTAATAATAGCGAAAAGTTATTTATTTTATGTGATAGGACCACCTATCTACGTAGATCAAATCTGACCGGAACAAAAGATTGTCAACTAACGCACTCGTTACTGTATAATAATAATAATAATAATAATAATAATAATAATAATAATAATAATAATAATAATAATAATAATAATAATAATAATACCGAGCTCGATAGCTGCAGTCGTTTAAGTGCGGCCAGTATCCAGTATTCGAGAGATAGTAGGTTCGAATCCCACTGTCGGCAGCCCCGAAAATGGTTTTCCGTGGTTTCCCATTTTCACACCAGGCAAATGCCGGAGCTGTACCTTAATTAAGGCCACGGCCGCTTCCTTCCCACTCCTAGCACTTTCCTCTCCTATCATCGCCATAAGACCTATCTGTGTCGATGCGAAGTAAAGCAACTAGCAAAAATAATAATAATAATAATAATAATAATAATAATAATAATAATAATCAGAAGAAGAAGGAGAATAAATTTCAAGCGAGTTGTCCACGTTATGAGTGTCACGAAGCAGTGGGCATCCTTGAAGATTGTTTTCCGTGGTTTCCCATTTTCACACAGTGCAAATACTGTGACTGTACCTTAATTAAGATCATGACCGGTACCTTTCAAGCCCTAGCCTTCCCCTACCCCATCGTCGACTAAAGACCTAACTGAGTCGGTGTGAAGTGAAAATAACATCCAAAGAGTTTCCTCTATAAGGCAGAAGCCCCTCCCAGGCTTATTGAAAAGTGTGCCTTAAGAGGACTGGACTAGGCTCGTAGTAGCCACATTAAATATTACTTGTACACTCGTGACACAGAATTCTACCACTCATTCCCTGTATTTACACACTCAGCCATGCTTCCATGTATTTCAAGTAAAGTAGTCCAGATAATCCTTGGGTAATCAGTATTCTACTGTAAGAGCTCGGATTATGCCACTTGCCTCTTGTATGCAAAGTGAACCAGCGAGATCAGCGACGAAATTCCAAGCGTCACAAAGAACAGTTTTCAATATGAACTTCATTGTACAAAACGGACTATCTGTATTAGTTATATGTCGTAATCTTCTTCCTGAACTTTTCCCGAACTATTGGACTCGGCTGTTGTGGATTAGTCAATTTTTATGGATGCATTTCATTCCTGACTCCAACTCTATGTGAAGGATTGTAATCATTATTGCGTGTTTCTTTGGTGGTTGGTAGTGTTATGCGTTGTCGGAATATGAAGAGCAAATTGTTGGGACAAACACAAACCCCAGCCCCAGAGCCAAAAAATTATCAAATGATATTAAAATCCCCTATCCGTCCGGGAATTGAACCCAGGGTGCTCTGAACAGAAGGCCTCAACGATGATCAGTCAGTTAATGAGTCGGACAGGGATCTGATCTCCTATCCAGAGGAATTCACCATACTCAGTTAAAATTCCCGTCCGCAATGGGAATCGAACCAGAAGTCCTGTGAAACGACCTCCAGTACGCTGACCATTCAGCCAATGAGCCCGAGAGTTATAAATTATTTCGTATTGTATTTTCTACATTTATATTATTTTACTCTATATAATGAAATCTCTTGGCTCAAGAATAGCTCCTTGTGGTCGAAGGATAGAACAGATTACAAACAAAAAAAGCAGTTATTTCCGTACAGGTCATAAAATCCCTTGGAAGGGTGGAAGGTAAAGGCTTCCATTATCCGTAATCTCGGCTCATGGTGGAATACAGTGGTTTAACTCTACGTCCTGCTGCCTTTGCTCAAGAGGAATTAACTGGTATTCATTTTAGTCAAGGCTGTGTAAACCACCGGAAGTGGATATCGCGTTTCTTAAACTTTTCAAGTTCCTGGATGGGGGGGGGGAGAATCGAACCCACATCCTTCCGGGTGAAGAAAGCACGCCTTTACCACCTCGGCCTGGTATCCACTATAGAGCAGATCCTTGCTACCGTAGGAAGCTACTAAATAGGACGGGCCCCCAGGGACACGCGACAATTGGGCTAGGTGCGGCTACCACGGGATCCTTGGCTGCGTCTGAAATTGATTCCATTTACCTTTGTCATGATCTTCACTTCCATCTCCCCATTCCGGATTCCTTTGTGCTCTTATTCTCTTTCGACCACGCCAGTATTAGGTTTGCTTCACCTAGAGTCTTTCATTTTCGCCGGGATTAGAGGCTCAAACATTTAAAGCGCCGGCCTTCTGACGTAGTTCGGCAGGTTCGAGCCTTGATCACTCTGGTGGTATTTGAAGGGGCTCAAAATACGTCAGCCTCGTGACGGTAGCTTCAGTGGCACGTGAAAGAACTGCTGCGGGACAACATTTCGGCACCTTGACGTCTCCGAAAACCGTCAAAAGTACTTGGGGAACATCGAAATGGCATTATTCTTTCTCCTCACTCCTTCAATCTCTCCGCTGATCACAGTTAAGAGAAGACGATTTTATAATCACAATCACAGCTTGACGCACAAGCATCGTTCAAGAAAATATATATTATTTTGTCTTCAATAAATTAATGCAAAACAAATCTTCTTCCTCAACCTGGAAGGGTCGTGGAAAGGAACTGTATCAAGCATATATATTTGGACCTGCTTTGCGGCTGGATGCCCTTCCTGAAGATAACCCCATATATATAGGAATGATTTTTCTATTGCGTATTTCTGTCGTACTGGTAGTGTTGTGCACACATTTGAAGAGGAATTCATTTGGACAAACATAATGGAGGATCTCCTTTGCTATTTTTGGGTCTTTTCTTCAGTGTATTTGGAGTTTCCTCACATGCTTCGTACAATATTTTGCTTCACTTTAGGCGGTAAGTGAACACTTTTGTCGTTTTTTCGCATGATCTGCGTATAAACGTAATTTAGTTATTTTCCATTTTCGATAGTTTCTTTCTAGATATTGTTCCCGGCAGGTATAAGTATTCCTGATTAATTACTGTACTCTAGTGCCTGATTGTGGCCAGATAAGATTATTATTATTATTATTATTATTATTATTATTATTATTATTATTATTATTATTATTATTATTATTATTATTATTATTGTTATTATTATTATTATTATTATTATTATTATTATTATTATTATTATTATTATTAAAGTTTCTATTGTCAGAGAAGTCTTGACTATTATTGTTTAGGAAGGTGTTTAAGCCCCTTATACAATATTTGATAGTGTGATGAAGTAAGGAGGGAGTCAATGGGCACTATTGGGAGTGTCAACAATAATCCTTGGCTGCGGCCTTATCACACACTCGCAGTCCGGTTGTAAACTAAGACCTATACTTAAGTGAACATGGAACATCATGATGGACCATTGAACTACAATACAATTAATTCAACGAACTGCGCCATCTCCTGTGTTGATGTGAAAATAACGGTCTTCCTGCACGCAGTGTTCACGACAATTGTGCCATCGACCATAATGTGCCATGATAATATCCCCAAGAGACTTAACAATGTGGGGCGTGATAGACGAGAAACAGAGTCGCTGGGTCCACCAACGTGGCTGCGGCTCAAATCCTGCCAATGAAACGAAAAGCCATGCCTTTTTTTCGGATTCCACGAAATACTGGAGGTCTCGGGGCCCAAGTCAGAAGGCGCGGATGTTTATTGATTTATAGGTTAGAATGCAATTTTATTGAAGGGAAGTATACTCTAGCAAAACAAGAGTCCAGCCGTGAGATTTGCATAAACATTAGGGGTTCGGCCTATCAGACCCCCTTGGGTTATGTTTCCCTCGCCACGTCATGCAAGAGCGCGCTAGACTACACTTCCTACTAGCGAAATTAGCTTGCATTCCAACCTGTCACTGCCTAAACAACTGGGCTCTGCCGATCACGGTCTCATCTACAAGCTTTTGCCTTACATTGGGCTACATTGGGCTACCTTGGCTGATGAACATAACTCTCACTACTTTCCCTTTGTGAACTTTCCTCCTCTTTAGACCCCTAACGTATTCTAACTGTGTAACCTAAGAAACATTATCTCCCATGCCCTTTGCGATCATCATGAAGATTTTGCCGATAACTGAATTCTTAGAAGAGTTGAATATCTTGCACCACCGCCTCTGATCATTACGACTTCATCTTACATCCTCAATAATTACATTGGATTCCTGAATGTTGTACATTAGCCGCCTGTCTCATACCGAAAGGCCCCAGCTTCCATTCACGGCTATTTTCGAGTATTTTCATTCTGGACATGATTGCTCAAATGGTCCTTGATGAGACCAGTATGAGAGGTATCCCGCACAGTCGCGCAAATCGAACAGGAAGGCTGTTGGTGTGTTCACGCCGCCCACTGGGTACTCCAGTACCTGCAGAGTATCTAGCAAGTCACGGTCAACAATATGTACTATAAAGTAACATAACTGATGGAGCTAAACTGAATCATTTTTCACTCAAAGCGGGTCTTTGCAGTTAAACGCTAGTCTGACACCGTGTAACGAAAAGATTGGTAATAGATGTAGTGGACGTGATTGCTAATGTCTAGTAATACTGCTTACGGTATCTGGAGGGCAACTGGCTGGACACCAGTCGGTTTGATAGCCCAACGCTTTTAATGAGCTATTTTTATGTTATTTTTGTTTTAAGGCCAGATTTTTTAAATTAACACCGAATAAAAATTTAAGTGAAACTTCCAGCGTATTATCCACCAGAATTCGTATCCGACCATCCAAGAAAAATGTCAAAATCCAATCCACTGATATAATCACGCCCCGATTGTCAAATGTTTTGCAACGACGTAATTCTTATTATCCAAACCATATTCCGTCAAATTTAACAAAAAACGTTTGAATATGTACATACGGGGAGATCTTAAATGAATTCGTGTCATCTTAAGTACACGTTCGTTAGTGTCCTTTACATGGACTTTATCCAGCATATCTTAATGTGAATTATAACAGTCCATGAAACAGACACCCTTAATTTGAGAATGTAAGACGACAGTTTTCGTAATGACACATTAACTTGTTTCAAGAACGGAACCTATTTTGATCGTTTAATGAATGGATTAATTAATTTTATAACATTTATTTAAAACTAATGTTATTATTTAAATGTTTAAAAAATTTATTTTTGTCGACGTGTATAATATAAATATTTAATGGTATTAATGACAATAATGATGATAAAAACGGCAAGGCACTGATGGTTTTCGGCATACTAAGTGGTCACAATTCAGAGGGCGGCATTTACGTAGCTTATGAGGTAATGCGTGGTGAGTGCGACGATATATCTTGAACCATATTCTTGTTTTTCTAGTCCGGAGCTGCTACCTCACCGTCAATAGCGCCTCAATTGTTCTCACGTAAGGTGGGTGTACATTTCTCAAAGCTAGGTAAAAATCCCTGATTCGACTGTAAAACAAACCATGGAAGTCCGGATAAGAGGAAGACTTTCTACCCCTAGATCACAGGGACGATAGTAATAATATTTATTATTATTATTATTATTATTATTATATCAGCTACCGAGTGCAGGAATCTCTATCTGACGCCATTCTGGCTGCCTGAATATCAAATTCCACGTTCCATTTTCTACTTATACGTTCCAGGGAAACCAGAATTCTATTTGACGACTTACTGCTGAGGTTTAATTCATTTATTTTGTTGAGTAAACCCGAAATGCGCCACCAATACATTTTGGTGCGGATATGCCCCTACGTGGAATGTCAACCTAGCCTCCTTCCACTCTTCAAAAATAAGAATATTTATGCCTGATTTGAATTCGGAATTTTGGTGCCCGGAGGACGACACACACTTTAGTTACTAATTTTATTTTTATACCAATCTACATAAACTGTCAATATATGCCATGACGAATAAACGCCCTTGCAAAAAAACTGGACCATACGGAATCCTTGAAGTTATTCTGTTTCTCAGGGGTAAATAGCTTTCTTCGATTATCTGGACGAATAATGCTTGCATTGAGTTTTAATGTGAGAACAGTGCCATTATCTCCAATGCCTTCGAAATTATCAAGTTCCATAACTGCATATCTTTCTGTAACTGTTCATGTCTCTTGATGTTTGAACTTATTACGTTGTTTCTACATCTGCAGCAGTTCCTCCATTGCGAGTCGGAAAGAGAAACAAAATAATAATGTAATAGCTGTAAAAATATCATGCCACCCACTAAGTTCCTGAGTACGAAGGGTTGCCTGTACAGTTCTCTAATAGGCGTCATTAAACTTTCCCGTATTCGTCGCAGGCTCTTACCTTATATAAGATGTACAAACAATGCGAGTGTATTTGTCAGTGTAGCTTAGTACTATGGCTGACATCAAGACATACACAAGCCAGAAGGCCACAGCTCGAGCCTCATGCTCTGGGTCATTTATCACTAGCTCGAGCAAGATTAAGCCAACCCAGGGAGAGCTCTGTGTCGCTCTGTTTATACACGCTACGCAAGAGCAGAGAAATATACCGAAAGGAATGAGAAGTGGTTCTAATTTTCTACGAGCATTACCAGCAGAAGAATAGAACAGAGGTCAGATGTATTTCAATGCCCCCTTTCCCTTGCTCCGGAAATTGAAATAGAGAAATATTGAAGGAAACATGTCTTACGCAGGAAGATAATCTCACGTAAGATGTAGGTGTATTAAAATAAACATCTCTTAGGTATTCATTTTTAGTTACTTCTGATATTTATTTCAGGTTATATTTAGATCAATTATAAGATATACTTGTTCCTTTGCAATTTCAGTTCGTTTCACGATTTGCTTTTAACAATAGATTTCTGGGTATCCTTCACACTGTTTACACATTTCTCCAGTAATTATTTAGCCCTATCTCTTATAAGTAACCCGTTAACATACTGTAAATATGTTTGCTAATAATGCCATTCATAATATTCGTTACACACACTTACTATTTTTCTGCTTTCAATGTACAAGTATTCACGAATGGATTTACAACGGTCTATTTGCAGCTAGCGTTGGGGCATCCGAAAATTCCAGCCTGTCAGTTATATATCCTTGGTTCCCCATTTCTTTTATATTTCATGGACGAGTCCACTAATCTCCTATGTAAGCCAAAGACCAAGACTCAACGCTGTACGACAGTATCATTGAAGCTTGTTCATACACTGAATTCAGCATTTCTCTCTTCATTATGGGTGTTTCCCTCTCATTATTCCCACCTCTGCTTATCGGCAATGAAACTCTTTACCTTCGTGTCAGTTACATCTAGATAACCCGAGTCAACTCCTGCTTTCACTCAAGTCAGCCTGATGTAACAATAATATCTCCTGAGAAATTATTTATTTATTCTCAAACTAGTGGACCCGTGTTACTCCGCAGCATTCTTTATAAATAGTTCAGATTACTCGTCTTGATATGTCTGTCGTATTCAATTGTTTTGCATGCGCTTGTCAGTAGTTCCATGAACAATTAATGACGGTACATAACAACTGATTCATTCTTAATTTAGTTTATAACACTTCATTCTATACAATATTCTCCATGTTTCGACCATTCAGCTGTATCTGGATCCTAGCATTTTGCCTGAGATAGTGTAACATACAACTGCCCGAGGCCCAATACTGGTTCGAGCAAGTAGACTACCGAATTTTTCAAGAGTTTTCCCGTGCGATTTATTAATGGTTGTACAGAAAGTTAGTAGACATGATACCTTTCCGCCTGTTCGAACGTAGACTGTTTGTTATAGCTGCATGTAAGTTATTAAGAACGTTCTGCCATCTGTTGAGTAAATTCAGTAGCTGGGGAACGTCAGAGAATCAGAGTATCTAGCAGAGAATAGCTCCTTCCATAATCATAGGAAGTGTAAGTTTAAGCTTAGCAAATTGTTAAGTACAGAATGTATTGCGGGTTAGGGAAAGGCTTCGCCTGTAATTATTGGAGTGATCATTTAAAGAATTTGATCTTGAAAATAAATATATTTTTGTTGACATTTCAAGAAATGAAAGATTTTTTCTGCAATATTGAGACGATTTGGAAAATATTTGTAACAACCGCACCTTCTAACTCTGCCTGGTTTAATAACTTGCGTTTTGTGAAATATACGCATTAGCGTTATATATGTATACACTAGATATAAACTGAGAAGTCACTATATCACCTTTGATTCATGCCAGTTCTACTTCAGCGCTCTGGTAGAATACAAATACTAAGCGTCCGAACTGCTCCACTTTTTCTAGTCAGGTATTCTCGACAGGGCATTTAGTCTTCTTATAACTCATAATTTCTTATGACTGTACATTACTCACTGTACATTACTCACCGGGCGAATTGGCCGTGCGGTTAAGGGCGCGCAGCTGTGAGCTTGCATTCGGGAGTCAGTCGGTTCAAACCCCGCTGTCGGCAGCCCTGAAGATGGTTATCCATAGTGTCCCATTTTCACACTAGGTAAATTCTGTAGCTGTACCATAATTCAGTCCACGATGCTTTCTTCCTACTCCTAGGTCTTTCCCATCCCATCGTCACCATAAGACCTATCTGTGTCGATGTGACATAAATCAAATTGAAGAAAATAGAAGAAGAAAAATGTACAATACTCAATTTTGTTGCGCAAATTTGGGATTGTACAGTCCTCTGCCGGGTACGATTATACGATTTCGGAACTTACTAGCCACTCTTCGTAATCACTTGTATCCACACTACGTGTCTTGTGTCAATCTAGTTTTTGTTTGTTATTATTAGAACCTGGATGTTTGGGCATAAATTGGCTAGAATGCGAACTAATTTAGCTCGTGGGAAGTGTCGCCCACTCCGCTCTTCCGCAATGTAGGGATGTTAACATAATTTCTAGGGAGTGCTAATAGGGCCTTTACCCCTAGTGTTTATGCAGATGTCAGAGCAGATCTGCGTGACGTATAGAGTATTTTTGTAACTCGCTTTAGTAAGTTTACGTTCTAACCCATAATGCCTAATGATATGGACACAAGTTATTATCATCGTTATCAAAATTTAAAGTTTAATATTACTGTTGATAACATAAATGTAGCTAGTTATCTCCAGTTTTACATGAGATCCAGAACTCAGTGATGCTTGTTGTTTTAAGGGGCCTAACATCGAAAGTCATCGGCCCCGGAACACAGTAGGATGACATACGGTATTAAAAATCTCACATGCTTTGGCAGGGATCTAAACCGTTGTCGCGTTAGTCAAAACTCAGTGACAGTATTTTTCGTCTGTCAGGATATTATTATTATTATTATTATTATTATTATTATTATTATTATTATTATTATTTGGGAGTTATTTAATCAGATGGATTTTGGACGACGATTAGACAGGAAAGGATATAGTTACGGCCCGATGGGGGAAAAAGGAAAACTTCCGAAAGCCATCTGTACGGTTGCTGTTGATTGGGTTTGAACCCACCATCTCCAAAATGCAAGCTTGCATCTACACGGCCCCTTCTTCGCCGAAAATTCGATTATCATTATTGTTATTATTATTATTTATATTATTGTTATTATCCGGAATCCTCGATATGAATGCTGTTGCAGACTGCAATCCTATTCTTCTTTATCGTGTTCCAGCAGCTCGCGTTACGCCAAGCAGAGCAACAAAGGGAGGGAGAAAAAGCGCGAGCACTGCAAGCAAATAAAAAGGAGAATCTTACGACTGTGTTTTTTATCTCGTTCATCCTTAAGCTGCTTTCTTTTCAGTGCTATTTCGTATCCCTCGTAATCTTTATTTATGTATGTCCACTCTAAGGCAAGAGGGCTTGGCTGTACATCCTCCAATTCGACAGAGACAAACTTACAAGTTATCGCCTAGTTCAGAAGATGGCGTCTGTATGCAGAGCAAAGCAAGTTTTGATCTCGTGCTTTGGAATGGAATGGATTGGTGTGGTGTGGTAAGGATTGGTTAGCTCCCTGCCTCTTTCCTTGCGGTCTTCTCTTTCTTTCTCCTTCATCTACTGCCTCTTATTGACTTGGGCTTTGATTGCTATCAAACGCCTTCACACACTCGCTTTACTCTCCTTTGAAGTGCTGGCTATAAATATTCATTTACCATTATGGTACTTGTATCTAATTTCCTCCAAAGTGTAAATAAGCTACCTCACGTGATGTTCTGTGATGTACGAGTTTTCAGATATAGGCTGGTGTTCAAGTCTAAATTTATCGTACGAACCAGGTGAGTTCCGTCACTTACGCTTACAGTATGGACAAACGAGAGACGAAACTCTACTACCGAGATAAGTGGCTCACACGCTGTATGTGACAGGTTCGATCGCAGTTCAGTCCTGTGGTATTTGAAGATGCTCAAATACACCCGGCTGCTGTCGTTATATTTCTTCTTTGTCGTTCATCCCGTTCGAGTCCCGAAGTACAGTCCTACATGGAATATTCTGCCATACAGTTTTACAACTCGCCACTCAAATAAACTGTTGCACCGGAACACTTTCTGCTTGTTTAATTCGGTCGACATATCGTCGTTGCCCCTTGAAATTCCTGTTTGTGATAATGTAGAGAGGAATACTGACCCGCAGCACAGGTATCACATGAACAAAAATTCTTTGGTACAGTTCATGCAATACTGAACCTTAGATGACGGAACATTTCTGGTCAAAGTTCTAAGCTGAAATATTATCACATATTAGTTTTTGTAGATGCAAAGACAATATCTTTCTGGAGATCTTACATGGTCTCTAGAGATTTCAGCCATCACCTTTTGCAGGATAACATTTCAAACCTCTTGTTCCTAATAATTTGCCCGAAATATCCCGCAATTCGTTGCTTCACTATACCTCGGAAGATTTCGCTCTGCACCTCATCAGGTATCGACTAATTGCTTATCTTTGTAGCGAAATGGACTTCCCAGAATACAAGTGGAGATAGAATAGCGTCCAGCATTCAGATGCCTATAGGAATATTAAAAAAATACCAATATCATGGCAATGTGCATTTTAGTGGGGATGGTAAAATGATTTCCCTTCCATACTTTTGTAAGCTCGCCATAGCAGTTTAGGCAATAAATACACTTTTCATTTCGGCAGTGCAGCCACCGGTGTCTATAATAATAATAATAATAATAATAATAATAATAATAATAATAATAATAATAATAATAATAATAATTTCACCGAGAGGTACGCCTCAACGCCGCGCATTCAAAATTAGCGCCTAAATGAACTCCTCCATCGAACAAACTGGAAACTAATACAACAGGAACTTAGAACTTTATGCGAAGATGATACCACTAAAATATTGAGTTATTTTGTTAGTGTGCAGTTCCTAAACTGATTGAATTTCTCCTTGTTTTGTTTGGCATTCTTCAAGAAGTTTAGACATTCTTCCATAGATGACACAACCAAAAAACTTTATGATCATGCCCTCTGGTGCAAAGTGAAAGAAACTATAATTTAAAGAAATTTTGTATTTATAGGTTTTTGTAACTGATTGATGTTCATTTACTTTTGGGTTGGCAATACTTCCTTTTCTTTCTGCAAGTTTTTGAATCTAGCCAATCCCTAATTTCTGTATTTGATTTTCAAACTATCACAGGCTTCTTGTTCGATTCTGAGTGTAACTTTGAAATTGACCAATTAAATTGAGAGGGTGGTTTAGTCATGAATGATCTCTAACCTTCCCTGAGGGTTTATAAACTGCGGCTTTTCACGTTTCTTGGCCAATTGATGGACGTCTATCTGAGTTTGTGTGTTAAGCAGGAGGCGGGCGGCCTCTTTCGTCGACAGCTAGAACATCTGCAAGGTAATGGCCACATAACTTTATTCCTTCTTGCTAACTCCGCAGTTTAACCCGAGGGAAAATTCCGAATCTTTAGTTATGTAACAAGATTTTCTAAAATGTAACTTTTTCTGGCTAATGAAAAACCTTCATTAAATCTTTAACGGTGAAATCGGGGATAGAGAGCGAATTACCCTCTCGAGCTCCCCTTCATCTTGGTTTGGGGTGGCTACGTTTCACTCTAACTGTTTTTCCTTCTGTAATGTGTTAAAGTAATTTCTATACGAGTCACCTCAGTAGTTTGGGAATAGCCTCTGTTTCATTGGCCTAGAGCCCCTTACGTTCTTTTAGTGTTCATATCTAGGAGTGCAAGTATACGCCTCCATTCAGTTTGTGTTTCGGGCCATTTACTTAACCTGTTCTTTTCCGCAAAGGCCCTATAGGTTGGGTACGAGATACCCCTGTTTTAAATTGAAATTTGGGCCATGGAAGGCCAGAGATTGTAAGAATTTTGAGGGTGCCTTGAGGAGGCTGAAAGAAACGGAGAGCCGGTTAGCCCTTTTTCTAGTTTTGTAATTGTAAAAAGTGCCTCTAGAAGGCTAAGAATTGTATTTTGGGAGCATGTGCTCCATGATTTAGGGGATTTCTGCACTTGAATAAATTTGTGCTCATTGTAAATTTGAGCTGGGAACTCAGAAATTGTGAAGCGAGGGGCTTGAAGCCTAGGATCTGTTAAGACCACTTTTCTTGTCTTTTCCTAGACTTGTTTTAAGATTATCACTGTACCTGATGTTTCATTGTTATGAAAAATTGTTAAGTTAAAAGTTCTGAAAATATAAACTTCAGTTTAAGTTTTGAATTAATTTTTATATTGTATTAAGACCCATTCAAGTCCGCACCTTCTTTCATCACCTCTGCGTTCCACAGATATCCCGGAACAATAATAATAATAATAATAATAATAATAATAATAATAATAATAATAATAATAATAATAATAATAATAATAATAATAATAATAATAATTTCCTTTTTATCACTACCTGCAAGGTGTTGACATGTTCCATATTATTTTAGTCGATTTTGACCTGTCAGTGATCATCACTTCGGGGTTCTCTATTAACGTGTAATCCCATTTCATTGCCTAGGGAATAAAATTTGCAAAGGAGACTGAACCCCCAACTGAGATGTTTCAAATTAATTCGTGAAATATATTCACCTGCAAAAGCGATCTCTATTTTTTTAAACGTAGGCCTACTTTCAACAATGCGCTCCAGTTATTTGTATCAATAACTAACTCAAGACATCCACTGTTTGGCCATCAACTACTCCGGCAAGTACTTAAGTTCCGAATCAGTTCTTGAGGGGGATTACAGTATCAGCTCTCAAAGTTCCAGAAGGCTCCCTATGAAGATATCTAAGACATAAATCAAGAACTTGATGATCCCTCTGTCAGAGAAAATGGCACCAAGTCAAACTGAATTTGTAAATCTTTGAACGGGCTGCAAGACCAACCGGAAGAAGTGGAACATGCTTAGCAACAGCGATGAGCTCCGTGACTGCGGTATTTCACAAGAACCAGATCACTTGCTGGTCTCACCCTTGTTTATAATAACGGATGTGGCCTCCACACAGGTCTGGTGCAGGTCTTCCAAGTTGACTCCCTGTAGGCAACCTGTGCGTATATCAGAATGGAGCCCTACCTATGTTGATTTCTAATTCTAAAAACGGCATAGACACCTAGCCCCCTAGCCAACGTAATTAACCAACGAAGGTTAAATTCCGCGACCTAGCAGGAAATCAAACCCGGCATTCCGTGAACCAAAGACCAGCACGATGATCTTCTAGTCATAGGGCAGGACTGTAGCCTGATGAAGGACTAATATTCATTTGGCTGCAAATACTAAAGGCATAACTGTTGTTACTCACTGGCAAAATTTTATTTGATTCGTTCATTTGTATCACTGTACGAGATTCCCCATGTCCCCTATAAGAACACGAATAGAAAAAGTATTTATAATGGGGACATAATTGTTGATTCACTGGTTTCTGAAAATTGTAGCCACTGCAACAATATAGTTCGATGCATATTGGATTTTTGGAACGACTACTCACAGCCGCATTATTCAGAATCCACGCAAAACTTGAGGTCCCATGTCTGTGATTGACATATCGACAACTAGCAGGTGAAACAGGCAAAGAAAGATTTTTGTGTGTGGTACTGCGTGAATTATTCAGAGTAAAATGCTCCACCGTAATGAAATGGTGTATGGCTTTCAGTGCCAGGACACTTGTCCGAGGAAAAGTTTGGTTCGCCAGGTGCAGGTCTTTTGATGTGACTCGCGTAGGCGACCTGCGCGTCGTGATGAGGATGACATGATGATGGAGACGTAATGTAAAGATTATATATTTAGGGTCAGTTTGCCTTGCAGTAAACCAATGTGAAGAACGCATCCCATCTCTCCTCTCACAGAACATAGCGTTCATCAGTGCACACCAATTTAGATAATCAAGCATACATAATACCGTAAAATGAACTTTTACGTCTTTACTTACTACTTTTCATCATTCCGATCTTAACCTTTGTAAGTAAAAAGAAAAGGACGTTGTTTACCGAACTTACCTTCCGTTACTTTCCTTCCTTCGATTCTTTTTACCATCTGTTTTGATGATTTAGGTAAGGCTTGGCAACCATCCTCGCTGGACACAACTCAGAGATCCGAGCCTTGGCGGAATTAATGTGTCGGGAAAGAAAGAATGATCGTGAAAGGAGGGAAGGTGAGAGATTTCCTAGGCCTTGGACAACTTTGGGGTTTGGAAGAGAAAAATAGTTAAACAAGGGAGGTCGGATAGGAAAGACGAATGCTACAGTGGGCTAGATTACCCGTTATTTCCACCCTCATTTGCAAGTCGGGAAATCATGAGAGGGCGATGCACATTCTATATGAATATTATATCATATATATTAAAAAATGCATTCAAAGTCTTCCTCCATAACAAGAAACCTTTGAATAGTTACACGACTTATATAACTCGCTACGTCTGTGCAACTAATTTGTTTATTGCCCAAACGCCCCAGTTGAAAACAACATATCGTTCGTTTAGGGGTAAAACTCACAAAAATAAATTTTCATGACCATAATTGAACCATAAACGCTGCTGGTGGTTTCTCATTTCAAGAAAATGGGAATGGGATGGACTCTGTGACTTCTACCTCTAAACCAAAGTTATACGGGTACAGCAACAGTGGAATATTTCCGTCTCAGCTATTTTCATTTGTACGATAAAATTTTCAACAACTATTAGGCAGTGTTATCAATATAATAATAATAATAATAATAATAATAATAATAATAATAATAATAATAATAATAATAATAATAATATTCTCATGCTTCAGCTAGCGAGGTGCAGACCTACTAAATTGGTGCGCGGTAAGCGACCGCTTACCAATCTCTATATTTCGAATGTGCTGCTCGCCAGTAACGAAAGCAGAATCCTATTGGACAGTCCCTACAACTGAGTTTATTTTTGCTTGGTCACACTTAGTGCCTCTGACGTGTAGGCCCCGCGTTCAAATCCCTGCCAGTTCAGGATCTGAATCAGATGGCTGGTTCGAAATCCACTCTGCCTATATGGTAATTGAGGCTCTATTTGACGGTGAAACAAAGGCCCCGGTCTGAAACGCTAAGAACAATGTCCGAGGAGAGTCGTTTACGCTGACCACGCGTCGCTTCAAAATATAAAGGCCCTTTCTTATGCTATTTGCTTTACGTCGAACCGACACTGGTAGGTCTTACGGTGACGATGGGATAGGAAAGGCCTAGGAATGGGAAGAAAGCGGCTCGGCCTTAATTAAATTACAGCCCCAGCATTTCTTGTTGTGAATATGGGAAACCTCGGAAAACCATCTTCAGGGTTGCCGACATTTGGGTTCAAACCCACTATCTCCCGGATGCAAACTCACAGCTGCGTGCCCCTAACCGCACGGCCAACTCGCCCGTTATATAGGCCTTCGCAATGAGTAGCGCTTGCTTGGAACGTCTGGACTGTAGTGTCATCGAGTTTGGCTTGGTTTTCTTCGGTCCTTTACTTAATAACAGGTGGGGTACCAGAGATCTTTAACATGTCATCAAACATTACATGGATAGGCAAAACTTTTAATCGCCCTTCAGACACTCATGACCTCCACCAAAAATCGAACCCTTGAACTTGGCATAATGAGTCTGATGTTCTGCCATTGACCCACCGCGGTGTTTCAGGTGAAGAAGTCACTAAGCAGTTAGAGACATTGTAGCTAACGAAGGGACAGCTCCATTCACATTATTGCCATCGTCTGTTACAAAATGTAATCTATATAGCGGTAAACAAACTTTATATGTCTTCGTTAAGTAATTTGTTATCTGAGCTTTAAGGGACCGTGATTAATGCAATAGCTTAGCTGATGGCACTCCATCCGGACGAACTAGTTTCGAATTCAGGTGGCTGTACGGGGTAAGGTTTGCACATGGAAAATCCCGTTGTGTCGTGAAGTGGATCGGTAGCTCTGACTCACTGTGCTGGGGAAAACAGTCTGCTACTCCACTGGAACTCACAGAGTACAGCGACGAAGTTTGTATTCAGCAGAAATGGAGGGTACAACTTCATTTTCTAGAGCTTAATGTTCATGTCGTCCATTCATCAACTCTGCTACTTCTCATGCCATTCTTCCCACACCGCACGTGGATTTGGCCCAGTTTTATGGCTGCTCCCTCTTCCTCACGCCAATGCTCTTTTTACAGATTTTCCTTAAGACTGGTCTCACCTCCCAGCCACATATTGATATGAAGATCATCACAGCTATTTTCGTTGAGTTCATTTTCCTATGTTCATGTGCAAAGAAAAATGAACCTTACTGTTCCGTACTGTAGGAATGTTGTTTGTGTGATGGATTTACGCACTCCTACAGAACAAATGTATTTAAGGTTTATTTCCCTTTACACGTAATCACAGGAAAATGTTGTTTTTGTTTTGTTTATTCTGCACCTCCGCAGAGGTGTTCCTGAGCCGGAGTTTACGTGCGGTAGGGTGGTCAGTTCCTTTCAGCTCCTCCATTCCCTTACCCCCCACCAACAGCGCGTGGCAACCCATCCAACTCCTAACCACGCCCAATGTTGCTTAACTTCGGAGATCTCACGGGATCCGGTGTTTCAACATGGCTACGGCCGTTGGCACAGGAAAATGAACACAACGAAAATTATTCTGACAGACTGCGTAACAATATGTGGCTGGGAGGCGTGACCAGGGAAATAATGGATAAGAAAACCACTGTTACATTCGCGGTTTTGGCGACCATATATTATAGGGTAACCATAATCTTAACGGAGCCCTGCAGGGATATAAAATATATGGAAAGTTATAATAAAATGCACGCCTGGGAGCCTTAAAAGTGTCTACACTGCCCAAACGGTTAGTTCCATTAAATAATGGAGTCAGCCAATGTACTTAAAATTCTATTTCCTAGAAAAAGTTGTGTAAGCATTTCCTTCATAAGTCTAACAGTATTCCAGAAAACTATATTTTTTATTTGTTTTACTCCCACATTATCTCTTAAGTGGGCCATGTAGTGAAAGATACTGTGACGGAAGTCAGAGGAAAACGTACGTTCGAGACCCTTAAAACTGAATACGCTGGCTGAACGTTTTGTGCTATTAAACATTGAAGTAAGGCAGGTGAACTTAAAGTCCTATTTATCAGAAATAATGTATATATATTTCTCCTTAATTCTAATAATGTCCGTCTGTATGGGGTAGTGGTTAATGTGATTAGCAGTCTATCCCGGAGGCCCGTGTTCGATTTCCGGCTCGGCCACGAAATTTTAAAAGTGGTACAAGGACTGGAACGGGGTCCACTCAGCTTCGGGGGGTCAACTGAGTAGACGGGGGTTCGATTTCCACCTCAGCCCCGAAGTGGTTTTCCGTGGTTTCCCACTTTTTCAGGAAAATGCCGGGTTGATACCTAACTCAAGGCCACGGCCGCTTACATCCCTCTTCCTTATCTATCCCTTCCAAAATTCCCAACCTCCTACAAAGCCTCTGTTCAGCATAGCAGGTAAGGACGCCTCGGCAATGTACTGGTGTTACTGTCGAGCTGTATCCCCGACCAAAAGTCTCACGCTCCAGAACACTGGCCTTGAGGCGGCAGAGGAGGGATCCCTGGCTGATTCCAAGGGATACGTTTAACGGATGAAGACAGAAATAAAGAACTGTAATAATGTGTACAGTGTCTGCATCTATCAATACTCCTAAATCTATACCAATACGAGTATACAAATTGATACTGTAAATTTATTTATAAGTAACGGGTAATATTACAATGTGTAGACTACTTCATATACAATTCTGTATACAATGCAGGATTCCGTAAGGTAGCTTGGGCATCTCAGCTAATGTCTTATAATTTACCACTAAGGCTATGCAACTTCTTTATGTAGGGTCTGAATTGATATTTAAATTTCGTTGGCGTATGGGCAGTTCGATGCTGTAGCCAACTCAGAATACATGAATACAGTATTTAATGCAATGGACTAATAACTATTTTGAACACGCTATTAATGCATGAATCGCTGTATTCGTCCAGAAAGCACATTGTTAAGTGTGCATTAGAGAGTCGTAGTGTTAGTACAATTCAAAAATCGGTGAGGATCAGAAAGCTCTGGTGCTTTTCAGAGGAACGATTTGTTGGATTCAACATTGCAGTGAATTGACCATAGCAGTAGAAAGAGACTCAGAACAAAGAATGTATTTTATTTTTGCCTTCATTTTCTGCATTATTCAGTCCTGCACATTTATGATAGAATTGAATAAAAATGAAAATGTTTTCCGTCCCGCTCCCGCCAGCTTTCTGTTTAAATTCAGCCGTTTCTAAAGAAGTAACAACGTAACATTCGGACTATGCGAATGCGGCTTTAGAATAATACATTTACCGGCCTTTACTGTATGTATTTCGCTGATGCAGCGCGAAGACTAAAGGTATAACTGAATTAATTGCAATAATGTAGTTATTCTAAACTGATCGATTCTTTTCTTGTTCACCATGATTATAAAGGGGGGGGGGTTATTACTCTTTGAATTATTTCAACAAAACCAAAATAATTAACTGAATGTATATTCCAGTGTGTATAAAATGCAATGTTGTGTTTGAAGAACAAGTTATTTCTGACGTTTGTTTATAAATCATTGTAAATTTAGTTCACTACCAAATATTTCTCTGCTACCTGAGTGTTTTTGCTGCGTATTAATTTCATTCATATATAACATACAATATTTTTCTAATAACTTAAAGTTTTTGAAGTACATTCAAACGTTATTTTTGATATATTTTACAATATATTCAAAATGGATAAAGTTATTATTTTCTACATTTTTCCTTTATATAGTAAGTACAAACATATGAATATATTAAATATTTATGTCGAAACGTGTTTATTGGACGATCAAGCAATACCGATACTAATAGATTTCTTGTTCCGTGATAATTCAAGCCCTCGTCGCAATATATTATAATAAATTACAGTAGTCCATTGGCATTCCTTGAAAAATTCATGTCAAGAATTCTGCTGCGCCTGAGACGTAGATGACACTTCAGATCTGTCTTCGGCCGAACAAACACTCAGAAAGTTTAAGCAATCATTTAGCCAGAACTCTATTCATATTGACTCTCGTCGAAAATAAACACGGGAAAATGGTTGTAAATTAACTTACCTGAAGCTGAATAAACCATTTAATTGTTCCTGTAAGCGTCTGTGAAATTACTAGTTTCTCGTCATTTTCCTTAATTGCGTTTAAGATCTTGAAAGCTGGTCACTGCAGATAGAAAATGAGGCATTTAAGTAATACCATTACGTAGTAAATCTGAAAGAATTCCAGCTCCTAAAATTACATTTGAGTGGTTTTGTTTAGTTCAGTAGCGCAGGATCGACCGTTGGTGTGTGCGTGTGTGTGTGTGTGTGTTTGTTTTTTATAGTTACAAAATGAATAGAGAACTCAATAAAAGTGCTTGTGCCTGTGTGGTGAGCGCATGCATGGACTTGTCACTATAAGGACACTGACAAGTGAGATATGTTGATACTCAGATTGCAGTACATTAAAATACAGAACAAGAACAATGTGATGAAGTTCAACAGTTTTACAGCGAATGATATGTTTAGTTTACGATCTAAAATCCAACATTTGAGGTTTTTTACAAAATGAATTCGAGAGTTGTTTTGTTTTTATAGTTATGTCTCTGCGATTGTTCAAAATAGCCGATCCATTGGTTGTTTATTGTCATTTTCTGTTCATTTTATTTTGTAAAAATTCCATGGGGGATTCTAACCCCCAGTAACACCCCTCCCTCTTTGCTATCCCCTAGTTTAGTTTTATGCTTTGTTTGTTTAATTTGTTGTTTGTTTGCTTGTTTGCTTACACTTTGATTTTGTCGATTTGTTTAGTTTAGTTTCGTGTTTCGTTTCAATTTGTGTATCCCTATGCATTGCTCTTTCAAAGCCGAATTTGTGGGTCGCGAGCTCTGTATGTTGTCACCTAATCATGGGAGTAGCGCGTACACTCCATGCACATTAAGGCGTAATCATTTGTTATCTAGAGACTGTCAACTTGCTGCTTATGCAAACTACTCAGCCCACGTTACAGGACATCTGCCGTGAAAAAGACGATAATTTGAAAGTTATTAGAACGCTTTCACATAAAAGTAAGCAAATATTCTTAGAGAGAGAATTATAAGCATTGACCTCAGTAGTACAGTGACTTTGTCGTTGATCATCCTACCCCATGATTAATGTGAGAACGCTTTGTCGTTGACGGGACAAATTTCTCAAGAATGACTCACCGCTGAAAGTTTGCACTGAACGGACATTTTTATGTCAGTAAATCCACTAAAGTGATTTGTTTCCACTCTTAAGATTGTCAACGAAGAAGTTTGCTGCACACTTCACCAAATGTTTGTCTCTGGAAAAAGAAATGTAGATTTTTGAAATTTGGCTTGAGTATTCAGAAAGAAGCCCACTGGGATAAATGGAACAATGCTGCACCCAAGAGGTCGAGAGTCGTAACTCACAATTCTCACACTGTTTTCAGCAGAGCACAGAAACAGATCATTGTGCTCTAATTAACGGCGCATATTTAGAACATCTTTATATTCAGCTATTTATTTATTATTTTACTTCGCTAATTTTAACATAATATTTGTATAATTATAGCAGTTCCATAACTGTAGGCGATATGGCTTGGTTTTTGCTACCTACAGTATAATGGGTGTGAATAAATCTGTGGAGCGTAGCGGAGATCTACTATATATATTCAAATTGATATACCCCTAACAATTATTACGGTTGTATTCTTTTCGATTTTGTCCATCTAAAGGCAACGTAAAGTAACCCTGTGCATTCACCTTGACTCTTCTTTTATTGACTTCCATTAGTTCGTCCTCTCTTGTGTCCACATGTTATCACTTTTCCTCTTCTCCTTCTCCTGGATATCCTGGGAATTTTATATCAGTCTTCTGAAAGTTGTTCTGTGTTGTAATATATCTTCTGTTATTCCAGTCTCTGTCATGTCATTTTTTATATCCAGAGCTTGCCATTCTTGCACTTGTAAACATGGTTAAACATTCGTTTTGTCAATCTGCTGTTATCCAGGTGACCAAACAAATGTAATTATCCTCTTTCTGATCGAGTGTGACGTCGTTCCATTTTCTTCGTCCTTGTATACGTCTTTATTCCTCCTATATCTAAACTAACCTTCCTCAGTTTTCAATGTTCAACAGATTTTCGTCAATATTTCCCTTCTTTTCTCTCTCTATCTCCTCTATTTGGCCGGTGCTCATAGAGAACGTTCATCCTGTGGCATACAGACTGTATGGTTTGATTACTGTGTTGTAGTGTTTGATTTTAGTTTTCCTTGAGATATTTTTCTTATTGTAGGTATCTTTAGTCACTTGGTGTGATACTTCCTGTTTTCGTGCCCTTGATCTGTTTACTTCCTTATCGAGTCCACTAACGTGAATATTTTCACCTACGTACATAAATTTATTAACCTTGCTTATTTCCCCGTACTCTGCTTTTAGCGCTGTGAGTGAATCTCTAATATTGGTAAATAATCTAGTCTTCTCAAAAACTATCTGAAATACTACTCCTGCTATTTCTTTCATAAGGTTGATTTGTTCAGAGAGGACTGCTATGTCGTCAGCGATGGCCACACACTTTACATTAAACCCTTTGTACTTCGAACGTAATCTTACCTCATGATGGACTCCCCTCTTTTTATGTCTGTTTACGATACTCGTAATACTTTTTTCACGATACTAGGTTCTCAAAGTAATTTAATATGGAATTATTATTCTTGACCTCTGTGGTACAGATAAGTAACCAAAATGGACTTCGCAAGTGAACGACAATATAACAGATAGATTTATGAAGGGAAGTCGTCTGTCGTTTCAAAGGTCAGATGACCGGAAGGAGCTTGATGAGGTAGAAAAATTTTATTAATAACTTGTTTGTATTGATGTTTCCTTTACAACGATGAGAGATCTGGTTTCCTATTTTCGTGCGTTGCTCTGAAGTACTCTGAACTGGGTCATTCTACTGTGAAGTTCGGAACACCAGGTGTCTGAACACTTCTGGACGCTATTGTGAACTTCCCCAAGTAGCAGCCGTCCAACAGCCTTGTTTACTTAATGTCCAGAAGTTTTGAGCAACAGCTTGCCTTATCTCTGCTCACCAACCACGTGCCTCTCTGGAAATATAAACATTCAATGTTTATGGAATTCTTTAGAATGTCGTTACTGTCTGCATAGTGCGGTCTTTTTTAGATCTAACCGCGGAGGATATTCCCCGGAGTCAGAATATCATTTTGAAAAAGCATGTATGCAGTGTAGTCGGAAACAACATTAAATAGGTATCTGAGTCTTAAAGGGAATGTCATACTGATCAGTGATTTGAGAAAACGTATTCGATATCTCGCACAGTTCACATTTTATCACCTGATAAAATCAACCAATCAGATCGCTTATCTGGCGAATTGAACTCGGCTTTGTGAGGTGGGGTAGCTTAATCTGTTCGTGGCTTAAGACAGGCATGAAACACTGACACATCGTGGGTTTCAGTCGGTGTCTCCGTAGCGCACGATGCTGTTACCTCCAAGGTCCGTGGCGGAAGACTTTCCTTCGATTGGTCCTCAAACTGGTCTTGTCCAATTTTTGTTTTTCTAGCATGCTTATCATTTCTCCCCAATTCCCCCGCATTTCCGCGCTAGTTATTCTATCCCCCCCCAGCCCCTTCCATTCTCCTCCAAGTCCACACCTCAAATTCATCTATTCTTATCTGTCTTTCCTTTCCCAGCGTCCGATTTTCACTACCGTATATAGCACTACCCCACGCGCAGTTTATCACTGGTCTCTTGCACAGATCTTTTTATAGCGGACTACAAAACAGCTCATTGTTATTCTCATTTATCTGTGATAATTCGGGCTTTTATATCTCTTTCTGCTATTGATTTTAATTCCGCTTCATGACGTTTTCTCCCTGGCGCGCTGAAGAACTCATGTGGGATAAGATTCCCGACATTCCGTCATCTGATGATTTGGTGGTCAGTAATATTAAAAATAACTTATGATCGACATGCAACGGTGTGCATAACTCTTATGGCCGGGGGTCATCTGAAAATTCGCGATTGGCAGTTAGTGTGACGGAAATGTAAATGGATGGCTATACAATGTTACATAGCAACCGTGCAGGCTGTGATGTAATGATTAGATGGCCAGACAGCGTTACCTAGCAACCGAGCAGTTGTGCTGTAAATTATGAATGGTCAGACAATGTTACCTAACAACCGAGCAGGCAGTGATGTAAGGTATGGATTTTTTTTTTTTTTTTTGCTATTTGCTTTACGTCGTACCGACACAGATATGTTTTATGGCAACGATGGGATAGGAAAGGCCTAGGAATGGGAAGGAAGCGGCCGTGGCCTTAATTAAGGTACAGCCCCAGCCTTTACCTGGTGTGAAAATGGGAAACCACGAAAAGCCATCTTCAAGGCTGCCGACAGTGGGGTTCGAACCCACTCTCTCCCGATTACTGGATACTGGCCGCACTTAATCTACTGCTGCTATCGAGCTCGGTAAGGTATGGATGGATGGCTATACAATGTTACCTAGCAACCGAGCAGGCTGTGATGTTAGGTATGGATGGCCAGACAATGTTACCTAACAAACGAACAGGCAGTATTGTAAGGTATAGATGGATGGACAGACAATGTTACCTAGCAACCGTGCAGCTGTGATGTAAAGTAAGGATGGATGGCTAGACAATGTTACCTAACAACCTTGCACGCAGTGATGTATACTATGGTTGGATGGCTGGAAAGATAACGTTACCTAGCAAACGTGCAGGCAGTGATATAAAGTATGCTTGGCTGGATGGACAGATAACGTTACCTAGCAAACGTGCAGGCAGTGATGTAATGTATGCTTGGATGCCTGGACAGATAACGTTACCTAGCAAACGTGCAGGCAGTGATATAAAGTGTGCTTGGTTGGATGGACAGATAACGTTACCTAGCAAACGTGCAGGCAGTGATATAAAGTATGCTTGGCTGGATGGACAGATAACGTTACCTAGCAGACGTGCAGGCAGTGATGTAATGTATGCTTGGATGCCTGGACAGATAACGTTACCTAGCAAACGTGCAGGCAGTGATATAAAGTGTGCTTGGTTGGATGGACAGATAACGTTCCCTAGCAAACGTGTAGGCAGTGATATAAAGTATGCTTGGCTGGATGGACAGATAACGTTACCTAGCAAACGTGCAGGCAGTGATGTAATGTATGCTTGGATGCCTGGACAGATAATGTTACCTAGCAAACGTGCAGGCAGTGATATAAAGTATGCTTGGCTGGATGGACAGATAACGTTACCTAGCAAACGTGCAGGCAGTGATGTAATGTATGCTTGGATGCCTGGACAGATAACGTTACCTAGCAAACGTGCAGGCAGTGATATAAAGTGTGCTTGGTTGGATGGACAGATAACGTTACCTAGCAAACGTGCAGGCAGTGATATAAGGTATGGATAAGTGAGCAGACAACGTTACCCAGAATCCATGTCTAGTGTTCATCTGAAAATAGCAGCCATGACCTAGAGACTTATTTATGATCATTTCATTCTCGCAAATGGAAAATTGGTTTCTTTCTTTTCTCATTACTCTGTACTCTTTAGACTGGAAAGAATTTTCTCTTGATTCCTCAGCAATACGCATACTCACCAGCAAGCAGATAAGATTGAAAAATACATCATCCATTTTCCTGGTGGGATGGTAAGAAGCCACTCACTGCTGCAGGCTCCTAAGTAGCAGTGTAGGATTCAGTTCCTCCCTCGCAGGACACGCGCGCGCTCCTTCAGCAACACGTGAGAGGTATGGGGTGGGCATTATATGCAGCAATTCTTTCACTCTACTCCTGTACACGCGCTTTCAATAAAATTGCTCTCAAAACGAACGAGACAATGGATGGAACGAAAACACCAACAGGATTTGCTGCGGCGCATAAATGGAACGAACCGGTAATATATCCCATTAGTTGCTGGGACCGTCAAGATTGCATTAAGGTAATGCACAGCTAGTTATGATAAAAAACACATTAAGAATGGTGCGATGGGAATTAAATTTGAGCAACTCCATCAACATGGACGCATGGGCACTGTTAGTAGATATCCGACCGAGCTCGATAGCTGCAGTCGCTTAAGTGCGGCCAGTATCCAGTAATCGGGAGATAGTGGGTTGGAGTCCCATTGTCGGCAGCCTTGAAGATGGTTTTCCGTGGTTTCCCATTTTCACACCAGGCAAATGCCGAGGCTGTACCATAATTAAGGCCACGGCCGCTTCCTTCCAACTCCTAGGCCTTCCCTATCCCATCGTCACCATAAGACCTATCTGTGTCAGTGCGACGTAAAGCAAATAGCAAAAAAAGAAAGTAGATATCCGATCGATTGGCTCACACTGGTTATCATTTCCACTTGGAATCAAGACTGGTATGATAGAATTCAGAGCAAAAAATACAATTTGGTTGAAATGCTCACTTTTGCCACACTAGAATATAGTTTCGTAGCTTTATTAATCTCAGTTCCAAGAGAATGCTACAATTGCACCCATAAAATCAGTGGTCGTTTATCTACACTTCACAAGTTTAGTTTATTGCCAGTTTCGTACAAGTAAACTCACCTCAATATACACACAAAATTGTCTACTCCTTTAGAGAATCTCACCTCAACTCATAAAGCTATGCAGCGTGTCATTCTAAACTTAACCAAAGAGGTTGTCAGAGTAATAATAATAATAATAATAATAATAATAATAATAATAATAATAATAATAATAATAATAATAATAATAATAATAATCATGAGGAAAATATTAGGCCCACAAAACACAGCAGAAGTTTGGAAATTACGAAGTAATGCTGAAATATATAAAAAAATAGAAAATATATCAGATGTAATGAGGAAAAGGAGACTTATGTTTTTTGGACATTTATATCGAATGCAAGATAGTAGATTAACCAGTAAGATTTTCAGATATTTGTGGGGTAAGAAATCAACGACAAGCTGGGTCAATGAAGTAAGAAAGGATTTAGAATAAAACAATATAACAACAGAAGAAATAAATAATAGAGAAGGCTTTCGGGAAAAAGTATTGAAAATAGAAGGATTCCAAGGTAGGAAAGTAAAAAAGACTGGTTCAAAGTGGTCTGAAGACAGAAACAAGAAACATAGTGAACAGATGAAAGCGTACTGGAAGAAAAGGAAAGAACAAAGAAGAAGGAATTGAAATTGGCACGTGGTCCTCTGGTGGCCCATTCGAAAGAATAATAATAATAATAATAATAATAATAATAATAATAATAATAATAATAATAATAATAATAACTGACGAAGTTGGCAGACCCAGATTTTGAAAAAATGAAATAAAGTTCCTACGGAAAAAATCGGTCAAAAGAGGGCGCAAAATGGCCAACATAATTTATATTCGAGATCGAACAAGGAATAATAAAAAAACATAGAAAAAGGTGAGGCTGCAATTAGGAAAATATATTGACCTTTTATGGACATAACACTAAAAGAATGAATGAAGGTTGTGTACCAAAATTCTCTTTCTACAAGACAAGTAGAAAACACAGCCTTGTTGGCATACACAGGCGCACAAAGACCTAGGAGAAGTAGGGGTCAAGAGGACGAGATACAGAACATTACAACATTTAGGAAAAAGATTACTAGAGTGTGGGATGCACCCGAAAAGACACTGGCCATCTCGGCAGAAGAACGAGAAAGGAAAATCCAAAGACTTAAGGACCTGTGGACAGAGTGCTAAGAGGAGGGCATTAGTCTGTTGACAGAAGGGCAGATAGTTTGTGTAAACGTGGCCCACAGGTGACCGTATCGGTGAACTAACAATAATGATAATAATAATAATAATAATAATAATAATAATAATAATAATAATAATTGTTTTACCTCCCACTAAGTACTTTCACGATCTTTGCATACTTCAACTCGCTGGATGGTTTTCCTACATGAGCTGATCCAGCAACTACAAATTTGACGTATTTGAGTATAAATTCCATGGGACTGAGCCAGAATCGAAACCGCAACATTGAGCTCAAAAAGCCAGCAGTCTACCGCCAAATTCACTTAGGATGGGAAACTACTGTACACTTCTGGAAAATGATGCCTCACGCAGTCAAAGGATAAGGTCTCACTGGAAGGATAAGCCGACGAATTATTTTTTTAATTAATACTTCAAAGCATGATGCAATGCAATCTCTTTGTTTGTGGCGGGGGAGTTGGCACACAGGAGGGTGGTTTACGAGTTCGTAAGTTAATGTCAGGCTCTCTGGGAATATCAGTGTTCCTTCGCTGCGGTGGGATTGATCTCCGAGTCTATACGTTTCGCTTCGTGGTCGCTGAAGTCGCAGTGATATTTCTGGCCGGGACAGGAGACAAAGGCGAGGAGTGGAAATGCCAGCGGCTTGCTGTGAATACTCAGCGTGCGGGTACGGTAAAGCTTGTGTTAATCTTATCTGTTTGAGCAGTCTGGAGGACGCACATTATCCTCCCAATTCCCATGAGCCCTTTAAGGTTGGCAGTAGGGGTTTAAGGGTGAGCTGGTTGACTGATGGCGTGTGAAGGTTAATGGAGGAGCTCCCACTGACCTTTGCTGTGTCGGCATCCCGCAGAGGCCTTCAGCAACAAATTACCTTAAATTCGTCTGAGAATACATGAAGGTGATCAGGGAACGATTGAGCGGATAATGCAGTAGGCAGCAGTATCACTCTTATTGTGATCCTGCTGGAGTCTGCTTAGTCGAGATGTTAAAAAAATGTTCTTTTCAGCTGGAGTGATGCCGCTTCACTTCCACGTCTACTCAGGTGGACGTATCACCCTCGGGCTCAGTGTTTTCCGCATAAAACCTGACCGCCTGCACTCCGCTGAGTCAAGACCGGCTGGCTTCCCACACATCCGCGGCTCACCTGGTGACAGCTGGCCCCTACTCCGTCTTCGCTACAGCATGTACAGTATAAGAAGTGAAAATAAACGCTTGCCTCATATTACATACTAGAAATTCCATCCTTCCGTAGCTCAGCAGGTTATCTCCGGTAAACACATTCTGATTGCTGACAAAAACCACTCACAATAACGCATGGGTGCTGCGGGATCAGCTTTGAGTTTTAATGATTTTGTTTCTATTTGTGCAGACATCACTTAAGCACCAGCTATCTCTGCTATTTCGGTAAGAATTTTTGTGGTTAACTTTGAAGTTCTGCGCCAGTTTCGCTTAATTTTCCTTCTGTTAACAGTGTATGTCATCACGTGTCTTTCTGGTTTAGCACATACCCAGTGGTCTGTAACTTATTGAAAAGATCGCAAAATGAATTTGGGGAAGGAGGCGATTGCCTGGGGAACCTCCTGATAAACTCCGCATGAACTGGTCGATCCTTTTCATATTTATAACAACAGTCCCGTACAAAAATACGGTGCTCTCATCTTCGCGTGTGAGGTGAAGGACAGGAAGCGGCCCAGACAACCAGGTAAGCCTTGGCTCCATCACGCACGAATGGTCAGGCTTCCTACGGAAAACCCTGTAGGAATACTAGATTTATTTCTGGAAACAGAGACGGCTAAACATAGGGCAAACAACGATACCTTAATAGTCCTTCACGTTATTCTTCACATCTTGGTGATATCTAAGAGCGAAAGGTTGGTGGCCATCATAGAGCATTTACTACTATTTTGTGCTTCCCGAATCGTCGATGTCAAACCACGCTCGAGTTGCAACGCTCAGGTTACTCTTCTCCCCCGCGTTGAAGTTTCCTTTCTGTCTCTCATTCTACGATCAGTTATATCGGGCTGTATTTGTCATTTCGAAAAATGTGACCGAAATAGTCTGCTTTCCTGCGGTTTGCGAGAATTACTTTTCTGTCGGATTTACGTCGCACCGACGGAGATAGGTCTTATGGCGACGACGGGACAGCAAAGGTCTACGAGTGGGGAGGGAGCGACCATGGCCTCAATTAAGGTACAGCCCCAGAATTTGCCTGGTGTGAAAATGGGAAACCACGTGAAACCATCTTCACGGCTGACGACAGTAGGGTTCGAACCCACTATCTACCAGATGCAAGCTCATATCTGCGCGCCCCTAATTGCACGGCAAACTCGCCCGGTGCGAGTAATAAAACTCCATACGATTTCTCATTTCGATGAGGAACCTCTCGATGCTGATGCGGTCTATCCACAGGATATTTCATCACTGAGATACATCCACATTTCAGAGACCTCCATTCAGTTCACCGCCAGAGCTTTTAGTGTCCATCCTTCGATGCCGCAAGGTAGTACCACCAATACTTCATGACATGCTAACAAGTTTTGCATCAGAAGGTCCAGTTGGACACAACGTGGTTTAATTTCAGAAGAACACTTTCGTGGTGAACATTCTATTTAAGTTCTGGTAACATCCGTATGCCATTCTTGTTGACAGCCATTGAAAAGTTTCTCCGTTCAGGGAGATTACTTTGGTCATGTATGCCTGCTGATTACCATGAATTTTGTATTCTGAATATTTGTGTTAAGGACGAATACCTGGTCTTACTTCATTCATACTGCTGAATCCAAGGTGGTTCTCCTGGAGATGAGAAGACATGCAAAACCAGTTTCTTCGTCCAATATAGATGTTACCTACAACAAATGACTCCCAAACTACACCAAATCGCAGATCAAAACAACTACTGGACCTCAAGTACGAAAGGGAATGTCACAAGACGACTATTCTTTACAAATAGTGCGGTTACAGGCGCGCGGGTGTGAGCCTTCATCCGGGAAATAGTGGATTCCAATCCCAATGTCGGCAGCCCTGAAGATGGTTTTTCAGTGGATTCCCATTTTCACACCAGGCAAATGCTGGGGCTGTACCTTAATTAAGGCCACCGTCGTTTCATTTTCTCTTAAGTTGTACTTTGAATGCTTTAAAATTAATAGTAAAGACGAATATGTGCGCTTTTGTGGATATCTCATCACTGGACCATTTACTATTTGACTGTGCTAGGTTTGAAAGGACAAGATTTGTTCTCGAGTCTGACCTGAAACATTGTCGCTTGGAATTTACAAAGCCGTTATAAAAACTGCTCATAGAATTCCGCTGATATAAACAGTTCGTAAAGTTCACTCATCACATCTCCGGTAATTTATGTATCAAAAAGTCGAAAATCCGAAGGGACCGTCAATTAATGATCGTTACAGGCGAGAGTCGCACAAACCAGTTTCTGTTCCAAAAAATCTGTAAGTTTTAGGCAGCACACGTACACGGTTAATTAAAAGAATACCTGGCGAGTTGGCCGTGGGGTTACAGGCGCGCGAGTGTAAGCCTTCATCCGGGAGATAGTGGATTCCAATCCCACTGTCGGCAGCCCTGAAGATGGTTTTTCAGTGGATTCCCATTTTCACACCAGGCAAGTGCTGGGGCTGTACCGTAATTAAGGCCACCGTCGTTTCCTTCCAACTTCAAGGCCTTTCCTATCCCATCGTCGGTGCGACTTAAAGTCACTAACAAGAAACTTAACAAAATAAAGTTACCTTATCAAAAAATAATCGTAATGTTATTTGATTTACGTCCCACTAACTACTTTTACGGTGTTAGGAGACGCCGAGGTGCAGAAATTGTGTCCCATAGGTGTTCTCTTGAAAACCCACGGGCTGTTCCCAGTCATTTGACAGGGAAAGGAATGGAATGAAATGAAGCCTCCTTCTAGCGGAGAAGATGGAATTTTGCCGGCTGCCGGAGCCTGTCGCACTCCTCTGGGGCAATGATTAATAAATTGAGAGATGAAATAAAATTATACTGGAGAGTGTTTCTGGAATGAATTATGACAGGGAAAACCAGAGTACCCGGAGAAAACCTGTCTCGCCTCCGCTTTGTCCAACACAAATCTCACATGGAGTGACCTGGATTTGAACCACGGAACCCAACGGTGCGAGGCCGGCACGCTGCCGCCTGAGCCACAGAGGCTCTAGATGTTCACTTACGTGCCAGTAAATCTATCAACACGACGTTTATGGTCCTTGAGCACCTTCAAACACCACCGCAATGAGCCAGGATCGAACCTGCCAAGTTGCGGTTCTAAGGCCATCGCCTCAACCATCTGAGCCACTCAGCCCGATAAGACTTCAAAAAAGATAAGTGAAATAATTACTGACACATCCAATTCCTTCGCGGTGCTGGCGTTTGTTATCTCGTTTTCTAATTTATACGAGTGTGTGATTTTTCTTCAATATGAAACAGTTCCCCTTTCTATTGTGACATCTTCACAGCGATGCTTGCTTTGACCATTGAACAGACAGACCAATTTGAAGTCTACACTATTGAAAATAAGAGTTTGCAAACAACCTTTAATCTGTTGTCAGCAAGTAACAAACAAAAATCAACATTGGGCTTTATAGCCGATACATTTCCCCGAAAATGTGAAAAAAGTACATCGTTTTATACAATATGTTGTCGTGCTAAGCGTTTATTTAATACACAGTTTAATATAGTATTTAGACGGGACCGTTAAATTTCGCCGTCATATCCAGTACGCCGTTAAAAAGTAATGTCGCAATAAAGAGTTTGGTCTGTATAACCCTGATAACTTTCTTTCTGTCTTTCCTTCTTTCATTCTTACAGGGGGTCTTGTGGGCGCGTGAGATGATTGGAAGGGATAGAAAAGGAAGAGGGAAGGAAGCGGTCGTGGTCATAAGTTACGTACGATACTATTCCGGCATTTGCCTGGAGGAGAAGTGGGAAACTACGGAAAATCATTTTGAGGATGGCTGAGGTGCGAATCGAACCTCCCTTGTTCTGTTGATCTCCCGAGGCTCAGTGAACCCCATTGCAGTCCTCGTACCACTTTTCGAATTTCGTGTCTGAGCCGGGAATCGAACGCGGACTTCCGGAGATGGCACCTAATCACACTAGACACTACAACACACAGGCAGACTACAACCCTGACATACTCCTGTTAATAGGCTTTCGACTATTATGATATTCACTAAAAAAATTGTATGTCATATTTGCATTTGGGAAAGACAATAATGGGAACTGAAATTGATAACGATTAATATATTTACTTCTAAAGAGTAGTTTCCAGGGAAAACTGTATGGAATTTGGAGTGAAGAAGTGTGCATCGAAACGGGGAAACTGATTCAAGGCCTATGAAGCTAGCACAGTAGTGTTCTCAAGAGTGTGATGAGATGAGGCACTTAAGAAGTTCGTGAGACTTCCATATTCATGTGTAATCGGAGACACATGGCATATGTGTTGGCCTGGGATGTTTTTGTGAGCTGCATCTGTAAGTTTCATTAATATTCCTGTATTTTACCTCTGAGTTTATTTAATTGATTCCCAGAACTCCTCATCTCACGCATAGAGAATAGATACACCTAGCAGCCCGTTGCGGGAACAAAAAATTTAATTACCGAGAGTTTGAAATATCTTTGTTTATATACTGCACATGTTACAAGTTAATCATATTTTATGAACTCCAACCGCATTTTAAATAAACCTGTTCAGTGTATTTTATTCTGAGATAGAAAGATGCTGAATGCCCACTTGGAAAGTTCATGATGATGATGATGTTAATGATAATACCTGGCGAGTTGGTCGTGCGGTCAGGGCCGCGCAGCAGTGAGCTTGCATCCGGGAGGTAGTGAGTTCGAACCCCACTGCGAAAGATGGTTTTCCATAGTTTCCCATTTTCAAACCAGGCTTTACCTTAATTAAGGCCACAGCCGCTTCCTTCACATTCCTAGCCCTTTCCTGTCCCATCGTCGCCATATGACCTATATGTGTCGTTGCGACGTAAAGCAAGTTGTAAAAAATATGTAATCATATTAATAATAATCTGACTCTGCAAAAGATCTGGAGAATTTTATAAATGGTATGGACAAAAACTTGGGGAAATAGTACGAGATGAAAATAAATAAGTCCTAAAGAAATGTAATGGAGTGCAGTCGAACGAAGTCACCTGATGCAGGAAATATTACATTAGGAAATGAAGACTTAAAGGAAGTAGATTAATATTGTTACTTGGATAGTAGAATAACTAACGTTGGCAGAAGTAAGGAGGACATAAAATGAATAGTAGCAAAAACAACGGAAAGTGAATGTTCTCACTTCGAACATTGATATAGGAAGTAGAAAGATATTACTGAAGACCTTCGTATGGAGCGTGACATTGTACAGAAGTGAAATATTGACGATAACTAGCTCAGAAAGAATGATAATAGAAGATTTTGAAATGTGGTGTTACAGAAGAATGGTGAAGGTGAGATGGATAGATCGAATCACGAAAGAAGAGATACTGAATCGAAATCGTGAGAGGAGATCGATTTGGCTACATATCACAAGAACAAGAGGTAGAATAATAGGACACGTCATAAGAGACCAAGTACTTGTTCAGTTGGTTTTTGAGGGAAGTGTAGGGATAGGTGTAGACCAAGCAGACAAGCATATTGGAGCAGATGTAGGATGCGAGGAGGAGGTGAGAGGAGAGATATATAAAAGTAACCGAAAATTGTGTCGAATCGGTTGTTTTCGGGGGCGAAATTTTTATCATTTCACGTGCAGCCCCCTTTCGTGTAGGTGTGAGAAAGTGTGAAAAATATAAAATGGCCAAAATGACCGATATTATGGATGTATCTGTGTATTTTCCAGCAAAGATGACAACTGAATTTGATGCAAATATTACTTGCTATCTGTGAAAAATTGTGTGGATGCAAGACTCCTCTAGAAGTCCTATGGGAAGGGGTGAAATATATTTATAATTAAAACTGACATATATTTGTATTGAATCCATACTTATCGGGACTACGGGAGTGATTTCAACCAAACTTGATACACTTATCACTTACCACCAGGAGATAAACTATATGGAGGTATTACAACCATAGCACCCCTAGGAGAGGGTGAGATGTAGATATAATCGAAAATAGTAACGGATCCATTCTTTACGGAGTCGCTGAGATGAATAGTGACACTCCGGATATTTGTTAGTCCAAGTTCTGCCACCTTTCGCACAGGGATGAGAAAAAGTGAAAACCGAAATATCCAAAATGGCCGAGATAATGGACGTGTATGTGTATGTTCCAAGATAGGTCTCAACCAAAATACTTTAGGTGTAAGAGACCCCTAGCCACTAAAGAAGCGGCGAAATGTAAAACATCACCGAAAATATTTCTGTCTAATCCATAGTTTTCTGGGTCGCTGAGATGAACTGTGACTGTCTGGCTGCCGTTTAAGGTAATTTTCAGTCGCAATCGGCAGGGAGGGGGGAGTACAGGTGAAAAGAAATTATCCAAAGTGGCCGACCTTATGGACGTATTTCTATATTTTCTAGCATACCTCTCAACCAGATTCGGTACACACATGACTTACTATACAGGAGAAACTGATATGGGGCGGGGATGAATTATAAAAACACAGAAAAACCGGTGAAATATACAAATAATAGACAACGACAAATATTAATATACAGTCCATTGTTTTGGGGTCTCTGAGGTGAATAATGACACTCCGGATGTCTTTATTCAGCCCCCATCGGCATGGAGATGAGAAGGCTTGGAAAAGATGATGTTCAAAATGACCGAAATTACGGGTGTATATGTGTTTATTCCAGCACAGCCCTCATATAAACTTGGTAACTTACACACACGACATATATAAATTAATGAAAATCGCTGATATTAATGTCGAATGCATTGTTTACGAGGTCGCTGAGTTGAACTGTGACACTCTGCATGGTTAAGTCATACTTAAGCCGCAATCAGTATGGAGGTTGAGAAGGGGTGAAATTTAATGTAAAAATAACCGAGGTTATGGATTTATGTTGGATATATTCCACAATAGCTCACAACAATACTTGATAGGCGTACACATAATGGCTTACCATCTGAAAAAATAATTATATGGAGATGAAACATCACAGCCCCCGCTGGTGGTGGGAAAAGCGAGGAGATGACATGTAAAAATAATGGAAAATAACCAATATTCATGTCGAATCCATTGTTTCTGTGTCACTGATACGATATCGCTTAAGTGCATGTTCAGCCTCCATTAAGACGGCGGGTTGAGAGGGGCTTGAAAGTAAATAGTCTAAAATGACCAAGATTAGTGTTGAATCCACCGCTTTTGGGGTCGCAAGGCAGATTGATGACAGTCTCAATAACAGTTGAAATCGTGTACATGATATCTATAGCGTGACGGGCAAATGCATATAGTTATCACTTATTATTGTTTTGAAAGGGTCAAATAATTCCCATTCACTTCGAGCTACCGGGCGAGTTAGCCGTGCGCGTAGAGGCGCGCGGCTGTGAGCTTGCATCCGGGAGATAGTAGGTTCGAATCCCACTATCGGCAGCCCTGAAAATGGTTTTCCGTGGTTTCCCATTTTCACACCAGGCAAATGCTGGGGCTGTACCTTAATTAAGGCCACGGCCGCTTCCTTCCAACTCCTAGGCCTTTCCTATCCCATCGTCGCCATAAGACCTATCTGTGTCGGCGCGACGTAAAGCCCATAGCAAAAAAAAAAAAACAGTTCGAGCTTCCACAAGGTTAATGTTTTAATCAAAAACTAAATAATATAAAACTTGAAATTAAACACACCCAAATGAATATAAAACTACATAATTGATCGTGAAATATCAATCAACATCTCAAAACGGAATGAGATAAAAATTCACTTCACACATAACTGACTGGTAATACAAATCTTAAAGGTAAACATTCACACAATATCCGAGCAACGCCGGGTACTACAGCTAGTTACCAAGAAAGTGACGACCGCAGGTGACTAGGAAAAGGCCGGAAGAAAGATCAATATTATTGATTAATTAATTACAACGTATTAATAATAATATTTCACGTGACCATTGCTAGTCTCGTGTAGCCATTGTAGGACAGACCCTCCGACTAGGCTGGGTGATATGTGCGTTGAATGGGAAACTGCTTGTTAGTTTAGTGGAGAATAATATTCTGTATTTTTGTTATTATTATTACTATTATTATTATTAATACCGTCGAAATATCGCTTTCTTTTTTTGCTAGGGGCTTTACGTCGCACCGACACAGATAGGTCTTATGGCGACGATGGGATAGGAAAGGCTTAGGAGTTGGAAGGAAGCGGCCGTGGCCTTAATTAATGTACAGCACCAGCATTTGCCTAGTGTGAAAATGGGAAACCACGGAAAACCATTTTCAGGGCTGCCGATAGTAAAATTCGAACCTAATATCTCCCGGATGCAAGCTCACAGCCGCGCGTCTCTACACGCACGGCCAACTCGCCCGGTAATATCGCTTTCTGTATTACTGATTTCACACAGGAAGTGCCACCAGAAATCATTTACATTCCAAGAACCTTCGAGAGGAGCGGCCTAATGCAATTCTTCCCACACTTCAAACTTTCAACTATCGCTTCCCGGTTTGAACCCAAGGGCTTGAGATTTAGAGGCGGACATTCTAAAGCTGATCCACACGAGGAGTTCGTTCCTGAGCTTTATACTATCTTCCTTATCTAGAGATAAAACGAACTTCTGAAACAGTTTGAAGATTGGATTCTATAAAACACTGCGGAGTGAAATTTACTCTCTTAGGGAAGTAAGTGTATTTAAAATTTAAAATATTGTAATCAGACACATTTATATTCGTCGTGCTTAATACTGTAACTTAAAATAGTTCCGAGAAGAATCTAGAATATTTCTTTCTAACCTGAGTTATTCATGAATTATATTTCAACATTTCGAAATGGAAGAAGAAGAAGTAGAAAGTAATAAAGGATAAAAGAAGCCTACGATGTCATGAATATTCTGAAAGTTAATGTACTACATATCACCAGGTGACTAATTCCCTCTTCGCAAGTTCTTCTGTACTTCATGTCGTGAGACATATTGGTATGTAATTCTATATCTGGTTAATACATTCAATGTATACCTGAAAATTTTAAATCTAGGCTTCGCATCACCCAGTACAGATTCATGGTACTCTGCCATCTGGTAGCATAAAACTGAACGTCGGAATTGCGGGTAGGCAGCCTAAACGGTTTCAATCAAAATGCATTCACACGGCAGCTGCTGCCATACGAATATTATTATTATTATTATTGTTATTATTATTATTATATTCGTTTACGACCATTTGAGACCACGTTAAGCAAAAATCACACATTACTGGAAGCTTCCTTTGTAGCCCAAATTGCATTTCTTCCCTGGAAGAATGTCTTCTTTCCTCTGCCCATTCCCTATTCATTTTCTGTTCGTCATGGCAGCCTCTGAAGCTGTCGATCACTCACCTATACTTTGTTCGGTTTACGATGTCTTACCGATTTCATCCCGACTGCTCAAGATCCTTTCTTACCTCCCTCAACCTCTACTGTCAAGTGTTCTAAAAATATGTTTTGTCAGCCTCTTGTCGTCCATTCTAAACAGATGTCCAAAGGAATTGTAGTCTTCTTTCTTCCTTGACTCAATAAGTCTTTCACTTTTCTGGTATAATTCTCCCCTTCATTGTAACCTATACTGGTCATCAACGATTTTCGGACCCATTATTTCCTTTCAAATTTTTCGGCGTCTTTTAGTCCCGACATTCTTGTCATTCAGAGGCATTCACTAGCACACAGACACACTGTTTTTATCACTGTGTTTTGGAATCCTAGTTTAGCTCATCTTGAGATGCCTTTCTACTTGTACAAAGCATGTCCCCTGCGGCCATCTTCTCTCACCTGGTGTAGTTGGCTACTCTCTCGCTAGTTTCTGCTGTACGATTCCTCCAAGGTACTTGAAAGTGTCAACACTTTCTACCTTACAATACTCTATCCTGAAGCGATGAATGGCTATTTTGATATTGGTCATTTCTTTGGTCTTTTCATAAGAAATTTGGAGTCCTGGTTTATCTGGTATCTGATTTAGTATATTTACCTGCTCTGTAGCTGTGTCAGAGTTTCTAGGTAGAATCGCGAGGTATTATTATTATTATTATTATTCCGTAGTTTCTTTGATTCACAGTGGGATAAGAAGCGTATGTGTTGAATGTCTGGACAAGGAATTAACTGCAGCAGAACCTAACATAACAAATTTCGAAATTTTATTTCTTCCTTTTGTTAAAATTGATAGATAGGAAATCTGAATGAATACCCAACAAATATCATACGTTCTTAATGAGCTCGTCAGGTCTAACCATGTCAGGGACTTAGAAGTCCGAAAATCGGTTACAAAACTTGTGATAATACCAGGCATAAAAAGCCTTATTGATCTTGACGGGTACAATATTTTACAAGAGCACATTTTTCTCTCAAAAGATACACTAGTCAGGAATCTGAGCTCCACAATATCATAGTCTACCCTCACAGAGGCATCAGTTTCTTACTGTGCACTAAAATCCCACCTGCCTGACAACCTGTCGGTCGCCCTCACATTAAAATATTCATACACAGCTGCCCCGATGTGGGCTTTTCTCTTGCTCAACAGTTACGTTAGTCACTAACTAACTAACAAAAGGAAAACTTTACACTCATAAATAAATAAACAGGTGCATAATTGCCCATACTACGTGGCCTTAATGGTAAAATACCAGGGTACACATAATCGGCCATAAACTAAATGCAAGGAAGTGAAACACTAGCACTCCTTACAGAAATTGTTAAAACCCTAAGTGTGCCTACGGCCAGAAGATACAGAGGCTAATCTTATACTGCACCAGAATGACTAAAGGAGAAACATTCATGCCAAAATAAGAACTAAGAAATTTAGAGTTTGAAAGTTTTAGTCACCCAGTTGAAGGTTGAATGGGAAACAACAGAGGGTCATCACTCTCTGTCCCCTTATATTACATATTTCCCAGTAGGGAATAGAACCAGAGTCCTCAGACTTGCCGAAAATTCTACATTGAAATCACAAGTTTACAAAATAACGTTACAAGGAATGAGGTTGAAACCTTCCCCTCAAGCTATCCGCAGTAGCAATCACATGTCTAGGTAAATTCTGCCATCACCTTGTGCCGCTGGATCTTCCTCACGCAGGCCTCGCCCCTTCCTCCTGGCACACGTCAAGTCGCACCCCTCAACACTGGAGCAATTCATACAATACTGCCCGAAAGTGTCCTGCTTTTATTGTACCGCAAGGGGAAGCTTGCATAACACTCTACTGTTTGGTTGGGTACCTTTACACACCCCTGGTTTTAATTGGCTAGAGAACATTCTTCCAAGTGTCTGATAGGTTGATTACAATCGAGGAGGAACCAGCTTAAGTGTCGACAACTTCGGTACATACACAAAACTATCCTCAGAAAAAAATGTTTACCAATCCGAAAAACAAAATATTACTCTATCCAGTAGTTAATCTTTAGTTCAAATTAGGGAGCAACTAAATCGATTGTAGAGACATATAACTGTAGAAGACGAAGGTTTCTGGGAGTTCAGAAGTTCAAGTCTGTTGACATAAATGACCTTAGAGAAGGCACGCACTTTAAATAACAGGAGAAGGTGCACCCATGGTTCAATTATTATTGTAATATTATGATCATCATCATTATTGTAATTATTATTATCATCATCAGCGGAGGTGTGTTTTCTTTCTCGTACCCTCAATCTCAAGGTAAAATAATTCTTGTCATGAAAATGATGCAAGAAGCTTTCGTTTTCTCTCGTAGTTTTCATTCTGTAGCAAGTAATCAACGAGATACCTAATTATATTTCACTGTGGATCCTTGGTAAAAGCTACTCCCTACAAGATAAATATAATTCAGGTCTCTCGCTGTTAATAATATATTTATGAACACACGGAGTGACTTCACTCCCTGACGTCTGATCACATAGCTACGAATCGAGACAGGAAACTTGGTTCCAAATCGAAAAGTAGCCTTACTTTCAAACAAGTTCTGTTCCAGAGCTCCACAGAAGTTTAAATATTCATCTGTCAACAGAAGGCATGATATTAACCATAAATATAGACCTGAAGGTGGTGAATGTGGTCACGTGCGCAATTCATACGTGCCCGGAATATTTCATTGTTTTTAATATTAGAACTAGAGTTTGGTGTGTCCGCAGAAGAACCCTCTGTGAATGGCACGTGGATTCAGTTTGACCTCTTTTGCAATCGGCAGCAGTTTATCTAATAAGGTGGGGTATCACAGCCGCTGACAAGTTTCCATGGCTCCAATGACCAAACCATCAGGAAGTGCAACCAATCAAAAGCCGTATATCGTCACAGTATTATCATTTTCTGATTCAAATAAATATGTCTTGTGGCTGGGGGTATTCTGAAAATTTGCGTCGTGATGTTAGCGATACAAAGTGAGTGACACGATGCTACATGCAGGATGTGATGTGGAGTTTTGATGGATGGCCATGACTGAGAGACATATCGTTGCTGTTCGGGCAAAAGTTCATATCTTCAAATGCACTTCTTATCGATTATTTTCCTCACGACTGGTGACGCCTCTCAGCCGCATATGAATATTTAATCCATCAGAACAATATTCGCTGGCCTTCTGACCCCAACTTGGCAGGTTCGATCCTGGCTCACTCCGGTAGTATTCGAAGGTGCTCGAATACGTCAGCCTCGTGTCGGTGGATTTACTGGCACGCAAAAGAACTCCTGCGGGACTAAATTCCGGTACCTCGGCGTCTCCAAAAACCGTAAGAATAGTTAGTGGGACGTGAAGCAAATAGCATTATTAAAAATTAGCATTGTTATTAGAACAATATTCGTTGTGTTTCGTGTAAAAGAAAATGAACCGTACCGTATAGCACTCTAGGAACGTATGTTTGCATGACTGATTTACGCACTCCTACAGTATAATGTACCTAAGGTTCATTTTCCTTTTAGACGTTAGCATACGAAAATGAACACAACGAAAATTGTTCTGATGGACTGCATATCCATATATGACTGGGAGGCGTGACCAATCTTAAGGAAAATAGATAGGAAGAGCATTGTGATATATAACATTTTGCACGAATAGCGACGATATTGTCAAAGAGGGACGTTACAGTACAGATATCATTCTGCAGGCTGCGATGTGAAGTATTGATGGATGGCCATGAATGACAGACATATTAACAAAGCGCAACATTAGAGTACAGATGGTTGATGTGATCTTGTAGGCTATCATATAAAGTATTGATGGACGGCCATGAATGAGAGACATCTTATCAAAGAGGGGCATTAGAGTACGGATGCTCGATGTGATCTTGTAGGCTGTGATGTGAAGTATTGTTGGATGGCCATGAGGGAGAGACATATTATCAAAGAGGGGCATTGGAGTACGGATGGTCGATGTCATCTTGTAGGCTGTGATGTGAAGCATTGATTGATGGCCATGAGTTAGAGCCATTATCAAACGGGGGCGTACAGGGTATGCATAATCGGTATCATCTCGCTATCTGTGATGTGAACTATTGATGAGCGGGCATAACCGAGAGACATATGAAAGGCTATTAAAGAGGTCTCCCCCTCTGATACTCTAGAGAACATAGTATTTCATTTGTGTTAGTTTGATAGGTCCTGATTTAGTCTTCTCCTTCCGTACAGTCCTCGACTCCAAATTCCATACGCATGTCTCTTGTAAACGATCCGTTAGATGCAAATAAATTGATGGTTGTCAATTTGAATTTCATTGGTTTTTTTATTTCCCTGAAGGGAAATTTGTAACCATTTTATCACTTTTGTTTTACCGCGTGTTCTGTCAACTTTTTATATACATTCATGGAATAGTGAACTCAACCAGTCACCTAGCAAACCCCAGGTGTAGAGGGCAGTAGAATACATCCTGTCTCTCATAAACACGATTAAAATAGGAGCCAGGGAGGATGATTGGTAACCACGGGTCTCCTATTAGTCTCATGTTGCTTCCAGTTACTTGTGTCACGCACCTCACGTTCATCGGACCTTCCTTGGTCAGCTCCTGTTCTTGACGGTATTAGGATTGCGAGGCTTACGGCGTCGTTCATTTTCGTGCCCTCGGTGGCCCTTCCCTTCCTTTGGCCGATACCACATTTCTTAGAAGTGTCCGGTATCTTCCATTTTCCTTTTAATTAGTGTTAACAAAGGATGATTGCCCAGTAGTAGTTTTATTTCTTGCCTGTCGGCAATGAAAATATTCTAATTACAATGTTAACAGAGCACACAAGTGAAATAAATTTGGTATTTACAACGTTTATAATTTTTGAATTCGTTATTTTTTTTCGTTTTAAATGTCTCTCATCCACATTTCTCTACCTCGTCTTTTGCTCGTTGTGTCCTCTTGACGTATCATCCCTTCTCCTCCTCTACACTCGCGTAAAATGTGTACCATCGTCTCTTCACTTTCTTCGCAGATTCTACACTTCTTTTGATCTAATTTATCACAGTATCTGTTGGCCAGAGTTTCGTTCCTGCTCCTGAATCAGGCATTTGTACTTCCTCGTAGGACAGCAATTACCACCACCAGTCACCTATCAACCACGTTGGTTGCTACAAAAATATCCATCAAATTTTGAACAACAATAATAGTATAGCGTTGAAATACTACATTGGGTCGCGTACATCACCTGGAAATCTGGTATTTTGTTGTCGGGTCTTACCTAATAGCCACTGAAAACGGCTGGAATTGGTAGGAGCTTGCAACTAGACTCCTGTAAAAGAATCAACTGAATTATTTCGTAAAATACTTTTATTCAGAATTTTAAAATATACTAACACCTACTCTAAAAATATGTGATCAGATCTGCTTTATGAAAACCCAAATTTCTTGGAAATATCTTGAGTGTTATATCTTTTTGATGTCACCACGCAGGCCTGGAAATTATACATCATGCTGCCTGCTGTCATTTCTTGATGGATGCAGTACTTTTGCATCCATCTCTTGGCACAGGCCAGAGTAAAGTGTAGCTTCCACCTAAGTCCCAGTCAACGTCCATGGCTGTGACAATATGGAAGCTGCTGGGGTATGGGTAGTGCTGAGTACTGACATTCAGAGCACGACTAGTGCACCTGAGTGTTATGAAAGGTGTTGCTCATAGGGTCGGTCGTGCTGCAATAGTACTTTCTGACCCAGTGAGGAAAGCAATGGCAAACTACCTCACTCCTCATCTTGCCTAGTACGCCTCATTTTGGTGCTGCCATTGGTTTTTGGGATTTCCATATAACCGCATAACCTTTGGTGGTGGTGTTTGAGGATCCAACCTGCCTCTGGGCTGATGACAGACAGACAGACACAGACAGATAGATTTATGGCATCTCGTCCTCCACCACGATATCCTGATGCCCAGCTGAAAGAAGTACCTCACTAGGTACTTAGTGCTTGCCTCCATCCTCGTCGTCGTTTCCTCTCAGACTAACACGCATAAGAGTGGCGCCCTACCTAAGACGAATTCTAATGCTGAAGGCGGCACACATACCCAGCCCCCGAGTCAGACGAATGAACCGATTAAGTTTAAAATTCTCGACTCAGCCCGGAATAGAACCCAGTACCCTGTGAACCAAAGGCCAAAACGCTAACCATTTATCCATGGAGCTAAACATAATATTTTAATTCTATTAAAGCAACTTGCGTGCTCTGACATCTCGCAGCGTGGTAGTTCCAAGTAGGCAGTTACTATGGCAACCAGCACACAGTTCCCGTTTAAGCCAGTCCCAGGTAGTCGCGCCCTCTCCCTTTCCCTAACCTCACTGTCGTAAAGCTCCTCAAGGTGGCCGGTCCGAGTTCCACGTTGCCAATTCATGGGTCTTGACTAACGAAGAGCAGCTGCTTTAAAGACAGTCACATTACGGGTTATCAACACCAGGGAAAACTGGGCACTATGCTACGGATTTCAGTGAAAAGTGGTCCCATAACATGATCGCGAGATTAAAAACCATGCAAAATGACATTCTGATAGACGGATTTTTATCAGTCACAACACTCATCCTAAATTGTGCCGACACCTATGGCAGGGACCGACTGATTTCACTTCCCTTATCCCGAGAAAAGCATGCCCTTAGATACTTTCCCATCCTCACCCGAATTTAAATCCTGAATGTTATGCAGCCCAGTCTAATTTTATTTGGCGATGATGTAAACGGGCATTTCCACGATAATGTAAATATAAAGACGGGTCGTATTTTAAATGTGCCTTTCTGCTGCTGAAATCTAGCAATCGTCCGGAGATCGACTAATAAAATACTAAGACAGGGCCTCTCAAACGCCCAAAATCTCACGCGTGCAGATAGAGGCGCAAGAGCTCCGTGCACTGTGCATCGCTGCCGCTCGGCATGGCTCGGATCAACGCTTCGTCTCTGGGCTACTCGGCTAAGCTCGGCTCAACTCGCCTCTGCTCGGCTCAAGTCAGCCTGGATTTGGAGCGCTACGGCGCAAGTGGGGCAGAGGGAGACAGGCGGAGCGAGCGAGACAGGCGTGAGTAAAGAGAGAGTAAGCGCTATTGCACCAAATCGAGGAGTGGGGGGTCTGCACTCTGGTCAACCAAGCCAAGTCGTCTCTTGCACCGTGCACAGTGCATGCACCACGCGCATGCACCCTGAGAGGCCCTGTACTAAGAGGAAGGGGAATGAGAGTATGTCTTAGGATATTTGAGGCAAATAAATTACTGCTGAGTCCCGTTGGAATAATATTAACACTATTTAATATTATGCTAACAATCTCATGATTGCTGTACAACACCTATAGCAGAGCCAGAGGGTTTTATTGTGATGGTAGTAAAATCATATGAAACATGTGGCAACACGGTGCTCCCGCCATGTGCTGCGAGTTGTCAGAATCCGCACGTTGTTTTAATAGGACTGTAGCTATAACGGAGCGATGCACACTGTTCATCCACGTTATGTAGTACGCGATTAACCAGTCACAACGCACAGCTTCATTAATTATCTACTCATGCAAAATTGTAAGTTTCGAATTCATAAGTGAACACTATGGACTTCTCCGCCACGTTTAATTGACTCACTGAATAATTAGACGTCTGTTACATTCCGAGGACCGGAATACCACCCCGGATTTACTTACGAGAACAGTCTGACCCAAAGCACCACCTCCAACATACTCCCCAAACACAATGAGATAGCAGTCGCTGTTCACTTATTCTTATAAACTCTTCCGATAAATTTTGAAATACCTTCCCGCGACACGCAGCATAGCGTAACGGTTAAAGCTGAATCGCCTGAATAAATGTACGACTCCTTTGCCGAATGGTCCTCGTTGTGGCCCGTGGTTCAGAAGGCGCTGGGTTCGATTCGTCGCAGAGCCAGAAATTTTAATATTGAATGGTTAATTTTCTTGACACGTGGACTAGGTATTTTGTATTATCCCGGACATTCCCTGCTGTTCATATACCATATACAACAATATATTCCAACACAGTAACATGGCAAAATGCTGCCCGCCCTCGTCGGAGGTTCTGCTTACCAGGTTGGCGATAACCAGACGAAATTATTATCACCTGTATAATTCCGCGCTATTCAAGTCCTCTGTATCAAAATATATGTTGAAAAGGTAATTCACCATAATCTAACACCTCAGATATTTCTAATATACCGAGTTATATAGAGATATACCAAAATAATTTCTAAACCACTGAAAGTAGAAAAACTATATTTTTGTTTTATTGAATTATTTATTTATATTTATTTGTTTATTTTTTATTTTTATTTATTTTCTGTTTATTTTTCCTAAATTGTACATGTACAATCTAGGGGTGTTAGACGGAGAAAGGGCCAGCTCTACATACACAGAAATGCCTCCAACCCCACATGTATGTTTATATAAATTTTATCGAGGCGTCTCCGAAAACCGCAAAAGTAGTTAGTGGGTCGTAAAGCAAGTAACATTATTATTATTATTATTATTATTATTATTATTATTATTATTATTATTAGTATTATTATTATTATTATTATTATTATTATTATTATTATTATTATTATTATTCAATTTTACCGAATATTTAGAGAGGTATAGAGAATTTAATATTTAAACAGCGAAAATTGTACTCCTAGAAAAATAATTACATTTCTTTTACATATTAAGAGTAAAACGACCCACTTTTTTATACCTCTGTATACAGACTCTTCCGAGCTCGCACTCATTTAATCAGATTTTGAGAAGTTTTAAAGACAAGAGCCTCGGAATATTCATTAAAGAGCTCTTGAAACATTGTTCACAATAACGGAGATATCAACACTTCTTTATTGTTTTTTTAAAAAAAGGTGTTTAATTAGAAATTTCCTACATCAGCAAGAGAGTTCGTACTATTGCAAAATCAGGTATGGAACTAATTCAGACTTCAGACATTTAATTTTTATTACGGTTCTACTGACCCCCTGTGGTTGGAGGCCGCAGACGAACAATACACCCACGGTATCCGCTGTCTGTCGTAAGAGGCAACCAAAAGGGGCGACCAAGGGATGATTGAATTAGAACGTCCGACTCGTTGGCTGAACGGTCAGCGTACTGGCCTTCGGTTCAGAGGGTCCCGGGTTCGATTCCAAGCCTGGTCGGGGATTTTAACCTTAATTGGTTAATTCCAATGGCACGGGGGCTGGGTGTAGGTGTTGTCTTCATCATCATTTCATCCTCATCACGACGCCCAGGTCACCTACGGGAGTCAAATAGAAAGACCTGCACCTGGCGAGCCGAACCCGTCCAGGGATATCCCGGAACTAAAAGCCATACGACATTTCATTTCAATGAATTAGAACCATGTAATTACCTGTGATTAGTACCATAACGCGGGGAACACAATGGGTCGCCTTTACTTGCAAGTAGTACCACTATGTGAGGTACACAATAAGTTTGTGATTAGTAGCAGCAGAGAGCGGTTCACTGTGGGTTTCCAGTACCCGTGATTAGTACCATTGTGAGAAACACCAGGGGTCTGGGCGTTGCCTATGATTAGTGCCGCTATATGAGCGTCACCGTGGGTCTGCGTTACCTGTGATTAGTACCCACTATATGAGGAACACCATTGGAATACCGGCACCCGTGATGAGTACACCTAGGTGAGAAACATCATGGGTTTACGTTGTCTATGAGTGGCACCATTGTGTGGGAAACAGCACAGGTCTTCGATACCTGTGCGACGTACAATACTTGTGAGTATTACCATAATGTGTGGAACACCGCGAGCCTACGCTGCTTTTAATTAGTATACCGCGACATGGCAAATACCATGGTTCTACTTTACTAGCGATAAGTACCATTATTAGGGGTCGTTGACATGGATTTTGAACCCCTTTAGACAACAAGCATCCTCGATTTAGGATTGTGCTTTAGAAGCATTCCCTTGGTCCCTTGATGGTTTCTGGGTCAGATCCACTGATTGCATTAAATTCATATCCATCCATTCATTCTTCATCGCATTTTTATTCTGGTCAGTGGATGATTACTTTAAAATTGCGATTATATTTCGTACCATTAGGGGCCGATGACCTAGATGTTAGGCCCATTTAAACAACAATCATCATCATCATCATCATCACGGTTCTACTGGCTGATAACGGACACTGCTCTTCCCGTATCAGACGACATTCGGTGGTGCAATCTACTCACTTGTTGTGATCCCAGCTACAAAACTGTTGAAGGGCACTCAAACGGACAGGGTAAAAACGTTCCAGGAAGAGTCTTGAAAATAGTGAAGGTAATATGGAACACGTTCTGGAGTTGGGGATTGTGTTATTGTGTGTTCTGCTTTTGTAATAAATCCTGTGGCTCCTGTAGGTTATTTAACTAGTACTATCGTGGATTGCCTGTGGAAAATGGAAAAAAAGACCGGACTTAAGATCTTACTGCCAGCGCTGGTTTTAAACCTATTAACATAGCTTGGATGTAACAGTTCACTTTCCAGTGTTGCTAATTCACATTTTCAGTTCGCCTATGTCATCACTACACAGCAGACGATGACTTAGTTATTGCCGGTAGCGAAGACATTTACAGGGTCTTCAGAAACAACGTGAATCGTTTACATGAGCGTTAGAGGGTTGGTCATACTGATAGGTAATTTGAAAAACCTACGTCGATATTTCGCGCCGTTGTCATTTTATCAGCTGTTGAAGTTAGCCAATGAGATCGCTTCGCGGGCGAATTCAAATGGGCTTTACAAGGCAGTGTTGCTAAGTCTGCGCGTGGCTTGGTCGGACTTGAGAGCCAATGCCACCGCAGCGTGCTTGTTTTAGGCCGAGCCTATCAGCAGGGAGGTCCCTGTTCATGTCCCTCCCCTGGAGATGTTTATATTTTCTATTGGTGCCCTCAAGTCGGTCGTAAGCCACGTGCAGGTTTAGCAACACCGCGTTACATAACCCATCTGAATTCACCCGCGAAGCGATCCGGCTGGCTAAATTCAGCAGCTAAAAAAATTGCAACGGTGCGATATATCGACGTTATTTTTGAAATTACTTATCAGTGTTACCAACCCTGTAACACCCATATACCCGGTTCACGTTGTTCCGACATAACATAATTCTTCTCCCTGTCGGGGACGCTGGTCGTTTCCCTTAAACATTATGCAAAACCTCAAACAGAAAAATGATAATTTAAGAGAATGGAGGCAGAAACCAATTAAAGGACTTTGTCCTGTCACTTGACAACATTATATATTTAAAAGTTATTTCACGAAGGTTATCTCTTTCGTTATTCCTTTTTTTTCTTCTACTTCTTAACTTCGAGAAAAAGTAATCTCCTTTGAAGAGTATTATTTTCGTGAGTTTTACGTGAATTGTATTTAGATCTATTAGATTTTTCTATTTTTTCCCGTCAGCACTGTTCATTTTGTCTTTGAAATTCCCCTTCCTCAGTGCACCCTAAGACATTCCATTCGTTCACCCCCTGAGAAACCTCCCCTTCCTCAACGCGTTGTGGCCATCCCCCTCTGAAGTACAGACGAGCATTGCTTGTCTTTAATGCGACAAGACTTCTCTTGCACAAGGAAATTGGCAAAGTAATTATAACCATTCAACATTTCATCTTCCCTCTTTACTATGTTTTTCTCTCACTGCTTGTTATGTCTTACAGCTCCTTTTTTTCTTTATTATTTGCCTTTCTTTCTCTGAGAAGTTAACTAAAGCAATTACTTCTTTCTAACCGATATCTCACGAGAAATGCTTTATGCGTATTTTTAACAGCCCTAGATGTAATAAAAATTCTTGATATAATTTCGCTAATTTAGACAACATTAAGAGAAAGATAAAATAAAGAATATACTTTGTGTTTCTTAGAAACAGCAATTTAAAAAATTAAATCTGTCAATGCATTTTAAATTCAATTTGCATTGCTTGTAAATTCAATTTTCGTGAAGACTTCAGAGATGTACCCCTGCGTTTGCACGCCAGTATTTGATAATCATGATGATAATGGAAGTTTCCTGGGCGTCTATAGAAAGCCTAACCGACTTATTTTACGGTATTGCCTACCTGTTACCGTTATGAACTATTAACTGTTTGTTGGTGCCACAAATGCAAATAAGTGTGCATACAGAGATAAATAATGTATTTGCAAAATTAAGCTGTTTGCTTCTATAAATTTTGCCAGAAACAGAGCACGCCAATTTAATCGTAATAAATGGCAATACTGTTAAACTGTGAGATATTTGAAATTATTAAATTCAAATAAAGTAAAATGCGTGTTACGTCTTATTTGAGTAAATATGTTGCTGAACAATTGCAACAATGTCAGCTAAAAAATTATAGGTTATTTTTGTATATGCCTAGTGACGTGAAAATATTATCAAAAATCTATGCTTAAAATAGCAAAGACTACACAGCCGTGGTTGGCGGTTGTAGTGTGATGTCTTCACAGTGAACACAATGCAATACATGCTAATCTTACCACCAAGAAGGTGAACTATGTCGTTCACAGTTACAACTGAATTAAGTATTATCTCGATTCACCCGCGCTTACATATTTTAGTCACCTTAATACCAAGACTAATAATAATAATAATAATGTTATTTGCTTTACGTCCCACTAACTACTTTTTAAGGTCTTCGGAGACGCCGAGGTGCCGGAATTTAGTCCCGCAGGAGTTCTTTTACGTGCCAGTAAATCTACCGACACGGGGCTGTCGTATTTGAGTACCTTCAAATACCACCGGACTGAGCCAGGATCGAACCTGCCAAGTTGGGGTTAGAAGGCCAGCGCCTTAACCGTCTGAGCCACTCAGCCCGCCAATACCAAGACTTGGCCATTTCTAGATGGCAATAACATGTAGTCACCACCCAGACTAAAAAGGACAATATCTGGTTCTCTTAAACTGGCGACTTTATTCCGTTTCAGTTTGAGGACAGTATAACAGTGCCGCATGTGATTATAATATCATTGACGTATATTTCCTCTCGTACCAAACAGGAGGCCGTGGAAAAGTAACTATTGGTCAGTGAAATTCAAGAAGTCCGCCTCTGTGGTGTATTGGTTAGTGTGATTAACTGCCACCCCCGGAGGTGAAAAGTGGTACAAGGGCTGAAACGGGGTCCACTCAGCCTCGGGAGGTCAAATGAGTAGAGGTGGGTTCGATTCCCCCCTCAGCCATCCTGGAAATTGTCTTCCATGGTTTCCCACTTCTCCTCCAGGCAAATGCCGGGATGGTACCTAACTTAAGGCCACGGCCGCTTCCTTCCCTCTTCCTTGCCCATCCCTTCCAATCTTCCCATCCCCCCGCTAGGCCCCTGTTCAGCTTAGCAGGTGAGGCCGCCTGGGCGAGGTACTGGTCATACTCCCCAGTTGTATCCCCCGACCAAGAGTCTGAAGCTCCAGGACACTGCCCTCGAGTCGGTAGACGTGGGATCCCTCGCTGAGTCTGAGGGAAAAACCGAACCTGGAGGGTAAACAGATGATGATGATGATGATGATGATGATGATGAAAAATAGTACTTCGATATACATTATGTTTATGAGGATCATGCAGAGATGGTTTGTCAAAATCAGAAGAGAGCCTTTTATAGGCAATAGTGTTATTACTTGTCTTGATGTTGTTCTTAGGCAAATGCCGGGGTGGTACCTAACTTAAGGCCACGGCTGCTTCCTTCCCTCTTCCTTGCCCATCCCTTCCAATCTTCCCATCCCCCACCAAGCTCCTGTTCAGCATAGCAGGTGAGGCCGCCTGGGCGAGTTACTGATCATTCTCCCCAGTTGTAGTCCCCGACCCAGAGTCTGAAGCTCCCGGACACTGCCCTTGAGGTGGTAGAGGTGGGATACCTCGCTGAGTCCGAGGGAAAAACCAACCCTGGAGGGTAAACAGATTAAGGAGAAGAAGAAGAAGAAATTCAAGAAAGGAATGCAACCTTCAAAAACGTTGTTTACCTTGTCAACATCTTCCGCTCGGTCGGATGCGTTCCTTTCATACCTGACTTTTAGGACCTAAAATTAAGGCTGTTTGGAAAATTTTCTTGAAGACTATGATGTCCTCGAATATGTTAGACCCTGACTGATCTAACTAAATTTATTCATGCGTTTTAACTAATAAACGAACACTGAATGTTATCTATAAATATTAAAATAAGATACTAATTACACTTAAATACGGGTACCATATTGATGAGAATATTGTGATCCTTGGTGGGAACAAACTGGAAAATTCACAGCCTTTGAATTTAATCGATGGTTTTCTTTCATTACTTGCAATTATAACAATACATGTTCACACGAACACATTGATGCAATTCAAGAATTATTTTCTCTCCTTTTTCTTCTAATAATAAACTTTCTAATTTTTTTCTAACAGTATTTTGTCTCTGGGAGACATATTTACTGAATTCTTTCTTCTGTCGACCACTCCAAGGAGTTTTTTTCTCATTCTCCAGAGATGCTCCATGGAAAACATTAAATTGATTTTCTGCGATATTCCTTGTATCTATATTTTGACCGAATGGCAAGGAAAGATGCTGACCGTTGTCTCGATTTTTTCATGTCGCTGAATATAGGTTTAAATTTCCGAAGTGCGACGTAAAGCCCCTATCAAAAAAATCCGAAGAACACTGCAAACTATAACAACAATTTCTTTGATTTTAGGGTACTTCATATTTTGATCTAAGAAGTGCTTAGAAACTAGTTGAAATTGTTTCGTTCATCATTTGAAACTGGATTTGATAGAGAGAACGCAAGCTGATCTTACAATCAACCTTCTTTCGACTTCCTTTCCAGGGTTTGAAATCTTATCGCTTACCAAACGAAGTGGTGTATTTGACCGAGCAATCACGGTCAAAACGTAGGCCAGCCACCAGTGAGAGAGGAGCGTTAAAGGCGCTGTATTAAAGCCTTAAAGACCAGGAAATCTTTATGATCGCTGTGAGGGTGAGAATGATATCTAGCGGGTTTTCCTTCTGCCAATAAGAAAATCCCTTCTCCAAGACGACAGTTTCTGTGATATTAAAAGATGTCTGGAAGTCGAAATTAATTTTTGACGTCTAACCTCTAGAAAATGAGGAAACTTTTCGGGATATTGAAGTCTAAGTTAAAGGATGTATAAAGTTAATTATAAACATGAAAATAGATATGAATTATTGAGATATTTCTAGGCACTCTAAAACCCGTGGTTTCCCATTTTCACACCAGGCAAATGCTGGGGCTGTACCTTAATTAAGGCCACGGCCGCTTCCTTCCCACTCCTAGCCCTTTCCTGTCCCATCGTCGCCGTAAGACCTATCTGTGTCGGTGCGAAGTAAAACAACTAGCAAAAAAAAAAAATAACCCTGATACCAGATACCGAAGAACCTGATACTCTCCAGATTGGAACAGAGGTCGAAAGTTCCCAAAATTCACCGAGGTTAGCGAGATGAGAGGATGAAGGAGTGAGTTTGCGGAAGTTGAATCCGCGGTTTCAGGTAACTTGCGGTTTATACGGAGATCACAAATATATATGGCATATCGTCGCTTCCATGCCAAAACTGCGGATGTGACAATGCTATTTCTATCCATTATATTCCTTAACACTGGTCACGCCTCCCAGCCACATATTGATGTGTAGTCCATCAGAACAACTTTCATTGACTTAATCTTCCCATGCGCACGTGTTAAGGTAAATTAACATTGCTGTACCGTATTGTACGAATGTATATTTGCATGACATATTTATCCACCCATACAGTATGATGTATTTAAAGTTCATTTTCCTTTACAGAGGCGCATAGGAAAATGAACTCAAAGAAAATTGTTCTGATAGACTGCACATCAATATCTTGGAGGCGTGACCAGTCTTAAGGGAAATAATGGATAGGAGGAGCATTGTGAGATTCGCGGTTTTGGCACAGAAGTGACGATATGTGCCTTCGTCATTTAGGACGGAAGACTGGAATCACAATTAAACAGTTAAAATTGTTTTAATTTTACTTGGTGGTGACGTGAACATTCACAATATTCCTCGTTAATGTTTGTGTACTCATTTGAATAACAAAATGAAGGAAGATATTACTCACTTCGTTATAGTTTTTTTTTTTAAGAATGCTCAACCAGCGGGCTGTCTTCTTAATGGTTAGTTATGATGAAAGAATGGCCTGAAAAGCATTTTCGCCTTTGACTTATGTAATTGTTTGCTGGAACCACAAACCAGAAGTAATATCGCCCGTCTCTGTAGTAAATTAGACTACAGACGCAGAGCTCTTGCGTTAGTACGGTACAAACTTCGTTGCGGACAAAAACACTAATATTTGCATGCATTTACATTGGAATTAAAGTACAAACATTTCTACTTGTTTCTTTTTTCAAACTTTTCTTTGATCTACTTCTCTACTTCAGCCAAACTGTTTAGCCTTTCATGATTCTTCTTAGCTAAGCAGACCGCTGATATCAGTAATTCCTTTCATCTTTGCACCCACAGTACGTGTCTATAAAGCAGTGTAAGAATAAATTGTTCTAGGACTCACATTTCCTAGAGTGGCCCAGACCATGCTTACAGCAACGAATGTATCTTATTATTATTATTATTATTATTATTATTATTATTATTATTATTATTACCCAACCCTGTAGTGTAGAGGTAGCGTACTTCTTTCTTATTCCCAGGCCCTGGGTTCGTTTTCCAGACAGTTCAAAGTCTTTAATTCTGGACTGAGGAGTAGAACGCGCTTCTCTTGATCCGAAGTTATTTTAATCTGTTAGTTTCAGCAAGAAAGCGTACAGTGAGGAGAGACGCTACTGATCTTGTATACATAGAAGAACACTTGTTACCATGGTTACAATTTTGTCGGGAAATGCATTCCAGAGAACATGCATTTAAAGTTCCCAAGTCATGACACCTGAAAGTACCGAACTTGTCTCTACTTGTGGAAAGAAATAATGTTGTTTGTTAGGAGGAAAAGGGTGGATATGTTCACGTATTTCCAGAGTTCAATATCAGACTTCGTTGCAGCGTGAGGATGTTGATATCGGTTTCCAAGGTTACCGCGCGCTCCAGTGTTTGTGTTGCGATCCCAGAGATAACAGCCGCAAGATTCAGTAATATTTACATCACTGACTATGTGTTGCTCTTTCTCAGAATAGTTGTGCAGCTGTGCCATTCTCATATTCTGGCCTCGTACCTCTCTCTTTTAGTAATAACCTGAACTGGAGTTTGTTTTCAAAATGTGTTAATTTCTTCGCCAGTAAAAAACTTTGTCATTACCATTTTGACTTACCTGGTAAGCAATCTTTGTCTGAGTTTACCCGTACATTGTAAAAACTAAGCTGAACTATTTTCCATAACACCAGAGAAATGTTGCCTGAGGACTCTCGGGTGTGAAAATCCATTTCTTTCTGTTTGAAACTTTTCAAGTATACGTAATCCCATGATAAACAACTCTACAATTCTATAAGAATCACACAATTTACTTCTTTACGTTTATCTGACCTCAAGAGCAAAATAACGTACCGTGATTTTCTGTATCACAAATACACGGTGACACAAAACTTATGTTTCCCAAAAATAACTGCCTCAGAGTTCCGGGTTCGATTGCCGGCTGGGTTGGGGATTTTAACCTTCATTGGTTAATTCTAATGGCTCGAGTGCTGGGTGTTTGTGCTATCCCCAACATCCCTGTAACTCACACAACACACAAAACTATCCCCACCACAATAAAACGAAGTTACCTACACGAGGCAGATGTCACCCACCTTCATCGGAGGGTCTGCTTTACAAGGCGTCAACCGGCTAGAAATAGCAACACAAAATTATTATTAGTTGCCTCACGGCCTTAGCCGTGGTAAAACACCGGATCCCGTGAGATCTCCGAAGTTAAGCAAATTGGGCGTGGTCAGGAGTTGGATGGGTTGCCACGCGCTGTTGGTGGGGATAAGGGAATGGAGGAGCGGAAAGGAACTGGCCACCCTACCGCACGTAAACTCCGGCTCAGGAACACCTCTGGGGAGGTTCGGACCTGCCTTCGGGCAGAACAACCCTTACCTTACCTCACAGAGCTTGTATCCTTGTGAAGAGGACGAACCAAGTCCATGCTGCATAAAAGGGGGATATCAAATACTTACTGTGTCATTGCGGAACTTCAGAACAAACCATAACACACATCACTGAATATTCCTTCAATAAATGGTTTAACTGCAGCTGGAACGAAATTATCAATGCCACTTAGATGGTTTTAGTACCGATACTCTCGCTTGATTACTTGATCTTTTGCACAACGTGAATGCATTCCCTTTTTGTGTGAAGTTGCTGTAAATATCCATTCGATGAATAATATTAACTGTGAAACTCTTAGAAACACCTGCCCCCAGACCATCACGTTATCCATTGCGCAGTCCATTACCGGCCAGAGCCGTACAGAGTAATTGACAGAACGACATTGTAGACTTTGGATTGACCGTGAGTGGACATACAGACATACGTTTGAAGGCTTCTCAAAATGATGGCACAGCACCCAGGAATTGCAAACATAGGTGGTGGAATGAAACCTGCGAGAAGGTCACAAACTTTAGAATTAAAGCCTGGCAGAAATGCAATTCTCATAAAACTGAACGAACTTGGCAGGAATTAATCAAAATACAGAAACAAACGTCAGGTCTGAGAAACGCGGGAAGAAGCTCAGCGAGAGGATGAAGAGATTTTGGGAGGAGCAGAAGGCCAACACATCAGCTGAGCTGGTTCAATAGAGCATAACGATGTAAAACAAAGGATCGCGTGCTCTTGACGTGTATCACTAGGTCCTGAAGAACTCAAAGAATTGTTTTGTAGTGTTCGACTAAAATCGACAAAATAGACTTACACCACTTGCAAATATACGGGTCATATGTTACCATTGCTATTTTGTGGTGTTGAAGGATGGATACTATAGACACTGGGGACGTTTGAAATGTGGATGTAACTACATCCCAAGGGTAGACTACGTCACCAACGAGGAGGTTCTTTTTCTCTTTTCTTTTGCCATTTGCTTTACGTCGCAGATAGGTCATATGACGACGACGGGATAGGAAAGGCTTAGGAATGGCAAGGAAGCGGTCGTGGAATTAAGGCATAGCCCCAACATTTACCTGGTGTAAAAATGGGAAACCACGGAAAACCATCTTCAGGGTTGCCGACAGTGGAGTTCGGATCCGCTATCTCCCGGATGCAAGCTAACAGCTGCGCGTCCCTAACCGCATGGCCAACTCGCCCGGTGAGGAGGTTCTCCATCGACTTAGGAAATTATGTGAACTCTTAGCCTTCTCATAATGCAGGATAGAAGCCTGTTTCGGTCTCATCATCAGAAATGACAAGCACAGTCTGACAGAAGGCATGAGAAAGGTAAGGACGTGGGTAGAGAAGATCATCCTAGACGTGGAGCCGCCGACAGTGGTTGGACTTTGACGATACGGCAACATCATCATCATCATCATCATCATTTTTACATGATGTAGCCTCTTTAAGTCGTGAGCTCAGTTAAGTCTATAGTAGAACTTGAGCAGTTCTCTGCCTGGTAGCACCAATATTCTCTTGATGTCTTTACCCCATCTGTCTGGCGATCTTCCTCTAGGCCTCTGATAATCTCTTGGACTCCATTCTAACACTAGCTTCGTCCATCCTGCATCCTCTCTTCGAGCAATATGTCCAGACAATTGCCATTTTAAGGTGCCTATTCTCTCAACAATATCCTTAACTTTAGTGACTGATCTGATGCCATCTCTCTTTTTATCTTTCCTTGTAAGACCCAGCATTGACCTCCCCATGCCTCTGTGCGCTGTCCTAAGATTCTCTTTCATAAATTCGTTCAGTGTCCAGGTCTCATAGCCATAAGTCAGTACAGGTAGAATGCACTGATCATAAACTATTTTCTTCATATTTACTGCCTATATTGATTTGAAGACAGCTGAGTTTCTGCCATACCCGTGCCATTCTAGCTTATTGCGGCAATGAAATGGAAAATACCAAATAGGAAAACTTACCTTCTCAGAATAGACAGCACCGAAAGAAGCAGAATAATAATAATAATAATAATAAGAAGAAGAAAGTGCTTAACAGAGAACAAGGGTGTGCTAATTGGAGATCGTGCATGAAAATAAATAAATAAATAAATAAATAAATAAATAAATAAATAAATAAATAAATAAATAAATACTTGTGGAATACTGTATGACCGAAATGCTGGTACGAACACGCACAGAGTAACCCGATTATTTCAATTCAATACAAAGTGTTCTATATCCTTTATGTGAGCATTCGTTCGTGTAATTTGGATCACTTATGCAAGCTGACTTTAAATAACAAAATGTCATTAAGCACGGTTTAATATTTAGACCCTCTCGTATGGACACTGACCTCTGCCACGGTGTTTGCTTTTTTCCCCTAAAATTACACACTGAACTGATAAATGTAATACTACGCTGACGTAATTTCATTCGTTTTTGTTTTTCACATATTAATGTCTGTGTGTGTTTTGATGTTAAATTCAGGGAGATACAAAAATATACCTGCAGAACTTTATGATTCACAAACAAATTTAAATAAGCAGTTTGGTCTAGGAATCCCACTGTTAGAAAATTATTGTTTACAAGACACAATGTGATTATATGTCCAGTCGAAGGTTATCCGTTACCTACCTATTTCACTCAACTAAACAGGAGTTCTTTCGACATGAGGAGTGATTATAAACTATATAGCTAATCTTCTTAGAAGTTTTGGTGCCAACATACAAAAATTTACAGTTATTAGCTCTGAAATTACTTAAATGTTCTTGATGATGTTTATCGTTTAAATGGGCCTAACGGCAAGGTCATCGGCCCCTAATAGTACAAGGTGCAAAAAATGAATATTTAAACTTCAAAATGTATCCACTGTCTAGAATCTAAAACAAATGATGATGTAAAAATGATCCTGAAACCAAAACACTCAGTGGATCCAATTCACAATGCCTTAATTTCTGGGATAATACTTATTATCTAAAGGGGTCGAAAATGCAGGTTACCGCCCCCTCATAATGGTACTAATCACTGGCAAAGTAGAAGCATGGTGTTCCTCCTAATGTGGTACTAATCACAGGTAACGCAGACTCATGCTGGTGCTAATCATAGGTAATGCAGACCCATGGTATGTCACATATAATGGCACAACTCACAAACTACACACACCCATGATGCTCCTTACATAAGGGCGCTACTCACAAGCAAAGTAGACTCACGGTGTTGCTCAATATTGTGGTACTAATGATAGCCAATGTAGACCCACGGTGTAACACATGTTGTGGTACCACCCAGAGGCTACACAGACCCATTGTGTGCCGCACATAAAAGTACTACTCACAGGCAACGAGACCCGTAGTGTTCCTCATAGGTAACGCAGACCCATTCTGAACAACTTGGAACCAACTCAATTCGAGCGCAGCGCTCGCCACCTACTCTCGCTAGACGGTAGTCTATGCAACCGAGCACGCGCTCCGCCACGGTGGAACGCACACTAATGTCAGACAATGCCCAGATCCGTGGTGTGTCGCACATCATGGTACTGCTGCTAGGTAATGTAGCTCCATGGTGTCCCTCACGTAATGATACTAATCACAAGTAGCCTAATTTCATCATCCCTTGGTCGCCCCTTTTATTCGCCTCCTACGACAGGCAGGGTATACCGTGGGTGTACACTCCACAGGGGGTAAACGTACAAAATACTGATTCTGCCATGCTAAGGAAAACGGCAGTAACTTCAAAAAATAAATATGGAGTTCGTTATATATTTGGAATATCGATGTTCTGCATCATAATACCACCTTAAAAATCAGTAACATAAATTTTTGTCGGCAATATAAGGAAAAAATGAAAAACTGAAATGAAATGTCGTATGGCTTTTAGTGCCGGGATATCCCAGGACGGGTTCGGCTCGCTAGGTGCAGGTCTTTCTATTTCACTCCCGTAGGCGACCTGCGCGTTGTGATGAGGATGAAGTGATGATGAAGACAACACATACACCCAGCCCTCGTGCCATTGGAATTAACCAATTAAGGTTAAAATTCCAGACCCGGCCGGGAATCGAACCTGGGACCCTCTGAACCGAAGGTCAGGACGCTGACCGTTCAGCCAACTTGTCGGACAGGAAAAGAATAAATTACTGCCATTGCAATTTTTTTCGACAGTTACAAGGACCGAAAGCAGTAACTAGACTGCACTCTAAGAAAGCAATATTTGCAAAAGTATAACTTATGGTTTTTAAGACATTCATCACGGTAGCAATTGTACGCGTTCTTGAAGCTCAATCCCAGATGAGATTACATCGATGCATAAGCAGTCCGAGACTGTTTAAAATAAAGTGCCTTATGTGGTATTTACAACGCACCATGAATGTATACTTCACAAAGTGGCCTGCAGAATATAATAAGAAAAATATTTTACTTTTGCCGAAACTATTTATAATGAATTGTAACTGGAAAACAAAACTCAAGTTTCTAGGTGAAGTTATTCATCCATTTCGGATAAAAATAGGAAGCACGCAAAGAACTGATAAGTTGCAAAGAGCTTACAAAATCACACGGGAAAGATACAATAAAAGTCAATGAAAAATTCAGAATTACACTAGAACATAGTCATCAAACCTGAAGCAATGACTGCATTTGATCCCCTGACGACTGGTGATAGGTGACATATAATAAAACATCTAGAAGCAATAGAGGAATACCCTCGGAAAAATCCTAGGACTAAAATACGAAAATGGAATTTGGATGGAAAAGAAACCATGAGAAAATTATAAAGTGACAGTAATAATTAAAGTTACAATTAGAAAAGAATTATATGGCTACCTACACGGAATGAGCAACAAAAGACTGACAAAGAAACTTCTAAACCTAGAACTATGCCTGAAAAACCTGAACAATCGAAAATAAACTAAGATTAAGACTAAACTGGTATTCGCGAAAAAAAAAACATTCATGATAGTTCAAAATTTAGAAGCTCGGTAAGTAAACAAAAATTTGCACAAGAACATAAAAGATAACACACAGGGTTGAGAGAATAACGCAGAAATGCACTCAGAGAACGAATCAGTAGATGATGGGAAGGAAGGAGGAAAATATCGTCCTAAATACGTTGAAAGACGCTGCTTAAGTGGGCATAACAAATCACTAATAATTAACATAATGATAACATAAAATACCTCTTTTTTACGAGAATCAATGAATATGCATTAACAAGCAATTAACCATACAAATAAAGGCAGGGAATGAAATTTAAATTCTCGTAGACGTCCGAGCACTAATATCATTATTATTATTAACAATAAATACATGCAAACGAGAGATGCAATTTCGCTGGTAATTTAATGTCTGTCTATAATAGTACAGCAATTACATTAATTTAAAATATTGTTTACATAACAAGAAATACAATACCCAATTCCATGAAGAGAGGATATTACAAGAAGTTATATACAAACATTCTTACTAAATAAAATCTAAAAACAAGCAGGAAAAATGTATGACAAAGGAAATATTGCTGAGGGGTAGTGTAACATAATGATCAAAAGCATTCGAGTAGAAATTCGAACAAAATTTGCAGATAATAACCTCAAATATTCCCTTGTATGTTTCATAGCATAATTACAGCGCAGTCGTTGACGGAGCACACTAAAAATGTAGGCTAATTACCGTACAATCCCACACCGTGTAGCAATTTAAGCACGACGCAATCATTTACAAATTCTCAGCAAACTAAGGTAACTCCAGTTTTTTCGGTTAATACGGAAACTCTGTATTTACTGGCAATTGAGCGGTACAGTGGCATCTAGAGCCCGGATTTTTAGACAGTAAAAGGTTAGAATTCACACTTATTGATACGGTAAACACGTAGACTCTGCCTTGCATAATGGTTATGTTATGAGTTAGTAGTACGGCCCATCACAAACCCTATAACTTGTTACTCATGTTACATAACGTACATAACCAAATTAGTTTACATTGGCACCAATTTCTCCCTAAAAGTGTGGAGTCTACTTATTACTAAATTAGCAATATAAATACAGAATCATTAGAAATTAACACTAAAACTTCTAGGAAAGTGGATCCTTTCTTGAGGAATCATGCATATTTGAGAGAAGGTTATACGACCGCTGCGAGTAATATATCGTCGCTGCCGGGACAAAACGTCCTATGTGAAATATTTTAGTTTAGAACTTTGGCCGGTAAGGTTCTGTCATCTAAGGTGCAATATTGTGTGAATATTGTCAGGGTATTCTCGCTATTCATAATGTATGTGCTGCGGGTCAGTATATCTCCAAAAATATTATCACATAGGAGGTTTTGTCCCGGCAACGACGATATATTCCAGTCCACCGTGTGAGCAGATCTTGCCAGTGCATTAGATGATGGACAACGCATTTTAAGTCGTATTTCCAGCACTGGGCGTGTCATAATTCTCATGACAGTTGGGTAGCTATTAAACACTATTCATATTATAGTTATTAAGATTCCAAACAAAGGAATATAGTTCGTAGTGTATGTATTCTTGAGAGATTTCATTATCGGAATACATGAATAAACATTTACTGATAACTTGAAAACATCATTGTTGCAGGGTACTAAACAAATGCATAGGTCAATACGGTAAAACATTTTTCTTCCCCCAAACACATCGACCTTATTGCATGGAAATATTGTTTTCATTCAGATTTTGTGCGAGTACTGTTGTGTTGTTTCGAGGAGATTATTTCATGTCAAGTTAAGAATGCGGCACGTATCGCCATCGAGGACGGTACGTACTGTCATTAGAATAGAGATTAGATTGAGTGTTATGGAAATGGTGGGCGGGGCGCAAGACGGATTGCCCTCAGCTCGTACCGTCGCTCGCTGACTTCTTGCAGATTCCGGCAGGCTGATTCATGGCCTCCTGTCAGCGACAGTGAGCGCTGATTGCGTCCTGATGGGACACCACGACGCTCTCGACGGCGTCTTCAAGCACTTCTCCGGGACATTGTTCCCCAGACTCTGCTCTGAAAGAAAAAGTAATACTCTTCCACTCTGTCCAGGATCAACAGGGCACACAAGCTCTGAGATAACACCAGTTTTTATTATTGTTGTTGTTGTTGTTGTTGTTGTTCCATATAACAGACTATCTTCCATCTGCTAGATGTTTGCATGTCTGCTCGATAAACCACTTCGCTGTTATACCTGTAAAATCCCAGGGCTTCGCTCGCATACGTTTAGGAATTGTTTATAAATAATGTCACTGCAATGAAGCTAATCCTGTGAACGGGCTACAGCTGTGCGCCTCACACGGTGCGCTGTTATGTACAATGGATGAACACGTTCCCGCCAGGCCGCCTGCTCGCTGTTGACCAATTTATTCAGTAAGTGTTCTCGGAGGCGATTTCGTGAAAACTATTATTCCAGATGCTTCCCTCAGATAGCCCTCTTTATCGTCTGAAAATTACTCACGTAGGCACTATGAAATATTTTATGTTTTCACAATAATCATGTGGAAGATAACGACCGAAACTATAAAAACACTTATTGTGAACTATATGTTGGTGATTGACACACATTCCGTTACATATTTCCCTTATCGTTTTGGCTCTGTGTGTAAGTTAGTGAATGCCAGAACGTCTGGGAAAAATAGAGCGAATTTTGCCGATTTTATTGGGTTGGTGACCACGGGGCGCTTAACTGAGTCCTGGCATTGCTCCTACTTACTTGTGTCAAGCTACTCACTTTCATCCAACCTCCCTTGTTCAACACTTGATGTTTTCCCACCACGATAGTATTAAGTTCGCTAAATCCTAGAGTGTCTCTCATTTACACGCCGTTCATCGTCCTTGCCTTCCTCTGCCTCTGTGGATCCGTGGTAGAGTGTCGGCCTCCGGATCCCAAGATAGCGGGTTCAAACCCGGCAGAGGTAGTCAGATTTTTTGAAGGGCGGAAAAAAGTCCACTCGACACTCCATGTCGTACGATGTCGTTATGTAAAAGATCTCTGGTGATACATTTGGTATATACCCTACAAAATTAATTAAATCTCAGCCATAGACGCCCAAGAGAGATCCGGTTTACTCTGTCTGCCATCTAGCGGACCTAGAGTAAAACGGAACGTCGAAATTGACGAGCAGACAGCCAGGTGGCGTAAAATCGAAATGTCTGCACACGGTAGCTGAGGCCATACGATTATTATTATTATTATTATTATTATTATTATTATTATTATTATTATTATTATTATTATTATTATTATTATTGCCGATATCTTAATTTTCCAAATTATCAGACCTTTCCATATTTTCCATCCGATTAGTGGTAATAGAGGATGGTTGCACAATTGTACTTCATCTTAAAACAATAATCACTACCACCACGACCACCACGTAAGCTGCAAAATATTTTATCATGATAGGAAAAAGAACTTGCGACTCTCGGTAGAATGATTGGTTTCCAGAGCGTTTGGAAACGTTTTGGTGAGGAATTGCCAACTACATGTTGTAAACGGTGAGATCCAGTTTCTTTCCTCCTTTTAATTTTTAATTATATACAATAGTTAGGCGTACTTGGTTACATGGTATGGTGAATTCAACGAGGAATTCCATATTCTTTTCACCAACTAATTTAAAGTCGCAATATTATTATTATTATTATTATTATTATTATTATTATTATTATTATTATTATTATTATTATTATTATTGCTTGGAATCGTTACACCCCAACTAAGGAGCGTGTTTAAACTTATTAGCTTGTTTGTGGTTTTCCTTCTTTTCATCCCAGTATCTCCTCATCCTCTCGCTGTGTTCCTTTATACGTTTTTCAGTCCATCCTGTATTTAGTCGGATGGGTGTTTTACAGAAAGTTTGTGAATTAACATTCTGAATTTTATTCTATCCAGAATGGTTTTTGCATTAATGCCAAGTTCATTTAGATCTTTACAGATTTCTTTTAGCCACGAACCTACTACGCTGGCGTAGCAGGGGGAGAGGTGATTCTCCCACGTGGCGCGTCCCAGGTGGCGGATAGGGGGGTCCTAACCAGCTTGCCGGCGGACTTGAGGGAAAAAATACCTCTCGCGCACCAAACACACAACCCCCTGTGGGTGGGAGACGCAGACGAAGAATAAACACACGGTATCCCCTGCTTGTCGTAAGAGGCGACTAAAAGGGGCGATCAATGGATGATTGTCTTGCAACCATGAAACTACTTGTGATTAGTACCACCACGCGGAGAACATCATGGGTCGCTTTTACTTGCGCGTAGTACCACTGTGTTGGGTACCAAATAGGTTTGTGATTAGTAGCAAACGAGAGCGCGACGGCTTTTACAGTACCTGTGATTAGTAGCATTATATGAGCGACACCATGGGATGAGGGAACCCATGGTTCTGGCTTGCCTATGATTAGTACCCACTGTATGAGGAACTCCACGGGATAGTACGAGTCCCTGTGGTTAGTACACTTAAGTAATGAACACCATAGGTTTGCGTTGCCTGTCAATGGCGCCGCAATGTGCGAAGCACTGTAGGTCTGTAATACGTGTACGAATTTCATTACCTGTGAGTAGTACCATAATGTGTGGAATACCGCAAGTCTACGCTACTTTTGATTAGTACCGCAACATGACAAATAGCATGGTTCTATTTTCCTAGCAATAAGTACCATTTTGAGAGGCGGATCACTTGGAGTTTGGACCCGCTTCGACTACAAGCATCTTCGATTCAGTATTATGCTTTAGACGCAATCCCTTGGTCAGTAATACTATTATTTAACGCTAGTTTCTGGGAATGTGGGGCATTGCGGGTCGGATCCACTGATTGTTTTAACTTCATATCCATCCATTCGTCCTTCGCCCTCAAGTTTTCGAATCTGGTCAGTGGAGGATTCTAGTTTTTAAATGTTCATAACATTTCGTCTCATTTCGTGCCATTAGGGGCCGATGACCTCGATGTTAGGCCCCTTTAAACCACAAGCATCATCATCATCATCATCATCATCATCATCATCATCATCATCGATTTCTTTTAGCCAGTTTTTTGTTATTCTTCATTGATGAGGTCACCTTTAAAGTTTTCTCCGTGAGCCTCTTATTATCCATTCTATACAAGTGACCGTAAAATTCTAATCGTCATTATCTGATTGTATCTGTGAATTATTCGGTAACTTGATAGAATTCATGTGATTTCTTCTTCATCCAAATTCCATTTTCGCACTTTGGTCTTGAGATTTTGCTGAAGATTTTTCTTTCATGTTTTTCGATCACCTTTATTCGAGATCTGCCACGAAATATAATAGCTTCAGATGCATAAAGTGCTTCTGTTTTATCCACTGTATTATAATATCGTAATTTTGCCTTTTTTATATAGTTCTTTTATAGTATCCTTTAAAGTAATTTTGTACGCTCTTTGAGGGTTTTCAATTCTTTCTTTGTTAGCTTGCTGATTTAACCCTGTTGATTCATTAATTTCACTCAGATTCTTAAATTTGTCTATTTGAGCGATATTTCCGTATTTGGTGATTAATGGCTGATTGTTGAATCCTGACCTAATATCTTCCACATACTTCGGCTTTTCATAAGAAATTATTATTATTATTATTATTATTATTATTATTATTATTATTATTATTATTATTATTATTATTATTATTATTATTAATCTTACTCAACCGCTCCACAGACTGACAGTGCTTCGTCTAGTAAATGCTCCGAAGACTCGAAGACTTTCACCGAGGTTTTACATACCCCTTGCGGTCACAGCCAAGGCTCTAGAATCGCATGGAAATTTCCCTAATATCTTTCCATATGGAGTATTCTGCTTGAATACAAATTCAGCCAATCAAGTGACTAGAAACCAATTTTCTTTCGACTTGTCATGCCTGGGTTTCCAGTAGCCTGATCTGTGCTCTTGTCTGCACTAATAGGTCTACAGGATGTGCGTGACTATTCCCAATGTTGACTTGCACGATTTCTCAAATAAATGAAAGCTAACCTTAATTAGTCTCTAAAGAATAATATGTGTTACATACAATATTGAATTTTATGAGACTCATTTCTTTAAAATAATGTATTAAACAGTTCCACCTATCCAATACTTGATCGTAATGATTATATCAATCCTTCATTTTTCATTAGAATTGTAAAATTTGTTCATAACCTATCACATTTCGATTTCAGCTGAAGATGGCCACGAAAGGACCGAAATATGTCCTAGTAATTTAAAATGAGCTTTATATAATCTACGATCACTTATTGAATAGGTGGAACTGTTTAATAAATTGCCTTAAAGAATAGAGTATCCTCAACGTTATACAACAATACGGAACCCGAAATGAAATGTATAAGCTGTAAAACAATATTGCCAAAATTATCTTAATTCCTTTAATTTACTATTACTCATTAAAACTTTCGGACTTAGAACGCAGCCACGTCATTCCTACTACGTTCCTAGTCGTATGATCCACTGTCGGATGGAAATGGCTGTCATGTGTTCATATCTAGGAACGAGCACAAAAATTTGCAACCACGCTGTTCAATTTTAATATCGTCGCTCAAGAAACAATACCAGGTATCTGACAATGTTCTTCCTGTTATTATTTTCCTTAGGAATGATCACGCCTTCCAGACAACTGTGAATGTGCAGTCCATCAGAACAATTTTCGTTGTGCTCATTTTCCTATGGTTATGTGTAAAGGAAGATGAACCTGAGAGTACTGTAGAGATGAATATTTACATGACGTATTTACGCACTCCTACAGTATAATTCGTCATCTTTGGGCATCTAAATACCGTTATGTACAAATGTTGAGGGATAAATACTGATCCGCATCGTATGTATCACTTAGAACAAATATTCGTTGATGTAGTTCAAGCAATACTGGACCTTAGATGACACAGCCTTTCTGTTTAGAGTTCTAAGCTGAAATATTATTACATAGCGGTTCTTCTAGGCGAAACGGTGATATTTAGGTTTCATATATAAATCTTAAAATTCGAAATCTCGATAGAAACAAATATAGGCCTGTGCAATGTTAAAAGAAAACATTTTAAGATAAATGCTCATTTAGCGACCACTCACGGGCTCTGAGGTCCAGAGACTAAGGAATCTGAGTTACAGGCGCCAGGACGGTGATATTTTCACCTCTATGTTCATAGCCATAGATATCAGCCTATCAGTTTGTGTTACAACATCCCAGTCGAAGAGTTCTCTTTATCATCTCGGGTCTAATCACTTAGTGTCCTGCCTTAACGAGAATATTAACGCTCCAGTGTTTTCGTTTCTTCTTCTGTCTTCGAATATTTTCGTTCACCTTATCATATTTCCAGAACTTTCCTTGACAAATGTTATGAATGTGTCTTCATCCGAGTTGAAAACTTGGCCAGTTGAAACAGTAGTGCTCGTGCAGCTTATCAATCACAGCTTGTGTTTTCCTTTTATCTGCCAGCGGGAGATGAAACTTGCATCAACTTCTCTGTGCATAGCGGCAACTCCCGTTGGGATATTCAGAGACACAAACTTTGAGGCGGGGCTTAATCTCGTCGGTCCCTTTCACCGCAAGTGTTATTCACTGATACGAAGAGACCTGATTTTCCTACCAAAAAAAAAATTAAAAATTCACAAGTTCAGAAGATGGGGTATCGTTTTAGCTGTTTTTGGATAGACAAAAAACTGATTTAAAAATCTCGAATGGATTTAAGTTTAAAATATATTTAATGCTAAGCTTTTAACTAGCCTTATTTATCGGTATTCAACCCCAATTAGCATTACTGATATTTAGTCTAAAAGAGACATGAAATAGAATTGCCCCATTCTTGCACCAAATGATGTAAAATATTTTAAATAATTTATCTTAAAAATGATTTATATTATTTATTTATTTACTAGCTAATGTAGCTGTGCTTGGCTACGTAGTTCTTCATTGTATACAGAATTCTAAGTAGCCAACACGTTGTGAGTAAGGTTGTATTAAATTGCATAGCTATTAATGTTACTCCAGAAACGCGACCATACGTATTTTATCATGGGGAGACTGTATTAGGCAATTTTCAGTTTAATGGCAGACCCTGTTGCTTAGCATCAGTCACAATCACATTGGGGAGTTTTCATTATGATGGTAGGCCCACTTACCTACTGCCAGTCAGAATCGAGTTGGACGGTTTTCATTAGAATGCAGACACTCACTCTCCACCTGCTCTTTACGTCCTCAGGAAGGTTGTCTTCATGGTTTTCCCAACCGAAATCAGTATTAGTTGTTACAACAACGTCATTCGAATGTCGCTATTAAAAGCAATGCTATAATGTGAAATACGCGATAAATAAGAACGGCACATTACACAACCCAAGTTGCCAAGATGGAATGACCGTGCCGAAATCAGCCGTGAACACTCCTCTGCCAATATTCCATTAAATATGCACACTGCTCATTCCAGTCAGTGCCTCAGAGTAGAGATCAAATAGCAGGAATACTATGATGAACCAGTGCGTTACGTACGATTATTTACCACAAACGTTATGAACCAGAGGAACGGCATGCTAAAGAACCGAGTTATCTAACTCCCCAGCTACTTCCCGCCAGTATTCAGGCAGGCTGTTATACTCGGTAGAGCTTTCTATAGTGTAGGCTTTCACATTTAGTTTTCTTCCGACTCTGTCGTATTAGGGCATCTAATGTAAAGTGAGTCATCTTTCCTTTCATGGTTCTCTTGCGTTATTATTCAGGCGATCGTTCCTTTGCGTTTTTCTCTCAATTTTATAATGATCTTCACAATTGTCCTTGTCGATAAGGACCGATAACCACGCGTTTTTACGCCTAAAGGCAATCATTGCGTTGATATGGACTAAGCAATAAAAGTATAAATTCATCTAAAGTCATGAATTATCTTATTAAAGTCGTCCCCGTGTGGGTGGGGTGGCAGAATAATACCCGTGGTATCCCCTGCCTGTCTTAAGAGGCGACTGTGTGTTCCCAGGGGCTCTGAAATTCAAAGGGTGGGTTGGAGTCCATGGCGCCCTTAGTTGTGTCCTGGCATTGCTTCAACTTACTTTTGCTAGGCTCCTTACTTTCATGTATGCTATCCAACCGCCTTTATTCAACTGCTATTCTTTCTGACCCCGACTGTATTACGTGTGGAGGCCTAGGGAGTCTTTGATTTTCACGCCTTTCGCGGCTTTTTTCTTTCCTAGGCCGATACCTCCATTCTCCAAAGTGTCGGACCCCTTCCATTTTTTCTCGCTGATTATTGATAAGCCTATATAGAGGATGGTTTCTTATACCTTTTCAAACAGTAATCACCACCACTACCAGTCTTATCATAATCGGTATCATAAAACTGAATAAGACATAAATGACTGGAAATTGTATTCTCTATAACGTCTGTTATGTAATACTTTTCGATTGGACAAATAACATAGGTAATTAATTATTCAATTTTAGGCACCTTCACCTAAACTACCATTTCAATAAGGGCGAAAAAATTATTTATAGCCTACACTGTAGTTCCTTATTCTCTGACTTTACAACCGATTTTCAATTATTCTGTTTACCCATTTTATCGTGGCTCGGCGATGGTACGGACTTAGCAACAAAAATCCAAATTCATGAACATCTCTGTTATCATAGTCGGTACAGTAGAAATGTATAAGATATAAATGATGGGAAATTTAACTTTAGTTTGTAATATTTGTCGATAGGACCAGTAAAAGCAAATGTTTGAGCCTTATATTTAAGGCCTTCCCCTAAACTACCATTTCACTCAGCGTGAATACAATTATTTATGGCCTAGATTTTAGCGACTTATTTCCCGGCTTTACCTACCGATTTTCATTAAGTTCTCTTGAGCCGTTTTCTCCTGGTGCGCGTGCATACATACGTACAGACAGACAGATAGTAAAATTACATAAAATTAAAAACTGCATTTCCTTGTTACTGTAGTCACAACCGATACAGAAATACCATTCTTTCTCGATTCTGAGCAATGTACAGAAATGTATTTTATTTTATTTTATTTTAATTTATTTTATTTTATTTTGGAGAAGTACTTTTTTACATTTCCAACGTCCATCAGGTCCTTTTCCCTGTAACTTACACATACTCTTAACTTTTCAAACGTTCCATATATTTCATATCGAATGAGAGCTTACAGCTACGTTACACAAACCACGTAGCCAACTTGCTTGGTACCAAACATAAAATGCGTTGATTGGTTAACGAAAGAATGAAAGGTTTGAAGGTTCCTTTTTGCAGTAAATTTCGATCAAATAAGCACACCACTATAAATGATCAGATATGAAACGTCGCAGCACCGCCAACCAGAGGTCATGATTGTCAAAGTTTATGGTCTAACACCACGTTTAGCCACTTTGAGTCCAGCTGGTTGAAAACAATTTCACCATCAGAATGTTGGCCGGGCAGGGAAAAGGAAGTGGTGGTGTACAAAATATTTTGGAAACAATCATTTGAAAGTTCCAAGATAATCATATTTATTCTCATTTGGAGTTGAATGCAGCTTCATTCTTCTATGTAAAAAAGAGAACAAAAAATGAAATAATATATCGTGGGTAAGGAAGCAATACCTCATATCTCCCAATGTTCTTTATAACCATTATTTCCACATATGGATATGAAGTTCATCATAATAAGTTTCGTTATATTTATTTACCTATACTTGTGTGCAAAGAAAGATAAATCTTACCGTACTGGACTCTAGGAACGTACTTTTGCATTACGTATTTACGCACTTCTGCAGTGTTTGGTGTTTGTGTTTTTCCCAACACTGTTCTCTTCATATCTACACAACACACCACACTACCAACCACCACAGAAACACGCAGTAGTAATTACATCCCTCCACAAAAGGGTGCGTCCGGCCATAAAACAGGGCCAAATCCACAAGTGTGACGCAGTTTGAACCCGCGACCCCACAGGTGTGTGAAAAGCGGGAGAAGAAGATCACTCTCAGATACCTGGTATTATGTCTTAACCCGCGATATTTTCATTTCTAAACTTTGGTTCTACTGCGTTCCAGCCTCATCAGAAAGAAAAGCGTCCGTGACCTCCTTAAGACTTGTGTGAAATAACTGAAATTTTACTGATTACTTGTTGTAAAAATTAAAATTAATATTTAATTGCAAGTAAAATGTTTCTCAGGTAACTGGATACAACTTACTACACCTGATAATATAGAAGGGCCATGTGGACAAGTACCTTCGACTTGTCTCTATTGCAGCCTTCCGATAGAAGACAGAACCGGGAGGAGAAGAAAAATAAGATGAACACTGGAACATTTGTAATGGTGGTTTGATGAAAAAGCTAAATGTGCTGAAGTGAGGGAATAGAAAGTAAAGACCTTTCTCTGATACCTGATGTTCTACGTGCAACCACATGCAATACGTGTGTCTGTTGAGGAATTCAGAGAGCATTTAATTAATGAATCATTAATTAAGAGTACATTCACTTTGAGTGTATAACCTCGTTCACACGTCTACACTTTGTTACTTTTGATCTTCCACTAAAGTTAACTCCTCCGATCTAGCTTTGTGAAATATTTTCTTTTTATACAGTTGTACAACAAGCTCGGCTTCAATGCTTTACTAGCATACGCTAGCTGCATTGTGAGTAGGTGAATGGGTAAATTCCTTCATTCATTCCGATAGGAGTTGTGAAGCAGAAACTGTATGAAATATAGCTGTGCTCACTGGATTATGGACTTTAGGAGAGTTCGTCCTATTGTACCATCCTGCTTTCTTTTCGAGGAAGTGTGGTTGCAATGCCTGGAAAAAAAAAGGCCAAGGCATCAATTCTGTACGCCGTAGCAAGAAGATGTCAGGGAAGGCTATTGTCAAGTACCGCCATTTTACGTAAAGCATAACACAAATAAGAATACCCTGAAGAAAGACTCGAAGAGTAAAATTCACAAGTATCGACAACAGATAATAATATTTAAAAAATACAGCAGAGTGCAAATTAACTGGAACAACGCGAATAAACTTCAGAAATGCACATTGTCGTGATAATATTGTGGGCGATATACTGACTCGCAGTACATAAGGATCATAATAACGAATATGATATGACAAAAACTTACTGGCCAAACTTCAAAGCTGAAATATTTCACATAGTGGTTTTCGAAGGGTGAAAGGCGACATAGTTTATTACTGTACTTCACTACGAAGTTCTACATTGTATACTCTTGGCAAAAATTTTAGCACCGTTCCGTGAAGTAGTTTTTACGTGAAAGAAAGCATACTCCAAGACAAAGCAAAACATTTTTTCTCGAAAACTATTACGAGATGCGAAGAACATTCATATAACTTTTTCTGGCGCTACAGCCCAGGAGGGCCTTGGCCTACCAAGCGACCGCTGTTCAGCCCGAAGGCCTGCACATTACGAGGTGTCGTGTGGTCAGCACGACGAGTCCTCTCGGCCGTTATTCATTGGCTCTCTAGACCGGGGCCGCCATCTCACCGTCAGATAGCTCCTCAGTTGTAATCACGTAGGCTGAGTGGACCTCGAACGATCTCTTAGATGCAGGTAAAAATCCCTGACCTGCCCACGAATCGAACCCCGGGCCTCCGGGTAAGAGGCAGGCAGGCTACCCCTACACCACGGGGTCGGTACAGTTTGTCTGTCGAACGCCCATGTTAAATATAAATATTACACTATAACATACCTGTAAAATACACACCAATAAACAAGGAATCAGAATACTCACTAAACAAAGAATGACGTGTTTCGTTCTTAAGAGAACATCATCAGATTCTACCAAGTCACATTCGGTATTTGCAAATGTTTATGTTTATTTTTGTCCAGACATGTGTGAATTTGAAATTGGGAAGTTTTCTTAATGAGGTCCTGACTTGTCCCAACCACAGTTATTATGGAGGCAGAGTACGCTGTATCGCCGTTAATACAATCGCACCGAAAAAATAGACACCAAGATTGATCAATCCCACCGTGCGTTTCGAGACCGATTCTGTTGACAGGCATCTGAAGTCGACAGCTGGAAAAGACAGATCTACTCACCTACAGGGCCTTACTACAAGAAGAAGTAATAGCTCTGAAAGGAATGCTGATAGAACCTAGAGGAACGATTCTACATCTTGTGCTCCAAGTCCTTCAAAGAATTAGGCTTAAACAAACAGGCCAAATCACCGTAAAGAGCTTAAAGGGTCCAATCTCCTTACCGAGAAATAATCTCCATGAACAACGACAAAGTGAATTTAAGGAACCATCGAGATAGTTGGCAGTGAAGTTAGGTTGGCATAGCTGTGAACTACGAAGGGATGGTGAATTAAAACTCCACCGTCACCAGTCCTGAACATAGTTTTCCGTAGTTTCCCATTTCATACCAGGAAAATACTGGGGCTGTATCTTAATGAAGGGCACCACCACTACCTTCCCACTCCCGGCCATTTCCCATTCTTGCGTCGCCAAAACTTTTCCATGTGATAGTTTGACGTTAAACTAGTAGCAACAACAACAGATACAGAATAAATAAAGAATGTAAATTAAGTAGTATTCGATACACTGTATTTTGTGTTGTGGAAGCCCATGATTTGGGAAAGTTATTTTAAAATTAAATATTCATGTGGCTGTTAGCCTGGTGCATCCCTGGTAAGGCAGACAACCCCAGGCGAAAGTGGGCAGCGTCTGATGTGCTAAAGTGGTGGATGCAGTATAGTGTGAAGAGAGTTGGTTGTAGCACAAACAGCCTCTTTCAACTTCAAGTGAATTAATCGTTCGCGATTAAAATTCCACGACCCGGCTGGGAATCGAACGCGAGACCGAGACACGGTAATAATAATGCCGTATGACCTACGGAGAAGCCTGATGCAAGTATTTTATAGTAGACGGCCTATAGGCGACCTGCGTGTCTGTAAGGATAATAATAATACCGGGCGAGTTGGCCTTGCGGTTAGGGGCGCGCAGCTCTGAGCTTGCATGCGGGAGAGAGTGCGTTCGAACCCCACTGTCGGCAGCCCTGAAGATGGTTTTCCGTGGTTTTCCGTGGTTTCCCATTTTCACACCAGGCAAATGCTTGGGCTATACATTAATGAAGGCCATAGCCGCTTCCTTCCCACTCCTAGCCCTTTCCTATCCCATCATCGCCATAAGACCTATGTGTGTGGGTGCGACGTAAAGCAAATAATAATAATAATAATAATAATAATAATAATAATAATAATAATAATAATAATAATAATAATAGGACGTAGCCTCCGAAGAGGCCTTTGGAGTTGACAGCGTATAGCCCACCTGCATGTTTTTGAGGAAGGGGCCCTACGTATGATGAATTCCCAGCATGAAGCCGTTGGAATCAAATAACTAATGAAGGTTAAAATACTCTACCCAGGCGGGAATCGATCCCGGAACCCCTTGGGTTCAAGGCCAGTCATGGATCTGGAGAGCTAAGGTGATTTATAGTGATAATGACAGCACAAAACCCAGCCCTCGAGCGACACGAAATAACCAATGAATGTTAAAATCCCCGACCTGGTGGGGAATCGAACCCGACCGTATTCCTTTTCATTAATCGAATAATTGTGTCTCCTTCAAGCTTAATACTGGGGAATACATTACCCACGTGATGGTGCATCTAGGCTAATGTTCTCCAGGATGAAGTGCTTTCAGTAGCTCTTGGAATCTCAATCTTCACTGTTCCTTTGTGTTTTAAATTGCCGAAGATTGTAGCGAGGACGTCCTGCTCTTGTGTTAACAAATAAAATTCCACGAGACCATTATTCATGCAAATGTATTCCACATTGTTGTTCTAATTTCGCGACTCTGAGAGCTGCTTTCCCGCGTCAGATTGTATGCGAATTACCTAATTTTCTCTTCATATCTCGGGATATATTTCTGTGTGGTTCCAGAGATGTAAATGACCTTGTGCTGGAGGTTTAGCATTCTGTCCTAGAGTAAGTTTGGATTTTGAAATGTGTAAGGAAGGAGAGAGATTTCGCTTCCGAATTTTTTGGCAGTAATTGGTTAGAATGAAAACTTAGTGAAGCGAGTAACCAGTATAGTCTACTCTGCACAACGGTTATGTTATGAGTCTTGCATAAACCGTAGCGGTACGGCCTATCAGAGCCCCTACAATTTATGTTACTCTTGCTTCGGAAGAACGGCCTAGACGACTCTTCTTAACCACATTAGTTTACATTCTAAAAATCCGGTGCCTAGTTATTTCGTGCTGTGTCTCAAACTTAAGTAGGCCTGAGACAAGTATAAAGAGGAGGAGAGCTAGATTGATAGGACACACTTTGAGACACGATAGCCTGTTAAAAACGGTATTGAAGGGAATGGTTGAAGGCAAAATATGTCGAGGAAGACCACGCCTACAGTATGTACAACAAATCATGTCTGATGTAGAATGCGTAAGCTATGAAGAGGTGAAGAGGAAAGCTATGAATAGAGCCGACTGGAGAACTGCCGCAGACCAATCCATGGATTGAATACTTAAGAAGAAGATTAAATTCCTAGGTGGGTAATCCGATCGGAAAATTAATTCTCTCAACGTTCCCCGAATTAAGAGAGGTGATATAGTCATTTTTGAGTCCTTGTGGCTAACCTGTATTCATTGACATGTTAGACAACCTTTAGCTCAGTAATGAACAATTCTCCACAATGTATTTGTTATTAAGATGATGTATTTCAGAACAATAGAAACTCTGGGTGAATGATATTAACGTTCCAGCTATTATTCAAAGAACAAGGTTCTCTCTGCACCAGGTTTTACAGTTATGGCGAAAACCTGTTTTCTGTAATGCATACCAGCATTACATGCCTGAGGTCATTACCCTATAACGAAAATATTTACTATTTTCAGGAAGAGAGTAAAGCAATGGTTGTTTGACTCCACTCAGATTTATTTTCAATTTCCTTTCGGAAATCTGAAGACAGCAAGTGGAAATATGGTGACTAGATAAAGAGTACTTTATGTTCATTTCTTTGATTAATCGCTACTAGAAGTAAGCCTTTTCTTTCCCATTGTAATACACTCTCAAGTCTCATAACGTCAAAATTAATTATACTTTTACCAAGGAGGATAGATATAAATATTAAAAATATGTATGAGCAGTCTTTTCTTGTTCTTCTTCTCACAATCTCATTACTCTGGTCTTGCACATTGCAACTTAACAAGCTTCTCGGAGCAAGTTGTGACTCGTGGTGAACTTTTGAACTGGTGGTTACTCTGGCCCACTCGCATTAAAGATAGACACACACACACACTTTCTCATTTTTTGAGAACAGATAATTACAGACTCTCGTACAAGCCAGCGACAAACTACTCTCATTCCAGACAGTCATCCGTATTCATCCTTGTCACAAGTCCTTATGAAATTTGCTGCCTGCAGTGGTGAAATGCAAAAGCCTAGGAAGTAAGTTACGTATGTTGATTTTAGTTGTGATGAGCAATAAGACCATGTCCTGCGCATTAGCTGAATGATCACCGTACTGGCCTTCGGTTCGTAGGGCCCAGAGTTTGATTCTGAGATGAGTCAATTCCTGCCTGGGAACTCTGTTAATACACTAACCTCTTTTATATACATAAACCATTCTACTAACCACCAGATAAACACGCAGAATTGCATACAACCTCCCACAAAGGGTTGGCGTCAGGAATGCAACCGGCCATAAAACTGCCAGATTAACATCAAGTGCTCTCAGCAATAAATTGGTAGAAAGGCCGGAAATAAGAATTGAGGATTCATATCCTTATTTCTCTTTATTTGAACTGATCCGGTTTCATTTTAATGTTGAAAACATGTCTTACCAGACAACATAGGGGTCCCCATACTGCTTCTTCTTCTTCATGTGCCATGTCCTCGCAGAACGTTGGCGATCAGTAGCATGATCTGTTGTTTGTTCATAGCTGTTCTGAACAGAGTAAGCTTTGTCACCCCAAACCACTGGCTCAAGTTGCCGAGCCATGATGTCCTACTTCTCCCCGGACCACGTTTTCCATTAATTTTCCCTTGGAGTATTACTTGCAGAAGGTGGTATTTAGAGTTCCGCATCATATGACCAAAGTATTCTAGTTTCCTTCTCTTGATGGTAGTGAGAATTTCTGGTTCTTTGTTCATACGGTGCAAAACGTCTATATTGGTCATTTTAGCTGTCCAAGGTATCTTAAGCATCCTTCGGTACGTCCACATTTCAAATGCTTGAAATCTCTTGCACATGGTCTCAGTTAGTGTCCATGCCTCAACGCCGTACAACAGAATGCTGAAAACGTAGCACCGGAGTAGTCGTGTCCGTAGTGAAATGGAAAGGTCACGGCTTGTCAAAAGTTTCCTAAGTCTCTGGAAAGAAGTTCTGGCCTGCTCAATTCTGCATCGGATCTCGTGAGTAAGGTCCCAGTCATCATTGATGTGACATCCCAGGTATTTAAATGTTGCCACTCTCGCGAAAAACGTAAAATTAAGCCATTACCTCAATTGCGACCAAACCTGAAGCGCTATAGAGCGCGGAATGGTTTAAAATTGTGAGCCTTGGATAGTTCTATGAAAATAAAAAAATTCGGAAGTCACTTCCGGCCTGAATGCAATTCCGGTCAAAGAGCCTAAAAGCGCTTGTTTCATTGCACGTTTCCTTCTGATTTAAATCGTAGCCAAATGAACTCATTTACATCATTATTCCTGCAATACCCTCAGGTGTTGTTTGATTTTTTTAACGTTCACACCGAATGTAGTTATAAGGGCTTAAGTGAATATCTGCATTAGCTCACATTAGCGCTCGTAGTAGTAGAAAAAGTCAAACTGCTAATCTAATCGACTAAGAAACGTTAATTAATAAAATGATTGTAATTTTAGGAATAAATAAAGAATATATTCTCATAATGTACTATATTTTATTTACCCGAAGTTCCTAACTCATATACCTAGGCTGAGTGTACCTCGAACCATCTCTTAGATGCAGGTAAAAAGCCCTGACCTGGCCGCGAATCGAACCCCGGGCTATAAAAATGGATTTTTGGTAAGATATGGACTTTACTGTCCATGAACGTGAAAATGTTTGTTGCATTCGTCAATTTTTCTCACTCTCGGACTTATCTTGATCGTATGAAAGTTACGGACGAGGTATGAGCGATAATGGAAATGTATTCCGTTATACAGTCAGTCCCTGTAAACCTTACTGTTCAGCACTGTAGGAATGTACAGTGTGTTTGCATGACATATTTACCTACTCCTAGAATATGATGTATTTAAGGTTCATTTTCCTTTACACATGCGCATAAGAGAATGAACTCAACGACTGCATATAAATAAGCGGCTTTGAGGCGTGACCAGTCTTAAGGGAAATAATGGATAGGAAGAGCATTGTCACATTCACGGTTTTGACGCAGCAGAGACGATATGATTTCTAGCATCGGTTGACGTATTCTCTCAGGGGACGTGGAAGACTGACACATGCTAACTATTCCTGATACAATGAAAAAAGTAACGAGAATCTATCTATTTGACTTCACTCGTGATTTCCTTAGCTGACGTTTGTGTGCGACATCACAATTAGAATATGTCCTCAAACACCACATGCAACACTATCCTCCACCACAATAAAACGCAGTTACCTACGCATGGCAGATGCCTAAACACTCATCGGAGGATCTGCCGACGCGGCCGGGAATCGAATTCGGGACCCTCTGGACCAAAGGCCAGCACGCTAACCATTTAGCCATGGCGCCGGAAAAAGAAGACCGTCATAAGAGCATACTCTAGTTATGTTCGTACATACCATTTCTTTATCTTGGATTATATTGCATTAGCAGAGGGGGTTTTCTTCTGGGAAATACTACTTAACATGTACCAGCTTACACTTCGTTACAATGGTGCGCAGTCGGTTGAGAAATTTCCAGGTGTCCTATCCAGGAGATTCCATATGATTTCTAAGGTCGGTTGACGTATCCTCTCAGGGGACGTGGAAGACTTCTTTTTGCTAGTGGCTTTACGTCGCACCGACACATATAGGTCTTATGGCGACGATGGAACAGGAAAGGGCTAGGAGTTGGAAGGAAGCGACCGTGGTCTTAATTAAGGTACAGCCCCAGCATTTGCCTGGTGTGAAAATCGGAAACCACGGAAAACCATCTTCAGGGCTGCGGTAGTGGGATTCGAACCTACTATCTCCCGATGCAAGCTCACAGCTGCGCGCTTCTAACCAAACGGCCAACTCGCCCAGTCACGTGGAAGACAGATTCTCGTTACTCTTTTTCATTTTATCAGGAATAGTTAATATGTGTCAACCTATTTGACTTCACTCGTGATTTCCTTTGCTTAAATTTCTGTGTCCGGCATCACAATTAAAATATATCCTATGACATATTAAGCTATGAGCTTCGATTAGGAAGATAGTAGGTTCGAACCCCACTGTCGGCAGCCCTGAAGATAGTTTTGTGTTGTCTCCTATTTTCACAGCCCTAAAATTCTGCGGCCGCAACTTAATTAAGTCTACGGTCGCTTCTTTTTCCACTACTAGCCCTTTCCTATCCCATCGTCGCCTTAAGACCTGTGTGTGTCGATGCGACGTTAAAGGAACTTGTTAAAAATCAAATGATCATAAAATATACATCTGCCAGTCATGGCCATCCATCATCGGCTGCCATAAGACATAGCCCGCACGGTTGCTAGGTAACGTTGTCTGGCCATCCATCCATCACAGCCTGCACGGTTGCTAGGTAACATTGTCTGGCCATCCATCCGTACCTTACACCACTATCGCACGGTTGCTAGGTAACATTGTCTGGCCATCCATCCGTACCTTACATCACTACCTGCACGTTTGCTAGGTAACGTTGTCTGGCCATCTATCCATACCCTACATTACAGCCTACATGGTTGCTAGATTACTCCTCCGTCATACACTTTTGACGGTAATTTCGTAACGCAAATTTTCAGATGACCCCGAGCCAATCACCACCGCTACCACTACAACTTCTAGGATGCCAACGCTGTGTGGAGGGACGTATTCGCTATTGTGTGTTTCTGTGGTCACTGTGTGGTGTGTTGTAGGTAAATTAAAATTCGTATTAAGATAAACGAAAAAAATCACCGAACAATTTATCTCAGTTATGACATCTGGCTGTGTACATAGGTGCCAGGTGTATTCTAATTGCCCGTCGGTGATTCTCGAAAAGGTTTTCCTTGGTTTCCTTTTTCAACTCCAGGCAAATACCTTTCTCATGAACACGGCCGCTTCCTTCTTATTCCTAGCGCGTACAATTAGCCTACACTTAATCTACAGTACACAAACAGACAACACCCTCATCACGACATGAAGTTCACCCCATGGGCTGTTCTGAGAAAAGTAGCTACACAACTGACGAGCCGAACAGGTCCTCGGACACTGCCGCCACTCAAAGTTCATATACTAATAGAAACAAAATATAAAGAAACACGTAAACGCTTCTCACCCCCGAGTTAGGGTAATTAATCAGGCAAAGTTAAAATCACCGACACAGCCTCGAATCAAACCCGTGACCCTTTGAACCGAAGGCTACCACGCTGGCCATTCAGCTAAAGATCTGGACAGCAGACAGCCAGATGGCGTCAAATCGAAATGTCTGCACACGGTAGCTGAGGCCATACGTTTTTTTATTATTATTATTATTATTATTATTATTATTATTATTATTATTATTATTATGCCTAGAGATTCCGTGGCTCGGATGGCAGCGCGCCGGCCTCTCATCTCTGGGTTCCATGGTTCAAATCCCGGTCACACCACGTGATATTTGTGCTGGACAAAGCGGAGGCGGGAGAGGTTTACTCCGCGTTCTCCGGTTTTCCCTGTCATGTTTCATTCCAGCAACACTCTGCAACATTATTTCATTTCATCTTTCATTCATCAATCACTGCCCCAGAGGAATGGAGCAGGTTTCGGCAGCTGGCACGATTCCTGTTCTCGCCGCTAGACGGGAGCTGCATTCATTCCATTCCTGACCCGGTCCAATGACTGGGAACAGGCTGTGATTTTTCATTATTATGCCTCTGAAGATTAGTGGTAGAGTGTCGGACTCCGGATCCCAAGGTAGCGGGCTCAAGCACGGCGGAGGTAGTCGGAATTTTGAAGGGTTGAGAAAGTCCATTCAACACTCCATGTCGTACGATGTCGGCATATATAAGAGATCTCTCGTGACACATTTGGTGTTTACCTGTCAAAATTAATTAAAACTCAGCCGCAGATGCCCAAGAGGGATTCGGTTTACTCTGCCTGCCATCTAGTGGCCCTAGAGTAAAACGGAACATTGAAATTGACGAGCAGACAGCCAGATGGCGCCAAATGAAAATGTCCGGGCAAGCTAGATGAGGCCAAACTATTACTATTTCAAATAAGTAGGCTATCATTTTGTAAATATAGAAGAAACCAAGCATATCATGAGGATATTTCTAAGTTCCCTTCCATTTGATCTCTGAAAAATTCAAATAAATGAAATGGTCACTTCAAACTTTGAAACTGAGATTCACCTATCCATACGTTTGCACCAGAAAGCAATAGCAATGGATGAACCTATGAATTTTCGAAAGTATAAAAGAGAATAAAGTTCCCAATATCTGAGTTTAAAGAGAATTATTTACTACATGAACAATGAGTGCAGAAGATCAAAAGTCCAACCTGCTGTACATATTTTATCCTTAATATTTACACATACACGCATTATACACTTTTACTGCCGAAAGCCTCAGAATTGAAATGGTATGCTCGTTAATATTAATTTGAATATTGACATTCATATATGTGTGATTAACTTTATTACAATTACATAAAATGCGCACAGAGAGGGAAATCAACAGCATTTCATTATTTCACAAAGTGATCTCTCTTTTACACCCAAAGTCCAAGAGCAACAGGCAAAGCATCTCTACATGTGTATATCCTGTTCAAAGTTCAAAGCACGGCGTTAACATGTGAGTCGTTCGTGAAATTCCGTAATTTAATAATAATTGTACCGGGAGGTACATCCGAGCCGTTCATACAAAAGAAGCGCCTTGGAGAATGCCACCTGATGCATGAAGTTTGCAACCACTAATACAAGTAGTTCGAACGTTTCTCTACAGATGTCACTACTAAAAACTACTACATTGAGTTGATTATTCTTTATTTTTGGTATGTTGAAGTTGACAACACTTCGATCTCTTCCCACCAATATTGGCCAATAGAAAATTTTATATTTTTATTTTTCAGCCAATCAAACTATGTGTACTATTTATTTGATGACCCAATAAGAAATAGGGGTGTGTCGGGCCTTAGCCCAAAGTTCTCTAACACCTTCTTCTCGGGTATAAAGCTGGCACATTTTCGACCAGGTCGTCTTATTTTTCGCTCCAATCTAGTTTGATTATAAAGGGAGGCGGGGGTTCCTCGTCCATCATCGTGTAGTCCATCAGCCCAAGGTAATGGCAGTCCTGGTTTTACTAAGTGATGGTCTTTAAAAGCTAACTCGAGGGGAATGTTTCCAATCTTTAACTATGTAACTTTAATTTTCTGAAGTGTAAATTCCAAGTTCAAGTGTACATTTCAAACAAATCAAAAGAACTTAGCCGAAATCAGGGAATAGAGAGTGTGATAACATTCTCGGGTTCCCTATCAATTTCATTTTGAGTTGACTATGATTTTGTAACTTTTATGGTTTGTAATCGTTGTAATTTAAATATTATCTCCATCTAGTCACCGCAGTAGTATAGGCTTAGCCTCTGTAACATCGGACCATAAGCCCAAATAGGGTTTTACTTTCATTTCGATTTTCAAGGAGCGCAATGTCCGCCTCCTCTCCATTTTGATTTTTGGGCCAGTAACTTAACCTGTTGTTATTCACAAAGGCCTGGTAGAACGAGTATTCGATATCCCTGTGTTGTTTCTTTTATATAAAGAGGTAGACTGTTGAGCACATACGACAGTCCATGCTGCTTGAATTGTAAAATGTAGGTTGTGCTTTTGATAGGCCTGGAAATTTCTGGAAATATTTTCCTAAGTTTTATAGAGCAATGTAACTGTTGAATGGTGCCTGCAGAAGGCTGTAATGTCATAAGGTTCGGGGAGTAGTCTCCTACATTAACTTGTAGAGCAGTGATGCTCTGATTTTGATGTAAAACAACTTGGGAGACCCGTATCCTTCACTGTTTGTTAATGTGGGCAGTTTTGCTCATGCAACATTGGTAATCGGTAATTAGGGAGCTGCAAGCTCAGGTTTGCTAATTTGTCATTTGTTGATTGTTCTGATTTTCTAATCGTTGTCACCTAACTTGTTAGCAAATTTTGGTACTTTGAATTGTAAAGTCTAACTTTGAAAACAAAACAAGAAAAGGGAGAAGGAAATAAAATCTTAATTTTAAAATGTTTAAATTAAACTTCTGATTACCTTCTATCGACCCAATCATGCCCGTACCGTCATTCTCCTCTGCCTACCACGATATCTCCGTAATAACAGTAATAATAATTTAAAAAGGAATAGAGTTGTATCATGATCCGAAGTGGTCAATGCGCGCTGCTGGTTAGTCGTTATCCTTCCGTTCCCAACGATGATGGTGACGATTATTATTATTATTATTATTATTATTATTATTATTATTATTATTATTATTATTATTATTATTATTATTATTATTATTATTGTTGTTACGGAGTATTTTGGATGTGCAGAGGTGAAAGAAGGTGCTGGGGTGAACAGGTCTCAAAATACGAAATTAAAGTTAATTTAACAAGGTTATATTTTCTTTTCAAGATCACGAAATAACAAGTATAACAAGTACTCAGTAGCTAAACAACAAATCGAGAGTGTACAATTACAGTGTTACGGGATTTGGGCTCCGAGAGCCAGCCACACAATTGTTGAGCTATAAGCCCAGCCTTACGATATACCAGATTCAACAAAGGGGCAGAAGACCCCGATCATGCCCAGGAGCTGTTGCTCCCAATTACACAGTAAAGGCACGCAGAAACAAATTTTAAGAAAGAGCAACCCGCTCTTAAGTTCAAGCCTATCAAAGGCCACACCAAACTCCACTTTCAAGCTGTCCTCCAAGGACATATACACAGGGGTAAAAATACCCAACCTACTGAGGCCTATTCAGTGAAAAAACAGAAATATTACATGGCCTCCACAATACCAACTTGAGAGGAGGCAAAACTGCACTCCTAATATACTTTACTAAAACCTACGTGGCACTAGGCCGCTAATGCAAGGGCTAATCCCATACTATAGAGGTGACTTATATAAGAAAACGATTTACATTACACTAGAAGGGAAGAAACGGTTGTGAAAATAAGTTCACCTCAAAGCAATATGAGTGGGAGCTCGAGAGGGTTAATCACACTCTATCCCAATTTGTAGTTTAAACAGATAGAATTGATATCAAGTGTCTTTACATATTAGAGGAAAGTTACATGGTAAAAGGCTTCGGACCTGCCCCGAGAGTTAAACTGCTGAGCTAGCAAGAAAATAAGTTATTAAAAGGCCATTACCTGGTGGTTGAACTGCTGCCCGAAGAAAGAGGCGCTTCCTGCCCCCAGCTACATAATTTACACAAAGATAGATGTTACTGAAGTGGCCCGGAGACCCGAAAATCAGCAGTTTATATACCCTCGCGGAACATTCGAGACCTTTCAGGAATGAGAACACCCGCCCACAAGCCTTTTATTGGTTAATGGCAAAAACTACTACACCAGATGAAGAAGGAAACACCTTATTGGTGGAAAATTAATTACAGAAATTCCTTATTGGTCAAATTCAAAACTGGCGGAAAGAAAGGGTTAATATTGCCAACTTAAACAATGACTGAAATAAATTTAACAAAGAACAAACTTATGAACCCAAAATTTCTCCAAAAGCACAGTTCTTTCACTTCACACTAGGGTGCATAATTGTAGTCCTTCAGTAGTGCCATCTAGAAGAGAATGTCCACACTTCTTACTACAGGCAAAACAAAAATACATCGAAAACGACACAGTTCAGAAAACTTCAAAATTTACAAGTAGGGAGATCTTCTGAGAAACTTGAGAATTAACACTGTAGTTAAAGTTGAGGCTTCCTCCAGTAGAGGAGTTTCAACCGGCGCAATGTTTGAATTAGCGGAGCGGAGGAGTACCGCCCGCTACAATTATTATTATTTGTTGTTTGTCCAACCCTTATCCCGTTTCTCTACAGGGTCGGGTAGGATGTGAGATGAACGTGTTGTGGCGGGTTTTTATGATCGCATGCCCTTCCTAACGTCAGTCTCACCAGAGGAGTTATGAGATTAAATGAAGTGATATATGATAGTAGGAAGCGAGGGGGTGAGACCTGGGGCCGGCACATAGCCTACTCCTGTCGAATAGCACCAAGGGCTCTGCTGAAGTGAACGTCGCCATCCAAAGGACGAATCACCATCAACAGCGTCATATGCCCTCATTCCATACCACCTTTGCAGAGAGATTCTTAATTTCATTTGGGCTTTTGTCACACAATCTCCCCTACCCTGCCGGCCAACATCCCCATAGTAAAAAAATGCTCGGCCAACGGGACCCGAACCGGCTAACCATGGTGTTTAGATTTCCACGCTTTAACGGACATGGCCACTAGGCGGGCTTATTATTCAATATCCTCCGGCCTTTTTTGATTATTTGAAAAATGTCCACAATGAATGTAGTTATAATGGCTTAAGTGAAACCCTGCATTGACTCACATTAGCGCTCGTAGTGGTAGAAAAAGGCAAACTGCTAATCTAATCGACCGGATAACGATGATTAAGAAAAGGGTTGTAATTGTTAGAAGTAAGTAAAGAATATATTCTCATAATTCATTATATTTCCGTCGTCTAAAATTCGTAGCTCATATCTCTAGGATGTTTTCAACATTGAGTTATTTGCCTCCAGGGCTAGAACTGTGAATTGTGATCAAAATTCAAATACCATCGATCTGATCGGGTATCGAACCAACCAGCTCGGGTTCCAAAGACTAGCACTGAACCACCTCCACTATTTAGTCCAACTGTTCTATTCATCAGGGGATACGGTGGGAAACATGTGTATGAGAATCAATATTTATCTTTCAGAGGCTGTGTGACAATCCTAGTTTCAGTATTATGTATCCATTGCCGCGGCAGGAAATCAAGCAAGGACCAACGTGGCAGGAAACTTGATACGTTGACCCCTTAACCTGGACTTGTGTTGTAAACCAATAACTTTGTTATTACTGGCAGTAGAAATAGATTGATGCGATAAATTTCACTACAAAAAGCTTTGTATCGTTCATTTTGACTGTAAATAACACTTTAATCAACTTAATTATTAAATAATGTTGTCATTTTGTACATAAAAATGAAATATTCTTTCATTGAAACGTTCTATGTTAAAATATAATCTAACTTTACAGTAAAATAATGCAAATTTTTTACGTCGGACCAACGCAGACAGTGGTAGACGCTAGTATAGGAGAGGTTTAAGGAGTGGTTTGGAAACGATCGTAGTCTCAATTAAAGTATAGTCACAGCATTTGGTTGGTTTGAAAATGTGGAAACATCGGAAAGCCATCTTTAGGTCTGCCGACAATGGGGTTCGAACCCATTATCTCCCGAATACATGCTCACAGCTGTGTGACCCAAACCGCACGACCAACTCGTTTCTTGGTACGCCAGTAAGAAAAGTTCAGGCTGAATTGTGGAGAGTGAATTGTCGAGCTCCTTTAACTAACAAGCTAAGCTCTCTGCTTGCAGTTCCGAAAGGCGAAGTAGACCACAGCTTGCCGGAAGTGCGTCGGCGAGCCAATGGCGGTATTCGAACCACAAGTATATATAAATTATAGGGAAGAAGAGGAGGAACCATTTTTAATTAATTAACCGTGTTGAGTTCACCCGACATTAGCGCAATCTGCCGCAACATAAATCTGGACGAAATAAAGCCAGGGTCAGCTCTATTTGGTCAATAGAGGCAAACCTCACTCTACCCTCGTGGAAATGAATGTACAAACTTAGCACTTCACAAACTTCGTGAGCGTAAGAAAGGTACACTAGTGTTTCTCTTTTACTAATCTTAAAGCGACTTATGTGTAAGCCTCCGTGGCTCAGGCGGCAGTGCGCCGGCCTCTCACCGCTGGGTACCGTGGTTCAAATCCCGGTCACTCCATGTGAGATTTGTGCTGGACAAAGCGATGCGGGACAGGTTTTACTCCGGGTACTCCGGTTTTCCCCTGTAATTCAAGAAACACTCTCCATTATCATTTCATTTCATCTGTCAGTCATTAATCATTGCTCAAGAGAATTGCGACAGGCTTCGGTAGCCGGCACAATTCCTATCCTCGCCGTTAGATGGGGCTTCATTCCATTCCTGACCCGGTGAAATGATCGGAAACAGGCTGTGGGTTTTCAAGGCGACTTACGTGGAGGCGGAATATTCTACCCCCTAAATGTTTGTAAATCTGAATAAGAATAAGACTAATAATAATCCGTACAAAAATCAGTCTGCAGTGATAAGAATCACGCCCGATTTCTTGTTACTCGTGGTAATTTTTCAAACCTTATTGGAATCGTTGTTCAAACATCGTCCTTTGTACACTTGTTTCATGCGCTGTTTTCATATTTACGTTTTGCACATCTGATCGGGAAGTTACGGGGAACGCGCTAACTTTACACTGCCTGGCTGCTGGCGCGGCTCGACTCAGCCTGGTTGGCTCACGCTGGCTGCTTCGCTCCTCCCTACCTCTCCGCCACACCCCGGTAATCCCGTGGCACTTCAAATTTTACGACTATTTATTTGTTCAATTTTGGCGTTTAAACTTGCGCTGGGCACATGCAGTTTAAACCTTAGCATTCTACTGCCTCCCATGAATATTCTTACCAAATTTCAACCGAATTCAAGTGTAACACATGTATGTGTTCCCTCGTTAGTACTAATGTGGATTAAGCTAAGTTTCTTCCTGACACAAACCCTATGAGGAGGGATCTATTCACTGTCAAGTATTTTTGTGATTATTTGTAGTGTGATATATTTTGTGTGCAAATGGAGGTGTGTATTAATACAAACCGAGCACCCAGCCACATAACTGGAGGAATTAACCCATAAAGGGTTAAAGCCCATGGCTTTTGTGGCAATCGAATCCAGGGACCTCTGAACGAAAGGCCAGTGCGCTGATAATCTAGCCAAGGCGAAAGGGAACATTTAGTTGTTGAGCTTGCGAATGTGATATTGTTGGAGACAAATACTGACCCGCGGCACATACAGTGCACACTTGATATCTCGAATCACCTCGGGAGATAAATTATATTTTGAGGTATCGAAATTTCTAGATGTAGAGAATATCGTTTTTGAGCATGTATAACAAATAATTGAACCATATAGGCTATATATACAAGCTTATGCTGAATACATAATATTAAACAGTATTTAAAAATACACAAACTATTTTTCGGCATCGCTTTAATTATAACCCTTATTGTGGTAACTTTCTAGAAGACAGGATTAACCTTTCCTCCCTTCACGTTGAAACTTCTTGTCAATACCATGCACCTGAGATTAGTAAATGGAGCTTGTCATCCGCAACTTCGGGGATTGCTTTCGTATGAGACCGGTAATTAATTCACACCCGATAAACAGCTAGGCTTCGCCGATTTTCCGATTATTAGACGTTATAGTTTTACGGTTCCCGTTATATTACCTCGCAGCATCACTGTAAACCTTTCTTTAATTGTTCCTCACAAAACCAAAAATGCTGTATTGCATAGTTAATGTTGCAAACATTTCGAGCCACCGAGTATTTTATTGCGGAAAGGGAGGACATTTTTTCCCTCGAGAAATCGATAAAATCGTGTAACCAAATTTCGAGTAATAGAGAAATAAATACAAGTGAAGAGCAGAACAAACGGCCGTGAAATTTAAGTTAATTCGAGATACGGAAAATTCGAGGAATGGAAGTTCGACATATCGAGGTTTGACTGTATATCATTAAGAGCGAGAATACTCTGAAACTAACCGAGCTCGATAGCTGCAGTCGCTTAAGTGCGGCCAGTATCCAGTATTCGGGAGATAGTAGGTTCGAACCCCACTGTCGGCAGCCCTGAAAATGATTTTCCGAGGTTTCCCATTTTCACACCAGGCAAATGCTGGGGCTGTACCTTAATTAAGTCCACGGCCGCTTCCTTCCCACTCCTAGCCCTCCCCTGTCCCATCGTTGCCATAAGACCTATCTGTGTCGGTGCGACGTAAAGCAACTAGCAAAAACTCTGAAACTACTCGCACAAACTTGAACCTTAGATGACAGAATCTTACCGGCCAAAGTCCTAAGCTATCACATGGTGGTTTTTGCAGGCGTGACGACGATATCATAGTTAAAGACCGATGCTGCAGACTTTTTGAATCATTTCCAGAAGATCTTTTTTTTTCTATTTGTTTTACGTCGCACCGACACAGATAGGTCTTATGTCGACGACGGGACAGGGAAGAGCTAGGAGTGGGAAGGAAGCGTCCGTGCCCTTAATTAAGGTACAGCCCTAGCATTTGCCTGGTGTGAAAATGGGAAACCACGGAAAAGTATTTTCAGGGCTGCCGACAGTGGGGTTCGAACCTACTATCTCCCGAATACTGGATACTGGTCGCACTTAAGCGACTGCAGCTATCGAGCTCGGTTCCAGAACATCTGTGCACTAAGAAAGTGAGGGAATATTGTATTAATTTTATCAGGGGGAACCCAAATATGATTCCTACACTGTCTATGAACTATTCGTGTGTGAAATGTCTAATTTTGTGCGTAAACCCGTATAGCTTGTTTTAATTTTCACTCAATGTTTTTATCGGACGCACTGAACGAATAATCACGGGTGATAGAAAATAAAGCCGTCAGAACGACAGCATCTGCCATTGGTTTCCTTACAAAACACACGAGAAAGCTCTTCCACTTTATTGGGTGGGCTTGAACTGTACGTGCGAGCGTGTAGCCACGGGCCGGAGGAAATGGGGAACATGCGCCCATGACAGGTTTGTGGCGACCTAAAAGGGAACGCGGACAACAAATGACAAGAAACAATAAAAACTCTATGATGCGAAGACAGGGCTACAATAAGCAACATTTATTTGCCAAAAGTTTAGGTCTGAAAGCTCGCTCGCTTAGCTCTACACTTAACGACGAAGGAAAAGGAACAAGGAAAGTCAGCCAACAGACGAGACAAACACGGTAAGACCTCCACTGGAAATGGGAGGGAGTCCTTTTAAAGAAACAGCTGCCTTGTTAGCCTGCAATTGGATCAACATCCACTTTAGTACGAGCATTTATTGTCAACATTGCCGTAACATTTATTGTCTGATACAAATGTTATTTACAACAGCTTTGTAGTTCTACTACTTAATTCATCCGCCTGTAACAAGCTTCGATGGCGAAGTCCGTGTCTGTCATGTCTGTAGTTAAGAATGTGGAACAATTCTCTTCTGTCTGTTGATATTACGAGTGTAGATTAGTGTACATTAGCTAATGGACGATGACTTTCCATTAAGAGTAGCTTTATGAACTGAAGTGAAAAGAAAGACGCCTGTGGGACTCTCTTGGCTTATGGACCGACATTACGAGCTTGTATGTATACTCACGATCAGAAGAATTCCGGGTGAAAATGGAGACAAGAGACGTTTGGGCGTAGGTTTTGGCCAAACCTAGGATGGAGAAGAGACAAACGGGATAACATCACCTGCATCCGTCTTCCAGGAGGCGTGACTTGTAACGCCTCGCACTCACATGCTCGACTGGCATTTTCTTGGGAACTAAGAAAGATATTTATATGATTAAATATTCTACCTGTACCGGCTTCTCGTAATCAAGGAAAACAATAAATTAACTGTAGTTTCATGTGCGCGATCTAGTCAATTATATTTGTTTTGGTTTCAGTATATTTACAATCTAATCGTTTCATATTTGCAATCAGTCAAATGAATAATCCTAGAATAAATATTAGGGGTCACTTCAAAGAATACGGCATGTGAAACAGAACTACTACACAATAGGTATGCCTTATATTTCACATTTTCACTTGAAGAGAACATTTATATTTTCATGCGTATGTACAGTAGAACCCCGCTTAACTGAACTTGGCTTAACCGAAATACTCTGGCAAAATTATATTTTAATATTTTGTTTTTCCCCCTCATTCTTAGCAATTCTCTTTCTATAACATATGTGCTGTGAGCTACTAGGCGAGCCCTTTTTTATATTATGACTGATGCTAGAATGCACGTGTAGCATAAAAAGAAACAGTTTCTTACCCTCTAGTTCGTTCCATAATACATTTTTGTTGAATAAGCAGCAAATATTATTATTATTATTATTATTATTATTATTATTATTATTATTATTATTATTATTATTATTATTATTATTATTATTATTATTATTATTATTATTATTATTATTATTATTATTCGTCATGAAGATTATGCAGACGACTCCGACCTTGACAATAGCAGTTCTGAGAATCGAGTTACATTAAATGATGTACTTAATGCATTTGATGTAAGACTTATTTTGATTTTTTATTAAAATACAGTACCGCACGCTTCAATTACAGTACCGTATAGAGTATTCAGTTCAATAGTAATAAAAAATGTTTAATTATTTCATATCGCTTTAGCTTTGTTGAATAAAGCAATGAATGTACACCAGCTGATGTATTGTTGATTAAATGGTGGCGCGACATAGTTGAACGGCAGCGCTGCACCAAGAAAATTCAGAAGAAAATCACTGATTTTATACAATGAGTGACATTATGTAAACATGTCATAGAGTATGCACCTTTTCTTAACAAAGTTTATACATTTTTATTCGGGAGATAGTAGGTTCGAATCCCACTATCGGCAGCCCTGAAGATGGTTTTCCGTGTTTTCCCATTTTCACACCAGGCAAATGCTGGGGCTGTACCTTAATTAAGGCCACGGCCGCTTCCTTCCAACTCCTAGGCCTTTCCTATCCCATCGTCGCCATAAGACCTATCTGTGCCGGTGCGACGTAAAGCCCATAGCAAAAAAAAGAAAAAAACATTTTTATTTCGACATTAAACTTGCGTAACTATTTACCATGTGTCATCCGGAAACACGCGTCAACCTACAGTAAGTTGCTCCGCCCCCTTTATTTCGGATAAACGGGGTTCTACTGTATTTTCTTTCCTTATACATAATGTATTCCTTTGTTTCTTTGCGACAGTTCAATATGACATTATGAGAATATCGTCACTGCCGGGACAAAACCTCTTATGTGAAATATTTTAGCTTAGAACTTTGGCTGGTAAGGTTCTGTCATCTAAGGTGCAATACTGTGTGAATATTGCCAAGGCATTCTCGCCCTTCGTAATGTATGTGCTGCGGGTCAGTATATCACTTAGGCGGTTTTGTCCCGGCAACGACCGATATCTTAGTTTTCATTATTACAACTCACCTATCATTATTATTTATTTTCTTAGATTCTGAAGAATATTCTTCACTTTTTAGTCTTTGCCTTCAGTTTCGTACGTCATTTCAGACCATGTAATTTCTCTCCGCTCGATAGCTGCAGTCGCTTAAGTGTGGCCAGTATCCAGTATTCGGGAGATAGTGGGTTCAAACCTCACTATCGGCAGCCCTGAAGATCCGTGCCTGTACCTTAATTAAGGCCACGGACGTTTCCTTCCCACTCCTAGCCCATTCCTGTCCCACCGTCGCCAAAGGACCTATCTGTGTCGGTGCGACGTAAAGCAACTTAACAAAAAAGCAAATCTCTCCCGTTTCACAGAATAAGGAAAGGCATGTTATTATTTTTCAGTAAAAGTGTATATCTCTAAACGAAACACGAATCGCATTAGTAATTTTTATTGAAGCTTATCTTGTTTCATCTTAACATTTTATGTCGAACTGGGTGAAAATGAATAACCACGCCGTGTTTCCAGTCATTTGACCGGGTCAGGAATGAAATAAATGAAGCTCCCATCTAGCGTCTAGAATAGGAATTGTCCCGGCTGATGAAGCCTGTCGCACTCGTCTAGGGAAATGATTAATTACTGACAGGCGAAATGAAACGGTACTGATTAAGAGATGATCGGAGTTCTCGGAGAAAAATCTATTCCGCCTCCGCTTTGTCCAGCACAAATTACACGTGGAGTGACGAGGATTAGAATCACGGAACACAACGGTGCAATGCCGGCGCGCTGCCGCCATAGACATGGAGTGCTTATGAAAATATTCAAGTTATTTAATTGTATAGGGCCTATGTATATTGAAGAAAATAAGAGTCATCTATACATTAAAAGAGTTTACTAAAAACAGCTATGCCAAATCCGTCGTCCGTTCGTTCCACAGGACCGATTTGCTTCATTTTTGTTTTCTTCTCTCTGGAATTACCTGCCGGTGAATTATGAGACATTGATAGGTCTCTAAGTTCAGCTAACGTTGAGTAATCATAAAATCAAATCATTAAATGTCCGCTCCATTAAATACAGGCGAATGCTTACCCTAACCCGCAATACATTCTCTATTTAGCAGGTTGCTAAGCGACTAACACTTTCATTTTATTCTGATATAAGTGAATTACATACTTAGTTATGTCACTGCATGTTTAATTACTACCTGCCAAGCCAGAGAGTGTACACTTCCTCTTATGATGGATGAACACCACTCCCTGCTAGATACTCTCTGATTCTCTGACCTTCGCCAGCTTCTAAATATACTCAACAGATGGCAGAACGTTCCTAATAACTTACATGATTCTAATAGAAAATATCATCGTATGCACAGACGGGAAAGTATCAAGGCTTCTGTGTGACCATTATCAGTAATAAATCGCAGGGACAACCTTTTGAAAAAGTGGGTGTCTACTTACCGAAACCAGTATGCAATGACGAGCAATTGTTTGTTGCACTATCCCTGACAAAATAGTTTGAAAATGTTCAGATCCAGATACGCCCGAATGGTCGAAGTACAGTGAGTATGGGATAGAAAGAAGTGTTATAAACAATGAACTATTGGAAAGTGTAGGCAAAACAATGTGACTACGACAGAGATGTCAAGACGAATTGTCTGACCTGTTTATAACTAATATTGCGGAGAAGCGTGGGCCCACAAGTTGTTTATTAATGGTATAGCGCGATGCCGAGACCGCTAACATTTCAGCAAACGAGGAAACAGGAGAATTGTACACTCAGTATTTTGACAAGTATATCTCACTCTCTCTGACTCTTCAGCGGCGTGCATGTGTTTGCTCTGACCAGTCAGAGAGAGTGTAAGCCGGTACTGGGTGGTTCTGAGGGCTCTACGCCAGTTATTAATGAACGTCTTTGTTGGTAATGTACAGTAGCAGAGGCGAGGCTGGGAAAACTGGCCTGTGCCACTAAACAATGTCAAAAAGTAATTGTCCGATGTACCAATTAATCACATGTCTGAAGTCATAAGAGTTCCAACTGTTCTGCTGGTGTCAGAAATTACTCGTTCGCAGTTTAGTGATTATTAGTGATTAGTGATTTAACGCATATGAAAATAGCATTGTGCAGAAGTATCGTTATATGGCACCATAAATTTTAAACTCTGAAACACTTTTAGAGTGCCGAAATTAATTGTGAAATCAAGGTAGGAGGATGATGTTCCACAGTGAGACATTATAAGCTCATGGGACGTTCACAGAGCTGGTATAACACCCCGAGCTGCTGATCAATCCTCAGGAGAACTATCGATCACTGGCACCATTGCATTATGGAGGGTGACAAGCACGCACTTCAAGTCTGAACTAGTCTGCGGTCAGCGAGCCTCATCAACACTGCACGACGGTCTTTATACCAGAACAATCATGGCTTCTCTTTTGCTCTCTGCTCAACTCCCACTTTGAAGTATTTAAAATTAAAACAAAGCCACGTGCGTGTAAGTTCTTTATGAATTATAAATGGGATTTACAAAAGTGGCAGATTACTACTTAAAAATAAAGTGAAAAAAGGGGAAGGATTGTTAAAGTTTAACATCATAATGCCATGGTTGTTGGTTGGAACGCCTCCACACTGCGCCGTAGGGACATATTAATCATGTATATTAATTTCCACTGTCTAGTCGCTGTTTGTTTCCTTGAGTTGTGAGACACGTGTCTCTCCCGTAAAGCTCTGTTTGGAAGCTGTTTATGGATTTTGATACTCAATTGCTATCCAGAGATGACTTTTGCAAAGTGTCCCAGATGAAAAGCAAAATGCCTCCTTTGACAGGAACATAATAATTTATTTCTGTATTTGTAGTACGTAAAATATGGCATTCATCCTCACATTTCCAAGCTTTTTGACACATTTATTTTACCAAGATGGGTATTTTGACTACCCCAATACAATTTTGTGATTCACTGTTATTTGATTTTTATATTCTATTATTTTTCTCTTATTTTATATTATTTTTATTATTTTCAATCAATTTACTCTGAAGATAATTCTTTCGGCGTCCTTACTCGCAGTTGAAAACTATTATAATCATGTAACTTCAGCACAACGGCCAATGTCTAATTTGACTCAATGATAGTAAGTGAAGCAATAGATAATAATATATGTATCTGAGATAAACAATGAGTGTAGAGTAAAATTCAACAATTTAAAAATTAAATAACGAAGATAAAGGAGAGAAATATTTAGTAAAACCTTCATTTCTGACAAATAGGAAAATAAGATATTTCATGCCCAGCGGGATAGTCTCACAACCACACCAGTATATCATGTAATTTAATAACTAAGGAATCGGGTCATTCACGAGTGTAAATTAAATTTCTGTCATTTTATGATAAATTTATGAAACTACAGGTCTGTAGCTCTTCAGACAAAATTATTACAGGGAAAAATCAGCCTGGAGTAATCGGAATACCCCGCTTGGTAGCGCGAGGGTTAACCATGTTGTAGGTTTTGCATTATTTGAACTGCGCCGAATTCACATTTGAATATGGATATGTGGGGGTCTGTCTTTAATTAGCGTCATCATTTTAGCGAGGACACCACACAGACCTGCTGGTGACCAGGCAACCATTACCAGGGCCTTTCAGGCTGCATGCACCGGTGCATTCCATCGTGCAAGGTGCAAAAGACGACTTCGCTAGGTTGATTGGAGTGCAGAACCCCCCACTCCTCGAGCTTCTGCAATAGCACTTCTTCTCTCTTCTTTTCTCTGCCCCTGTCTTGTCGCTCCGCCTGTCTCCCCCTTTCCTCACTTACTCTTCAGCGCTCCACATCCGAACAGAATTAAATCGAGCTTACCCAGGTCGCGGGCTGAGTCGGGCGGATGCAAGGTGCACAGAACCTCTGCGCCTCGGTTTGCACGCGTGAGATTTCGTGGGTTTGACAGGCACTGCCTTATGCGTATTTTTCGCAGTCTTCTTTCTCACGTAATTACCGTGTAGGATTGGGTAGTATGTCCCTGTTTCATCACACTGTGCCGTTGCGAAGTTATATTCCGATGTCCCCTAACACCGAGTGTGAGTTGCTTTAAAACATTCTCAAGCGAGACCTAGACAGTGACTCCCCTCAAAAGCGCCGCTATGCACTGCCCTTCGCTTACTAGCTGTGTGTCACCACATACTGGAGTGCTCTGTGTTCTGTCATATCCTCTTTGTTCTGAGTCCAGTTGCACCGGCCACTACCCTCCGGTACATGCGAATCACTTAGTGTTCTGTTTTCTTTACATCTTTTTGTTTATGCTAGGGGCTTTACGTCGCACCGACACAGAAAGGTCTTATGGCGACGATGGGATAGGAAAGGCCTAGGAGTAGGAAGGAAGCGGCCGTGGCCTTAATTAAGGTACAGCCTCAGCATTTGCCTGGTGTGAAAATGGGAAACCACGGAAAACCATTTTCAGGGCTGCCGATAGTGGGATTCGAACCTACTATCTCCCGGATGGAAGCTCACAGCCGCGCGCCTCTACAAGCACGGCCAACTCGCCCGGTTCATTACATCTGTTCTGTAAGAGTATATTTATTGTTTGAAGTCTAATAACATATTGCATACCGTAAAAAAAAGACGGTAAACTTTGCAGAATGTCACATCGGTGTTCTCTTTGTGATATTTCTAAACACATCTACTATTGGTGTAATTGGGACTGTGTATTTCAGAATAAATGAAAACAATCTTATCCTGAAAGCAACATTTAAACATTATTTCCTTGGGTGCTTATTTCAGATTTCCGACTGCGTTTCACGTGTCGTAAAGCTTTATCCTGACCCTAACTGTTCACAATACAGATCGACAGATTTCAATTGGTGAAAATATCATTGGAATAGTTACTTTAAAAAACATGTACTGTATTTGTAACAGTGATATGAGTATTTCATATTGACCGCAAAATCTTAACCCAAAAGCAGCCTTTAAACGTGATTATTGGACACAAATTTCAGTGTTCTGACTGTTCCTTCACGTTCCGTGCATCTTTACGCCGGCCGCAACTACACACAGCACGTCCAGTACAGGCACTTCCTCGCTGACGCCTCACGAAGTTCTCTCTACCGCGCAGTTACGGTTCCGTGTGCCGTGGACCGGTGCAGTGTACCGAAACACTCCACTTCAAGCTCCTAATATTACGGAACAGCTGACTATTCCGGTCTGCCCAATATTTTTACCGTGTGCCATAACGCTGCCTGGGATGTACAGTAGATACAAATGGCCCCCTGTTTTAAACGAGTTTCCGCTGTTTCCGCTGACTAGCGTTTCGTCTAGGTCACAGCACAGCCCCCTACTCACGGTAACGTTACCGAAGGCAGCAAGATTTTACTCATAATAAGTATCTCACGAATACTTAATGGCCATAAATCCGTGACCATTTTGTTGGGAGTATATCATGACGCGGCATTTATCCAAAATCTTAATCTCTCCTGTGGAATCTGCAGTCGCTTTTTCGTTGTATGTATCATTTTAGTCTTTCCCTACCTCAGTATGACGCCCACAAAGTTGTACTGTTCAGCAATTTACGAATCACCCTGTAAGTACGAAACGCACGAGCTCGAGTGGGAGTGGTGACGGGCCGAAAATAAATAATCTTATGGCGACGATGGGATAAGAAAGGCTTAGGAGTTGGTAGGAAGTGGCCGTGGCCTTAATTAAGGTACAGCATCAGCATTTTCCTGGTGTGAAAATGGAAAAGTACGGAAAACCGTCTTCAGAGCTGCCGACAGTGGGATTCTAACCCACTATCTCCCGGATGCAAGCTCACAGCCGCGCTCCTATAACCACACGGCCAACGCGCCAGGTAATGAACGAATTAGTTATAAGCCGTATGGAAAATTCCTGTACAATAAGTGTCATGAAATTGTAATTCCGAATTAACTTTTATTACGTTCAAATTTCGATATATGTATGCTAAAATCCACGCCATGATCTTGAGTGGAACCCACAACCCTCTCAACTGCTGACCATCAACAAAGTGGTCGGTTAATTTCATTATACTTTTTTTTTTTTTTTTTTTTTTGCTAGTTGCTTTACGTCGCACCGACTCAGATAGGTCTTATGGCGACGATGGGACAGGAAATGGCTAGGAGTGGGAAGGAATCGGCCGTGGCCTTAATTAAGGTACAGCCCCAGCATTTGCCTGGTGTGAAAATGGGAAACCACGGAAAACCATTTTCAGGGCTGCCGATAGTGGGGTTCGAACCTACTATCTCCCGAATACTGGACACTGGCCGCAATTAAGCGACTGCAGCTATCGAGCTCGGTAATTTCATTATACTAAGTGGATCGTTAATTGACGTGTTCTCTCCCCCTTCTTTTGTCGTTCCTCGCCACAACATGACAGTGCGACTGTTATCGTGCATAAAATAACATATGAACGATGGATAGGATAACTAATTTTAGGTATATAATTTACCGCGTAAATGATTAATTTCGTTTCACGGACTGAACTGTGTGTCTGAAACATTCCCATGTACTGTACTGGATATTCCCCAGTATCTCAGTACTTATACGAGTATTCTTCCCATCGTGGAAAAAAAATTCCAGCAAGATATACCGCATACTTTAGATTCAGGAGGTCAAATTGACTGTATCGCTATTGATGTATCCAATGCCCTTGACAGGGAAGAACATGGAAGCTTAATGATAAAAATGTGACAGAATGAGTGACTAAATATCTAGAAACATACCTCAGAGAATTATATTAAATGAGCATTATTTGATCCTGTAATTGTTAAGAGGGGTGTCCCACAAGGCAGAACTGTTGGACCTTTACTTTTTCTTATATATACAACTGAAATGAATGAGAAAATGGAATCACAGACTGGGCTTGTTGAGCATGATGTTACATTATGTTAACTAATAACTAACTTGTGAGTGACTGCAAAACGGTCCTGAAAGAGTTTTGAGACGAACTGCTGACAATGGTATAATAATAATCGGGGTGAATATTCAGGTTGTAAGGTTCACCGAGCACATAAGTCCTCTTGGTTCTAATTATGATATTGATTGAATGACGGTAGTTCATGGAAATCCCTGCAAGTACCTATTAATATAAGGACAAATTTCGTTGGGTAATCATATAAGTAAAATGTAGAGATCTCTTCATGTGGTTATCAGGGTATTCAGGAGTTGTAGTGAGTATGTAAAGGAGAGGGCGTGTAAGTCTCTGGTAATATCCCAGGCCCTAATGTTTGGGACCCTAAGCAGGATTCCTTGATTCTAGAACTGGAAAAGATTCAGAGTAAAGCAGCACTGTGATCTTCGACAAAGGAGCAGTTTACGAAAACTGTTGCAAGCCTTGGGCTGGGAAGACTTAGAAGTAGGCTCGACTGAATGTTTCTAGCTGTCAGTGGAGGGATGGCTTAGAGTGAGATTAGTTGATGAGTAAGTTTGAGTGAAGATTGTAAAACTTAAAAAAAGCTTAAAATGAAGATAAAGTTGAATCTGATGGTGATAAATTGTGGCGAACACTCGTTTACAATGAAAGGAAATAAGAATTGATAAATCTCCAATCTTCTTAGTCATTTCATAAAAGACTCTGTAAAGAACTGATAGGGAATTTGACACCTGGGTGACAGTCACTGGTGACTGACGATGAGGAAAGTCATCTGTAAGGTAAATGTCTTAACACTTGTTACTTCTTTCCCAACTTACAACGCGCAAAATCACCAAAGTAGTTCTGTGTTATTTTAGTATATTCTTGTTACTTCAGCCAATACGACGTTTTCGCCAGAAAGACTTTCTACATCTTTGAGTGGCAGTAATTGCCTTTTAGATTTTCTCCCTCTCTGCCTTTCTCTCAATATTATAAATATTCTCTCCTTTCCCTTAAGGGCAGAAAATCATTATATCTCTATTAATTAAAATTACACCGAGACATACAGGGCTTCGTTTGCTTATTGTTCAGTTCCTTTGATGATTCGTTTGCTGTATCCCTGCAGACTAGCTACAGGCAGTTAACTCTTTAATGAAATGTGTATTTGCAAGGAATGGGCTGATACAAGAGAAATACGACTGTCCTGAAAAAATATATAATAAGGACATCAGTCTTGGTATTGAAATATATCATGAAATGTGTGCGATTATTGTTCAAGCAGGTTATTCTTTACGGCAGAACGTCAAATACTGTGTTAGGGAGAGGATGGAGAAATACATTTCATGTGTAGCATTCAACAAGCTAAATAATACCGTATGCCAGTAAATGTTATTTAATTACGTCGGTAAAATTCTTTCTTTCATAATCTGTTTACCCTCCATGCTTGGATTTTACTTCGGACTCAGCGAGGGATACCACCTCTACCCCTTGAAGAGCAGTGTTCTGGAGTATCAGACTTAGGGTCGGGTGATAAGACTGGGAAGGAGGACCAGTATTTCCCCCAGGTGGCCTCACCTGTTATGCTGAACAGGGGCCTTGCGGGGGGATGGAAGTTTGGAAGGGGTAGACAAGGAAGAGGGAAGGAAGCGACCATGGCCTTAAATTGGTACCATCCCGGCATTTGCCTCCCGAAACTGAGTAAGCCCCGTTCCAGCACTCGTAGCACATTTCAAATGTTATGGCAGAGCCAGGAATCGAACCCGTGCCTTCGAGGGATGGCATCTAATGACACCAACCACTGCACAACAAAGGCGGACCCGTTGGTACAATAAGCGTCCACATTTTTGCCCGCACGTGCTGTATAAATCTTGAAGATTATTTAACAACTTTATGAACAAAGAGTGTAGTAAGGAAACAAAAACGTCGTATTCTTCTCACGTAATTCGGGAATATGGACAGTGAAATTAAAACAAAACACACGCAACAACGCGACCATGGAATGGTTTTATTCAAAAGTAATTAACAAACGCGTTAATTCCAGTTTTTTAGAAAGAGGTAGCTCGCTGACGGATCCACATCCGCACCCACTATTGCACTTCCCCGTCCGAATGAAACCGAATTTTTCAGGTCGCCAAAATATGAAAATCACGAGATGAAAGATCCGGGCTGCTGTTGAAGTGTTTCCCAACCAAATCGCTGAAGCTTAGGAGTAATATCTGTCCTGAGCGCGCATCGTCTTGCAGTGATGTGCGCCCTCCTCGGAATCTTCTATACCACTCGTCCACACTCGTCATGGACATGCAGTGTTCGCCATGAGTTTCGCGTGCTCCAGCACCCTCATCCACCAGAAAAGGAACCAAACTTGTCTGCTCTTCTTTGATTGCCCCTGTTTCTACAGCTGGACGAACACACTGGACCAGTCCACGCACCAACAAAGACATAACCCAAAAATGCGAACACTTGTGAGTTGCCACTATTCAGTTCTCCTACCATGGCGATGGCAGTATCGATATGTACGAAGTGTTGCCTCCTTTCGCGCAGAATATATCTTATGGCGGATGTTCGCTTTTGTCCCTCACTATTGTAATGCGTACGGGCAATGTACTGAAAATAAAGCATGAAGTTTAAATCACACCTTTTGAGCAGACACCCCTCCTATCTTTAACCCTTTCTGAGTTTCATTTCCAGTTGCTCTTCATTCCCTGGTGAACTTTTTCGGGATGAAATTAAAGAGGTTTGGAGAAAGGCTATCTCCTTGCCTAGGCCTTCTTTTATCTCGAATGGTTTAGAGAGTTCACTCAAAAAATTAACTTGGAAAAAGTTGCCTGATTTTAGCCAAGCATTGTTCATCAGCTCCGAGCTCGATAATTGCAATCGCTTGAGTGTGGCCAATGCCCAGTATTCGGAAGATAATGGGTTCGTACCGCACTGTCGGCAGCCCTGAAGATGGGTTTTCCGTGGTTTCCATTTTCACACCAGGCAAATGCTGGGGATGTACCTTCATTATGTCCACGGACGCTTCCTTCCCACTCCTATCCCTTTCCTATTCCATCGTCGCCATAAGACCTACCTGTGTCGGTGCGACGTAAAGCGGCTTACAAACTCTCGGAGAACATTCATGAACACACCACGATCTACAGAGCCATTCGCCTTCTTGAAATCCACGAAGTTTTCCACATTGTCTTCTTTTGGTTTTTCATTGATCGTACTTCGATTAATGATTATTATTATTATTATTATTATTATTATTATTATTATTATTATTATTATTATTATTATTATTAATATGGACTACTTTTATCGTGAAACACCGCAGCAGAAGAACAAGCAGCTTCGCAGAAAGAAAATGCAGTACAATAAGTTGTGCTTTTATGCCGTAGTAACTGCTACAATCTGCAGCAAGCTTGGCTAGAGCTGTATTAAGGTGTGGGATTGCCGGCACTTCTCCATCTCAAGTGTTTTGTTGTGTTCTACCTGTCCCAAGGCAGATACCTAATGCTCCGCAACTCGCAGCTTGACCTCGCGACCAGGACCGATATGAATTAAACATCGTATCGAGCTCCAGGGACAAATGAATGGATGGTATAATTGGTTGGGACGGAAAGGTAGGTAACGCAATTAGACCTGGTAGCGCGTTGAATGCCAAGTCAACGGCCCACTGCAAAGTTTGGAACTAAACTCGCAGTCGCTGGAGGAAACTCCAGTCCTCTCAATCCAAAGTCATGAGACGAAAAAGAGAAAATAAGTAGTCGTCTGTTGACTAATCAGATCTCTTGACTTCTGCTGACTGTGTGCTCCAGTTACAGGAGTTCGATCCCCGATGGCTATCAATGAAGTCCGTTCGAGTCCTGCATCTTGTGTTGCAGTCCCTGGCCTCGTGTCGTGGACTGACTTGTTCACAAAAATGGATATATTTAACAATATTTAATTCTGAAGCGAAACCAAAAACCGTATGGATTTAATATTGAAATATAATGTAAGCTATATACTGGTAGATGTTCTTCTTTGAATAGTAGGGTCATGGGTTCTGATGCAAATGTCTCGGGTTTTAGCTGGGTCTGGCTCGGGGTTTTGTGATTGGCTTAGTATGAAACTTTTCATTTCCACACAATACACCACACTACCAACCAGCACAGAAATACGCAAAAGTGAATACATCTCTCCTCACAGGACTGGCATCAGGATGGTAGCTCATCTGAGTGTAAAACTGGGACAAGAACAAGTGTGGCACAGAGAGGATGCGGACCACTCAAGGATGTGGGAAAAAGCGGCGAAAAAAGTTCTATTAAATCTGTTTTCGTAATATGCAACGTAAACTTATTACTACTGTAATTTGGGCTTAAGTCCTGGTGTAGCTATAAATAGCATACATGTTCATTGTAGACTGTTAAGCATTTCAGCGTTCAGTCTTCAATACTAATACTAAGAATAAGAATAATCATCATAATATAGACAGGAGTTAAACAGGGAGAGGGATTTTACCGCCTTATCATTAACTGTGCATTAAACAAGGTCATCAGAGGATGGTGGAAATGAAAATCCACAGCCTGTTTCCAGTCCTTCGACCGGTTCCGGAATGGAATGAATGAAGCCCCATCTAGCGGCGAGGATACGAATAGTGCCGGCTGCCATAGCCTGTCGCACTCCTCTGGGGCAAAGATTAATGAATGATAGATGAAATGTAATGATACTGGAGGGTGTCGCTGAAATGAAAGATGACAGGGAAAATCGGAGGCGTCACCTCCGCATTGTCCAGCACAAATCTCACATGGAGTGACCGGGATTTGAACCACGGAACGCAGTGGTGAAAGGCCGCATGAGCAGCGGAGGCTCAGTGGCGGAAATTACTGGAAGAAATGTGGAGGCATTTCTGTAATTCACAGAGGCTTACAAGATGAACACTGAGTGGTCTACAGTATAACGAAAAGGTATGTTTGTAATTTACTTTACACGGAGCAATCTGGACGCGTGGTTTGGGTCACGTAGCTGTGAGCCTGCATTCGGGTGATGGTGGGCACGAACCCCACTGTGAGGAACGCTGAAGATCGTTTTCCGTGGTATCCCATTTTCACCAGGCAAATGCTGGGAATGTACATTACATTCCTTCCCAACCCTACGCCTTTCCTACCCCATCATCTTTGCTATTGGTTTAACGTCGCACTGACACACCAATGGTTTTCGGCGGCGAAAAATGGAGTGGTAAGGTAGCCTCCGTGGACTTTGCCTAGTGTGAAACTGGGAAATCACGGAAAACCATCTTCAGGGGTGAGTTTCTAACCCCCATCTCCAGAATAGAAGCTCACAGCTGCGCGACTCTAACCACACGGTCAACTCGCTCGATGCCATAAACTGAGTCGGCGTGATGAAACAAATCGAAAAAAGGTATGTGTTGTATTTACAGCTTAATACAGTTAATAATAGCTTTGTACATTAATACCAAGTTCTGTCCAAGCCATTCTCCGTTGAGATCAAGTCTGGATAATAATAATTGCGTGTGGCTATTTCTAGCAGGTTGCAGCTCTTGGTAAGGCAGATCCTCCGACGAGGGTGGGTGGCATCTATCGTGTATAGGAAACTGCATGTTTTTGTGGCGAAGGATAGTATTGTGTGTGACGTGAGTTGCAGGGATATTGGTGACAGTAAAACCGCCAGTCTCCGAACCAGACGAAATAACAATTTAAGGTTTAAATCACTGACCTGGCCGAAAATCGAAACCGGGCCCCTCTGAACCGAAGGCGATTGCGCTGACCATTTAGCCAAGAAGCTGGAGAAGTCAGACTAATGGAATACGAGACGTCACCTAGGAGATAGTAGTCAGTTGATAAAATCTTTCTCCATTTACACAGCTGGTATAAGCTGTTTATTGCTTTACCATCCTGATGGTAGCCTTTTACCATCCAGGCGTCACCGAAATTCTATCTCTGCTTATTAGAATAGTTCTGGCTCGGCCGTGTAGTGCTGGGCTCGACTCCCGGCCAGGTCAAGGATTTTTACCTGGTTCTGAGGGCTGGTTCGAGGTCCGCTCAGTCTACGTGATTACAATTGATGAGCTATCTGACGGTGAGATGCCGGCCCCGGTCAAGAAACTCAACAATAATAGCCGAGAGAATTCGTCGTGCCGACCCCACGACACCTCGTAATCTACAGGCCTTCGGGCTGCGTAGCGGTCGCTTGATAGTCCAAGGACCTTCTGGGCTCTTGCGCCATGGGTTTGGGTTTGGTTGGTTCGATATTAACCCCAGTAAAGTCATAAAAGTAAAGATGTAGGAAAGAAACTGTCTCAACAAAAAAAATTAGTCCTGAAAGTGTTTGTGTATGTCTTGCTTCAGTAGCTAGTGAGATACTTCAAATTGTGTTCTGCCCGCTAATATTACTTGATGACTTCAAACCCTAATTGAAGGAAAATTACTCCTGAATAAGGCAACTCGACAAAGCAGTGATTTCCCTCCAGGCCATTCTTCACATTGCTAGCGCGCATTTTCTGGGCGCTTTATTTGCCAGGGACTGTCAAACATTTTTGGAATGTCTCAGGATGGTTACCGTACGCCAAACATCCTTCTTCATGGTCACATCTATTCTTGTCACTCAGTCTGAGAGGAGTAAATCTTGTAATTCCCCAGTTTGGAAGTATTTCTCTGCTCGTTGATTAGTCTTTCTTTCTTTCTTTCTTTCTTTCTTTCTTTCTTTCTTTCTTTCTTTTTTTTTCCTTAATCCATTTACCCTCCAGGGTTGGTTTTCCCCTCGGAGTCAGCGAGGGATCCAACCTCCACCGCCTTGAGGGCAATGTCCTGGAGCGTCATACTTCGCGTTGGGAGATGGAACTGGGCAGGAGGACCAGTACTTTGCCCAGGCTGCCTCACCCGCTATGCTGATTAGAGTATTGCAGGGGATGGGAAGATTGGAAGGGATAGATAAGGAAGAGCGAAGTAAGTGGCCGTGGGCTTAAGTTAGGTACCATCCCGGCATTTACCAGGAGGAGAAGTGATGAAACCACGGAAAACCACTTCGGGGATGGCTGAGGTGGGAAGAGAACCCACCCCCCTCTACTCAGTTGACCTACTGAGGGTGAGTGGACCTCGTTCCAACCCTCGTTCCACTTTTCAAATTTTGTGCCACAGCCGGGAATCGAACCCGGGCCTCCGGAGGTGGCAGGTAATCACACTAACCACTACACTACAGAGACGGACTCGTGAATTAGTAATGCCGTAAATCGTTAAAATTGTAATGACTGATTACATTTTAGAATATTTTACATTTAATTTATACATACTTTTCAAAATATTAGTAACTGAATTACGGTCCCGTGAATCAGGGATAGGGAATGTATCTTCAACTTCTGTTACTAGGGTTCTTGTACTTCTACAAATGGTGTGTTATAGTCGACTGGGTAAACAATTTGAATTTTCAAACACTGTCTATTTAATGGTGTTTTATATAACGCAACCAACTCTGTAGCGAAGTAGCATTCTAATTATTTCAGGCAGGGTTTGAGAAATAATAATAATAATAATAATAATAATAATAATAATAATAATAATAGGAAGGAGAAGAAAAATCTGTCACACTCATATCATTCGCTCAATTCTTAGGATCGTGATCTGCGAAGAGGCTATTATACAGCCTTCCCAATTTCTGCGGTCCGCTGAACGATATCATGTTCTTGTGCGACCATCGCGTGGAAACTCGTCCACGCTCTCACAATAAAATAATAATAGGAATAAGAATTTCTTGACATCCATTCAGAATACGTCCGATTTTAGCAGACCCTTGAGTGACAAAATTGTTTCCCTCTGGTGTTTTTTATCACCCATCTACGACTAACTCAATGAGCATTAAAGAAATAAGAAACGTCTAGTTCAACAAAGCCTTAATGTTGTTTGTTCTGGAGAAGGAAATACATCGCTGTTGCGAATGAGGTCTTTCTTACTGCAGAAAAGACTTACTCATTGTGGATGGTCAGAGCACGGCTAGCCACAGTAAAGAAGCTTTGTGTGGGAAGGAATGCCCTGAAGAATTTGTATTCTCGAAACATTCTTGGCAACTGTGAAACAGCCATTTGCTTTGGTCCGGAGTGGATTGGCGAGGTTTATTTTGATTCGAACCACGAGTAATTCAAATCGAACTGCTTCAGCACTTTACGAGCGTCACCCAAATTGTAGTGAGTGGCGTGTCGGGCGTCTACAAACACAGTCGCTAACTATCTAACACAGCGGGGTGTTCATCCCCTGCTCAGCTGTACGTGGTGTGTGTCCCACACGAGACTGCAATGCAATCCTCTATCGTTTCTTACAAATATGCTCAATTACGGCCTCAACCGGTTGCTTTTTATCCTAATCTATCCGTCTGAGTCGTATGATATGAAACCACAACCGTGTTCTATTGTGTCTGACCTGTTTTGATCAATTCTTGTGTTTTTCCGACCTGGATGGCAAGTCCATTAGTGGTAACGTAGATTCATTTTTTAATATTCATTAAGCACAATGTTCATATATAATATAATGTGAAACTTACACAATCATGACACACTTAATATAATATCCATAGATATATAGTGGATGATGTACATCATTCACAATTCTTTCACCAGTCTTTAGCAAATGCACTGAAAGATTGTGTTCTGTTGGAACAGGTCATTAAGTTATAATCAGGACAGGTCATGTCACACAGTCAACACTTTGGGTGTGAAATCCATTCGTCAGAAATATCTTCCCATAGAACCCATAGATGACAAAGCGCCTGTATATGTGCCGTAATTTGCAGTTAGGGCCTCTCCAGATACTAGCCTTTTCTACTTCCGTGTTAAAGAACTCTGCTGGTAAATGCTGTGTTTTTGTCGTCTTTTTCTAGTGCCTCAATTGATGCAACAGTTTCCGAAAATCAAAATATAGACTTAATGTCCTCCAAGAAAAGTAATTCGTTAGCCATTGCATAAATTCGCTCATAGACCAAAACCGCGAATGTGAAATGCTCTTTCTATCCATTATTTCCCTTGAAACCGGTCACGCCTCTCAGCCACATATTGATATAGAGTCCACTAAAAAAAAGTTCGTTTAGTTAATTTTCCTATGCACGTGTGTAAAGTTAAAGGAACCTTTAATTCATCATACTCTAGGAACGGGTAAATGTGTCATATAAAAATACATTCCTACAATACAGTACGGTAAGGTTCATTCCCCTTCACACATCAACATAGGAAAAGGAACTCAACGAATTTTTTTTCCTGGCAGACTGCATTGCATTATATGGCTGGGAATCGTGACCAGTCTTAAGGGAAATAAAAGTAAGGAAGGTCATTGTCACATCGTGGTTTTGGCATAGGAACGACGATACGTGAATCGGTTTTCTGTGTGTTTTGAAACATGAAGTTTTATTATCTAGCCTTGACGCATTATTATTATTATTATTATTATTATTATTATTATTATTATTATTATTATTATTATTATTATTATTATTAGACAATTGTATCTGTACACAGTTTTTGTGGTCTCTTTAACCAAAACAAAATTTATGCCTGCTAGGCCGTCGTATAATATTGATTTCGATTCCCATGAGAAATTTGAAATATTTGTGCTAAATGAGTAAGTTCATAACTCCAATATAATTGGTCTGTTATTGAAAATTATAAATTATGCAGCTAACTGTTTCTTGGTTGCCAACGTTTCACCCCATTGTGCGGGTGATCATAACTTGGTAACGAGTACACCTACGAAGACGCATGGATAGTGATTGTAGTGGAAGACTCTCCTTGTGTATTGGCACTGCCTAAGGTTCCAAATATCCTGTAAAGTGGCCTGCTCTACATGCTCTAGCCATGCGTCTTCGTAGGTGTACTAGTCACCAACTGATGCGCCCATATTTGCACACGAGGCTAAACGCTGGCAACCAAGAATGAGTTACCTGGAAAAGGTATATTTTCCAATAATAAACCGATTATATTGATGTTTCTGGAATATTAAAACAGATAATACTCTTATGGTTTTGCTGGCCCCGTGGTGTACGGGTAGTGTGCCTGCATCTTACCTGGAGACACCTGGATCGATTCCAGGTCAGGTCAAGTACTTTTACCTGGATCTGAGGGCTGGCTCCAGGTCCACTCACCCTCCGTCATCACAATCGAGGAGCTATCTGACGGTGTGATAGCAGCCCCGGTCCAGGGAGCCAAGAATAACGGCCGATGTACTCATCACACTGACCACACGACACCTCGCTTGGTAGCCCATGGCCCTTCGGAGCTGTTGCGCCATGGGGTGTATCAAACAAATACATATATTATGGTATCTCTAGTCAGCTTCTTGTTTTACAACTCTGTTCATGGCGTTTCCATTTCATCACTCTGACCTCACACACTATGAGCAACTGGTTGTTATATCATGAATAGTAAAAGCGCCGAGTACCGAAGAGTTTGCGAAGCACTGCCCTCAAGGTAAACGGTGACCTGTAAGTTAATTTTGAAATTGTATATGTGTGTGTGTGTGTCAGCTGCAACCGTATTGCTAAAAGAGCTGTCATTTGACTGATCTATTACGGCTGTCAGCTGAACAGGTTAAATTTCTGCGGGTTTCACATGTTGAGAGATTACCTCACCACAGAATGGGAGATATTTAATTGTGGTTGTCAGTTCTGAACATATGCAGTTATTAGTAATCACATTCTGCGTAACATACATTAACTAAAACTAATTTAATAATAATAATAATAATAATAATAATAATAATAATAATAATAATAATAATAATAATAATAGGCACTATACCACGGTTATCAAACCAGGGGACTTTAGAGTTCAGATCGCCTGATACGGAATAAGGAATGGGAAATTGATGAGATAGAACAGAAAAAAAAATCTTGAGGAATATCTTAGAACCCGAAAAAAGGAAGGATGAGAAAGAGGAGAAATGAAGATGTATACACACATACAGAGAATATTACAGACACCAAACGTAAGAGGGGCTAAAGTTTTATGGACACCTCACAAGAATAAACGAGAGTCTACTAACAAAGGAAAACTTTAACTACATCATCAAATTAAAAGCAACAACCGTATGGGTAGAAGAATGGGTAGAGATTTTATTCGAGCTAAATTTGATAAATTCAAGGGATACCAGGAAAATAGAAATTAAAGTAAAATAGCCAAAGAATTATGGCCAGAGGAGAGGTAGATGCACCACAGCGAGATTATGAAGAAGTTCTGGGAGAATATAAAAAGGACTAACCACGAAGTCAATTGTTTACCATGGTCGAAAATAGACCAAAATCTAAGAAAGAATAATAATAGTACTGACGCTGATACAGCAAAACCATGAATATACAAAAGTAAACAGTTCCTAGAGATAGGTATGTCCCTGTAGAGCGCACAGATATTGCATCACGTCTGGAGAGCATTTTCGGTGATACTGAAGGATTCATTGTGGCCATACAAAAGCAAGTGGTAGACACAAACAACTACCAAAAGTTCATCATACATAAGACCGAGGTCTAACCAACGACCTCTTTAGAATGTGAAACGCGAGGGGAGAAAGTATGGAGCACATCGTAATTGATTGCTCTGAGTACACCTAGACGCATGTCAATGTAGCCAAAGTCATTCACCAGCGGATGTATTTGGACAGAGTTCTTATCTGCGATCCTACCCCCATATCATCAGAACATGCCCATCAGCATATTCCTTAAACTTAATAATGGTGTGCCACAGGGATCAGTCTTTCCTCCCATTCTCTTTAACTTATACATCCATGATGTTCCATAAAACGTACATCGCAAGTTCATCTATGTGGACGATATCAGCCTCACCATATAAAGAGCACAATTTAATGTGGCGGAAGAAATTCTACGCGAAAACGTAGACAAGATGGATTATTATTTTTAAAAATAGCGCCTGAAACCTAGTCCACTACGACAGAGAGAGCTACGTTCCACCTAAATAACAGCAAAAGCAAACAATCAACCCACGATCTGGTTCGGAAACCACATACTAGAGTAATACCAACACAAAATTTCTGGGCGTAACTTTAAATAGGTCCTTAACCTATCGACGCCGTCATGAGAAACTGGCTGCTAAGTTTAAAAGCCGTAACAAATCGCTGGTTAGACTAGCTGGTACTTCATGGGGCTAGATGCGTGTACACTACGAAAAAATGCTTTAGCAATAGTATATTCACCAGCTGAATATTACTCCTCTATATGACGTAATAGCTCCCACACTGGTCTGGTTGATGTCCAACTTAACCACACAATGAGAATTATATCTATATTGCACCTGCACCTTATCCATAGTCTCCGGCGATAAATCTACAGGGTCGTTATATGGGTTGAAATCAAGTGGGCATCATATACAGTATATATAAAAATAACTTAGCGGCATAAAGGGTAGGAGAATACGGGTGTCAAATAACTACGATGGAATGAGAACAATATTTTAAATTGTAAAAATCACAGGGATTTATTATAATCCTGATGATGATGATTATGATGATGAAAAGTGATGCATATAACTTATACAAGGCGAATACATAATCGAATTTCTCATATTTACTTCGGATTGTTGAGCATTGTTCAAATTTTAACCATTCAAGGAGAATCTATTTCATAACTTCACATGTATGGAATATTGAGTATTAATCACTGAAGTTACTCCCAAATTTATTGGACAAATAAAATCATAATACTCAAATATAACAAATCTGAGTAACACATATTCTTACATAAATCGATTTCCCACTGTCATAATCTTAAATAATATAATGTAAGTATACACAAACTTCAGATGCCTTGGATTCGAATCGAACCCCCACCCGTATATACACGAATTCTTCGCACCAATGGTAGACCCCATTGTCAGCGCTGAATGGCATCACAACACAATTAAACACATAAAAGAAATACAGAAATTATATACACAGCACAGGTGAAACACTAATCGCTAGCACCAACATTGTGAGACTGCCGGTCACACACCCAGAGCCAAACCCGGGATCTACGATTTCTGAAGAGGCCCTGAAATCCCTACTAATGATTTCATATGCATGAAAACAATTTGACGTCTCTCTAAGTCGACTGAGGAAATGAATCAATTACCACTCCACGCAGGAACAGTGGCTAGAAACATTTTAAAACGGACCACGATTTCACGGTGCGAGGTCAAAAGCACAAACAAAAATACGAGAGGCTTACTCGTAAATGCAAGTCCCCAGATCTGCTCACCCTCTCGGCCGTAGGCCTGGTAACGGGACATAACTTACCGCAGTCGGAGAAGAACAATTTCGTCCCTTTAAAATATAACTTAAACACATCAATTCGCCACATAGTATAAACACCCTCATTACAGCGAGGTGATTCTCAATTTATTCCTTACTTCTCAATTCTTAAGACTTCACATGTGTACGACCAAAATCTGACTTCAAATCCATTTTAACATCGTCGCCTGATGCATTTTCAGCAGACTATTTCCTTATGCACGCACACAATCTTTCACACATGTAGTCCGATAGTAACCCAGCAGACAAATAAATCTAAATAACAAACTCCGGTTTCTATTATTATTACCAATCTTTTAAAATGGGCCTAATCTCTACCGGATGGGCCTACATGACTTGCGCGGTCACTAATTCGTTACTTTGCACTAACTTCATGAAGAACAGTAAAACACACGTTAATTATGAACAAGCACAATTGTAACTTCACACAATTCAAAATGTAATTAGGGTCCTACAGTTCTCAAAAATACAAGTTATAGATGTTCACAATAAAAAATTGGTCCTAGTTATATATTTCATTGGAAGTCATCGCTTTGGCTCTCTGGGTGATTTCACAGCAACATTTCTTTTTTCACACAGGATAATATACACTCATATTAATTGGCATTCACAATAGGTCAGCCGGTTGAGTACAAGCCCCTCTTACACAAGCAATACCAAGAACTAATGATATTAACAAATATATTCAAATCAACTACACATAAAAGTAACCCCAAGGATACTAGCAGTATTCCCACAATAAAGTAGGAAAGAAAAACCTCTCCACAAACAAATTTTCCCATATATACAAGTTAAGTCACTCAGACTTCTTACTAAAATAAACTCTGTGTCATGCCTTCGCACATTTACGATTTAAAAAAGTAAGTATCCCTATCAATTAATGCTACAGCATTATAAAACGAATTCTTTGTACCCCTCAAGTCATGCATAATAAAATGGTATTACTCAGCCTTATTGCCCCCCGATGACACCTCAGTTAGCTACGGGACGTCCATCCTCGGGTTTAGTGTTGACTGATGTCCACGTTGATAGTTGTTGACTGCATCTGCTGGCTGGGACTGCTAAACTTCCTAGTCCTAGGCACTGGAAATCTTCAGTATCTACGGCACAGATACACACAGAGTTAATACCAGTTCCGTTCGTCTGCGTCACCGCTCACTAACCGACATGATCTTTCATTCATTGTCCCGGAATCAAATCAAATAGATTATTTCTACTCGTATCATACAGCTTATTGATATCACGACACTGAATTAACCCGTGTATCACTGCTCATAGAGATGCTCATAATATTACCCGTCTCCCTTCTTTGTCTCGAGCAACGGAAGTAATAATAATAATAATAATAATAATAATAATAATAATAATAATAATAATAATAATAATAATAATAATAATAATAATTCTATGAGTTCAATTTACTGTTCAAAAGTCATCGAAATTTCAACAGCGCCCTTAATTATATCCCTCTTCTTCGTTCTATTCAGACACTACACAAAAGAAACCTAGAGTCCGATACCGACACACACCTGTCCCTCGCGAGATGAAGACACCGTCTGCCCTGGGGTGACGCTACAAAAGCCTTATATTAGCTGAGAAGTTTCCCTCTCTCAAATTCCCTATACATCCTGTTCTAGATGCTTCTTAGGCGTAATACTGCGATAAACAGGTGACCAGTAAACATAAAACTGACCCGTGCAAAATGGGATCGCAGATTCTCCTGTAAAAAATAAATGTCTTCTTATTTCCCCTCGCTCACAAGATTCCTCTTGTCAAGTGGATGTGAAGACATTTAACACCTGGTCTCTGTAACATTCCACTGTTATGTAATCATCTATTCTTTTGACACACCGGAAGAGTTGGCCGTGCGGTTAGGGAAGTGCAGCTGTGAGCTCGCATCCGGGAGATAGTGGGTTTGAACCCCACTGTCGGCAGCCCTGAAGATGGTTTTCCGTGATTTCCCATGTTCACACCAGGCAAATGGTGGGGCTGTACCTTAAGGCCACGGCGCTTCCTTCCAATTCCTAGGCTTTTTCTTTCCCGTAGTCGCCATAAGACCTATCTGTGTCGGTGCGACGTAAAGCAAATAACATCATCAACTTCTTTTGACAGAATCTTGTCACCATGGACGTCACACACTCTAAATAAATTCACAAATCACGGACAGCTCTTTTGAATCATTGTACAGTGCAGTATTATTAAAATCATTAATTCCTTTATTATAGAAGACGAAGTTTGCCATGCTGTTTTAAATATGGCTCCCATATTACCATGGTAAAAAGATTATCTCTCCCACTCGCTAGCATTCAGGGATTCCCTAGCTCTGCTTGGGGAAATACTTTCTAGACACACCCGCGGCGTTCCAAGTTTCGAGTTCCCGCGAGCTCGCTACCAGGCAAAGAAATGCGCGTCCGCTTGATCACTAGTCCGTGGTTCATGTCCCTGTCGGGTGCAGTATATTGCACTACACTCCCATTCAGTGGTTACCATTACTGGGCACATTCAGCCTCCTCACATCAGACGACAAAGCGCCCTTGTTGGGCTGTGAACCAGGATGCTGAAGAACAGTTACCTCCCAATACATCAGGATACAGATCAAAATGCCGGAACGAGACTGAAATCACGGAATCCTGCCTAGAAGAAGGCAAAGAAATTAGTTTACATTTTAAACCTGATAAAACATGAAAGGTCTGAATCTCATTGTCATTGTCAACATCAGGGATCCAACTACAAAGCTGCCTGGGTTCAACTTTCCTCGCTCAACCTGCACCACACCTCACAGGATACGTTGCGGAGTTGGACGTAATGCTACTGCTCTGCATGAGTTGGGCTGGAAAGACTCTCCAGCTTGTGACTGTTCTGCTGAAGTGTAAAGCATCATGCACATTCTGAAGGACTGCCCTCTGCCAGCTTTTGCGAGTTCCATCGGGGACATACATCGTGTGACCCCTGAGGTACTCTCTTGGTTAGAAAAGATGGGCATTCATCTATAAAAGACTGAAAGCCTTCCACGTTATCCATTTAATTCCAATGTGGACACGATTGATTGATTGATTGATTGATTGATTGATTGATTGATTGATTGATTGATTGATTGATTGATTGATTGATTGATTGATTGATTGATTGATTGATTGATTGATTGATTGATTGATTGATTGATTGATTGATTGATTGATTGATTGATTGATTGATTGATTGATTGATTGATTGATTGATTGATTGATTGATTGATTGATTGATTGATTGATTGATTGATTGATTGATTGATTGATTGATTGATTGATTGATTGATTGATTGATTGATTGATTGATTGATTGATTGATTGATTGATTGATTGATTGATTGATTGATTGATTGATTGATTGATTGATTGATTGATTGATTGATTGATTGATTGATTGATTGATTGATTGATTGATTGATTGATTAAAGCGGCCTGGCATCTAGGTCACCGGCCCCTAATGGTACGAGATGAAACTTAATAATAATTAAATTTGAAATTGTACCCACTGACAAGAATGTAAGATAAATTATGATGAAAAAATGTTTATGAATTTCAAATAATCAGTGGATCTAATTATTAGTGCCTTATTTTCTTATAAATTAATATAAAATATAATAAGGCATTACCTAACACCATTCAACCCCTGCATTTGCTTGGGGCTCGAATCCACCATATCCCGATTTCAACTCGTAGCCATCTTACGCGCTAATCTCAGACACCGTGTGGAGTTATTTCGATTTGTTGTCATCCAGACTGCCTGTGTGTCAATTTCGAAGTTCCGTTTTACTTTACCAGATGGAACAGAAACCGGAACTCTGCTGGGCACCCTTTTGCTGATTTTATAAATTCGTTTTGTCAGATAAACACCAAATGCGCCTCCAGAGATATATTCAATGCATTGTGGGTGTTTTAGATCGATATCACACTCGATTTATAGAAAATTGAAAGGTGTAAAGTTCTGAGTGAGGGAATATAAACCATCACTTGGCCCTCCCAGTTTGCCCTTCCACTATTCACCATACCCTGTGCGTGGGGGCGATAGGATACAAGCAGAGCATCCCTCTCCTGTCAAAGAGGTGACTAAAAGGTGGGTCAGGGGTTGTTCCCTTGGGAACGTGCATTAGTGGCCATGGTCTCCCTAACTGAGTCGGACACTGTTTCCACTTACGTGAATCAGGTCCTCACTTCAGTCTCTCCTACCCAACCTCAGTTGATCAACCCTTGTCCTCTCGACACCTACGATAGAGCATATTACTATGCAACATTCAACAAACCTGAGCTTCCGTGGCTCAGGCGGCAGCACACCGTCCTCTCACCATCGCGTTCCGTGGTTCAAATCCCGGTCACTCCACGTGAGATTTGTGCTGGACAAAGTGGAGATGGGACAGCTTATTCTCCGGGTACTCCGGTTTTCCCTGTCATCTTTCATACCAAGAACACTCTTCATTTTATCTGCCAGTCATTAATCATTGTCCCAGAGGATTGGATCAGGCTTTGCTAGCCGGCACTGTTCCTGCCCCGCCGGATATGGGGGCTGCATTCCTTACATTCCTGACCCCGTAGCATTAGTGGAAACAGACTGTGGATTTTCACTTTCATTCAAAATATCTATATTCTCTTTAAACTGCCACCGGGCGAGTTGGTCGTGCGCGTAGAGGCGCGCGGCTGTGAGCTTGCATCCGGGAGATAGTAGGTTCGAATCCCACTATCGGCAGCCCTGAAGATGGTTTTCCGTGGTTTCCCATTTTCACACCAGGCAAATGCTGGGGCTGTACCTTAATTAAGGCCACGGCCGCTTCCTTCCAACTCCTAGGCCTTTCCTATCCCATCGTCGCCATAAGACCTATCTGTGTCGGTGCGACGTAAAGCCTCTAGCAAAAAAAAAGCAGCTTTAAACTGCCAACATGGAATGTAAATATAATTCTTCCCTTGCTCTAATTCTTTCAGAGAAACCAAATATACTTTGAATGTTTGTCCAACCCGTGTCCCGATTCGCTACCGGGTCGAGTATGAGGTGAAATGAATCTGTCGTGGCGAGTTTTTATGGCCGGATGCCTTTCCTGACGTCAACCTCCTCAAAGGAGTTATTGAGACGGAATGAATGGCGTGATATGCGATAGTAGGAAGGGAAAGGGCGAAACCCGGTGCCGGCACATAGCCTACTCCTATCGAATAGAACCAAGGGGTCTGCTCAGGTGTTGACGTCCCCATACGACGGACGAAAAACCATCAACAGTGTCACACGCCCTCACTTCATATGACACAGCGGAGAGGTTTTGGAATTGAATCCAGGCTTTTGGCACGCAATCTAGTGATTAAAAACTGAATACCACCACTTCTCCTACACTGACGACCAACATTCTGATGGTGAAAAGCTTTTTCGAACAGCGGGACTCGAACCGGCTAACCACATGGCCACAAGTCTGGCTAAACAAAATAAAATTTAAATGTCAACATTAAAATCAAGCATTTAAATTTACCTCTTCCTGTATTTAACAAAGCGCTGCGCAGTTAGTAGATCGTGCTACCGTCAAACAGGTAATGTGTTTATGAAGATTTATTTGTTTGTTAATGTCTTCCCTATTATCCATCATTTATGTGTGTCATCAGGCTTTATCGCATCTTGAACTAATGAATATATTGTCTTAGATCACACTCTGAATCTCACTCACTTCACAAATTAATCCCGTAGCGTGATAGCGACCTTAATGGGCTCGTTGGAGGGGGAGCGGAAAAAAGAAGGGGTTCCCGTGATTCATTAACGTACGACTGACAACATTATACATCACCACAGATAATGATCCGCCATGGACTACTTCACGAGAGATGGATCGCGCGCATGAATCTAATGCAAACAGGATCACTACAACAGAAATGGCCACATTTTCATTTAATCTATTAAATTAATAATCAAGATGAATTGGTTTCCATCTATAAACGCCATCAAACTTTATTTTCCAATAATTGACAGAACCGTTTAAAAAATCAGTGTGTTATTCACGTTACTCTCGAGATGTGTAGATTATTTACTATCCGAGCTTGTTACATATTTAGCCCTTAAAATGCCAAATACAGGTTACGTCAAAAATATATTCCTATAATCTGCAATGTGTATAGATGATAAATAAAATAACAAGTTGGTCTAACCTGGGTTAAAGATTTAATAATAATAATAATAAATACAGGTTTACAATGGATGAATCAAGATTTTCAATGGAATATTTATACCTATGAAAATTTATAAAAATATAACGAAATAACAAGGAGCCTCACAAGTGGCACATTTATCTGACAAGCTGCTACCGGCTGATAGTGGGTTCGAACCCCAGTGTCGGCAGCCCTTAAGATGGTTTCCCGTGGTTTCAGCACTAGGAAAATGCTGAAGCTGCAGTTATTTCTTTTTTTGCTAGGGGCTTTACGTCGCACCGACACAGATAGGTCTTACGGCGACGATGGGATAGGAAAGGCCTAGGAGTTGGATGGAAGCGGCCGTGGCCTTAATTAAGGTACAGCCCCAGCATGTGCCTGGAGTGAAAATGGGAAACCACGGATAAGCATTTTCAGGGCTGCCAATCGTGGAATTCGAACCTATTATCTCCCGGATGCAAGCTCACAGCACACGGCCAACTCGCCCGGTGAAGCTGCAGTTTGATTAAAGCTTCAATTACTTCATTTCCACTTCTAGCCCTTTCCTATCCCACCGTCGGTGAGGCGTGAAGCAAATTGTAAAAATGATCAAGCTGTCCACATCTTCATCATGAGTAATCATTTGCTGTTGACTTCCCGCTCTTGTATTACGTAATAATAATAATAATAATAATAATAATAATAATAATAATAATAATAATAATGGTTTTTTCGTCCCACTAGTCATTTTAAGGTTTTCGCAGAGACTGAATTTTAGCCCACAGGAGTTCTTTCTACGTGACAGTAAATCTACTGACATGCGTCTGACATATTTGAGCCCCTTCAAATACCAGCGGACTGAGCCAGGATAGAAGCTGCCAAGTTTAGCTGAGAAGTCCAGCTCTCTACCGTCCAAGCTATTCAGTCTGAATAATAATAATAATAATAATAATAATAATAATAATAATAATAATAATAATAATAATAATAATAATAATAAAAGCGGCAAAGTGGTCAGCGTCTGTTCACCAGAGGTGCGGCTGGAAATGTATGTTCTGGAACTATCCACTCCAGTCCTATGAAACTGGACTACGGTCCAATACTTGGATAATCAAGTACCATGAGGCGTGGCAGAAAACAAATTTGTACCCCAGGTGGTAACCAATCCACTGCTGACATTAGCAGCACAACCAGACTATCGGATTCTGGGGAGTCTGTCTGGACACGCAAACAGAGGGAGTCGGAGACCTCTGGCCAACTTCGCCCAAACAGCAAAACATTTTTCGGAACACTGAACATAAATTCTCTCTTGCGGGCAGGGAAGTTGTACGAACTAGAGCAAACCCTAAATGATCAAAAAACAGAAATACTGGCACTCCAAGAAACGAGGCTGACTGACGAACACGCAATGGATTTCGGGAACTACAGACTCTTCAAAAGTAAAACAGACAAACGGATTCTCAAAAACACACCCCATTTAGGAGTTGCATTTGCAGTCAAGAAGAGCATACTTAACTGAGTAATAGGTGTGAAATGTGTAAACAATAGGCTAATGACAATCACCCTAAAGTGTGCAAACAAATCATACACACTGATCAATGCACATATTCCAGTCAATGAAGACAATAAAACAGATCGCGAGAAGGTAGACAAATCCTCGGAAATACTAGAAGAAACAGCATCAAATTTCCTCAAAACCACGTCAAAATTCTGTTAGGAGATTTCAACGCTCAGCTAGGCAAGGAAAGGAAATACAGGAAAACAGTTGGAAAATTCCCAGCACATAAATGGACGAACCAAAATGGACGGAGATTAGTCGAATTCTGCAGGGCATTCAACCTTAAAGTCATGTCGACTCACTTCAGGAAGAAACCTTCTAAACAAATGACATGGAGATCAACCAACTCCCTCTTGGGCGAGTTTCAAATTGACCACGTGGCAATTTCGTACCCAAACCACAGAGAAATTATGAATGTCCAAGTAAGGAAGGGTGCAAACATAGAATCAGACCACTATCTGACAAGAGTCAAACTACAGTTGATACCCCAAAGGTTCAGAAGAAGGAAGCAAATAATTCCGAAATTTGATACCAGTCGGATCCAGCCATCTCTCACCGAAGAATTAGAGAAAAAGCAGTCCAACAATTGGCAGCAACTCAAGACCAAACTAATTGAAACAGCACAAACACTGATTCCTCTGCAGAAAAGAAAAAAACACCCTTGGTGGAACGCAGACTGTGAACAAGCCATCCAATCCCGGCAGAATGCATACAATAAGTGGAACAGCAAAAAGACCTATAAGAATCACAAAATGTTTTTGGCAGTCAGGAAAGAGGCAGCGAAATTAATCCGACAGACCAAAAGGAAATTCGAGAAAGATCAACTACTGGAAATTGAAAAGGACTTCGAAAAAAACCACACACGAAATTTCTACAAGAACTTCAAAACAAAGCTAACAGGGTATCAGCCACAAAACCTTTGCTTTAAGAAAGTAAATGGGCAATTTGCACTGAACAATAAAGAAAACTGCACCGAACTTGCAAGGTATTTTGAAGAACTGCTTAACTGCCCAGAGCCAACACAAAGATTTCCACCGCAGGAACCTGACTTCACAAACCCAAATTCAGTACCACCGGATGAAGAAGAAATTACCAGACAGATAAAACGACTTAAAATGAATAAAGCTGCAGGTGAAGATGGGATCATAGCAGAAATTCTCAAATCAGCAGGCCCATATACTATAAAAGAATTCACCGGTATCATCCAAGAGATTTGGGAAACAACAAATTCCAGAAGATTGGAAAAGTGCACTAATTCATCCTTTACATAAGAAAGGAGACAGAACATATGTAAATAACTACAGAGGAATCTCATTGGTATCTGTTGCCTACAAAATTTTATCTCAGTGCCTTCTCGATAGAGCCCAACAGCAACTAGAACCAAAAATTGGAGAATATCAAGCAGGTTTCAGACCAGGCCGTTCATGTCCAGAGCAAATTTTGAACGTAAAGTTAATCCTAAGGCATCAGAGAATTTGTAGCAAAAATGTAGTTTGTACTTTTGTTGATTTCAAAAAGGCCTATGATTCAGTTGATCGTCAATCACTGTTTCAGATATTAAAAGAACAGGGTCTAGACCGGAAAACACTCGCAATTGTAAAAGAGGCATTGACAGACACAAAATCTAAGGTTAAATTCATGGGAGAAATCTCAGACCCTTTTCCGATCAAAACAGGAGTAAGACAGGGAGATGGGCTCTCTCCACTACTCTTCAACTGCGTCCTTGAAAAGGTAATACAGGAATGGTGCAAACAGAAGTCTGCCCTCAAGATTGACCAACCAATCACTCTTGGTAGGGGCAAATTAGCAGTAGACTGCCTGGCATTTGCGGACGATCTGGCAATCTTAACTCGTGACGTTTCAACAGCCATAAACCAGATCGAACTCCTGAAAGAAACAGCGGAAAAAGTCGGCCTCCAAATATCGTTTGAAAAAACTGAATACATGACCTGCAGCAAAGAAGCCCCTAAATTCATGGAGACAAAATATGGCAAAATAAAACGGGTCCAGCAATTCAAATATCTCGGTGAAATAATTCAGGAGAATGGAATGGAAACAAAAGCCAATGAAGTTAGATGCCAAAAAATGGAAACTGCGTATAGACTCACCCAAAATATCTATAACAAAAAGTGTCTCTCCAAACATGCTAAACTAAGACACTATAATACAGTTATTAAACCAGAATGCCTCTATGGATCAGGGACACTAATTTTGAACAGGAAAACTGATCTAGAAAATATTCAGAAAAAGGAACGCAAGATCATTAGAAAAATTTTAGGCCCAAAACTCGTAGATGAACAGTCCCGCCTTAGAGGGAAACAGGAAATCAAACAATTTTCTAACATTCACAGCGACATCAGAAAACGCAGATTAAGATTCTTTGGACATATAAAAAGGATGAACCCAGATAGACTTACCAAGCAAATAGTTGAATTTTATGAAAACCGAAGTAAAGGTAAAACGGACACAATAAAATGGATTGGCGAAATTAAAACAGATCTCAAACTGGCAGGAACTACACCTGAAGACATCCAAAGCCCGGTTATCTTCAGAACCAAAGTTCATAAGTGGCAAGTTGACCAAGAGGAAAAACCAAAGAAGAAGACCGGAACAACATGGTCTCAAGAGAGAAAAGAAGCACACAGCAAACGAATGAAGGAAGTGCGGGCACAAAGAAAGGCAAATGCCTGTCTCTAAGTACTTTGGGTAGTCCTAATGGGCTCATTCGCTATATATATATAATAGGTTGTTGTGCGAAGTGATTTGTTAACCTGTTAACCCTCAAGCACACGCGCCAGATCATAGGACGCAGATACACGCGTGGGGGTGCTTTCCACCCCACATATCATTGTATTATAAAATATGAATTACTATATTAATTGGAGATTTTAAGGTAGATTGTGTAAGAATGACTGTTTCTGCGGGGATCCAGCCAGAAAGGTACAAAGCGGGGAGAGCACAGAAAAGTCATTTGTACATTTCACTAGGAAATAAAATGACCTGGTGTGGATTCCGCCCCATACGCGTGTGTTTGAGGGTTAAAAGAGTTCAAAGAATGGTCGTTTCATATTGGGGAAGTGTGTGCCTTTTTTCTTTGGTTATGTACTGGTAGCAATAAGACTACAAGTGTTAGATGGGTTGCGCATCGTCTTGAATTAGAAGGGGCTGGTATATTACAGCGCAGCAATTTTAGAACTTTCACTGTTTAGTTTATTTTATTTTATATTAAGGTAAGGTACGGGTTATTCTGCCCGAAGGCAGGTCCGAACCTCCGCAGAGGTGTTCCTGAGCCGGAGTTTACGTGCGGTAGGGTGGCCAGTTCCATTCCGCTCCTCCATTCCCTTACCCCCCGCCAACAGCGCGTGGCAACCCGTCCAACATTTGACCACGCCCAATGTTGCTTAACTTCGGAGATCTCACGGGATACGGTGTATCAACACGGCTACGGCCGTTGGCTATTTTATATTAATTCATGTTTTTTATGTGCTCCGTTCATTAACATACCATTAAGGTGCACTTTACATTCGAAGCTCTTGATGCAATGGTTTCTTTATATGACCGGATAATGACGGCAAAGAGCGTCCTCGTTGCTGCGGCTCTTGTAGTTCTTGTTGTTAGAGCAAACTCTCTACTTTATTTGTTCGCATGCACCTGGCTGTAAAAGTGAATGAAAATTTCGTTCTGATTAAACAATATGAGAGCGAATAAGTAGCAACATGAGAGTCACGGAGAGTAGACATTGCGGATTAATAACAGATTATTATACAAACGTTGGGCCAAGTCTAACTTGAAATTCAGTACAGAGGTTGGCCGACAGCAGGACGAAACGGCGATAACTTGTTGATCCCTCTTGTTCACATAATAGCAAAGCAAAGCAAAGTCATCTCCGTACAAGCCATGAAGGCCCTTGGAGGGGTGAAAGGTAAAGGCTTCCACTATCCGTAACCTCGGCACGTGATGGGGTAGAGTGTTTAGCTCTAAGCCCGGCCGCCTTTGCCTCTAGGAGTTAACCTGGTACTCATTTTTGGTGTAAGCTGAGTGAACCTCAGGGCCATGTGCACCTCCGGAAGTGGAAATCTCGTTTATTAAATTTAACTACTTCCTGATGGGGATTCGAACCCACGTCCTTCCGGGCGAACCGAACACGCCTTTACCGCCCCGGCCAGGCAGACCCTTGTTGTTCATGAAGGATAGCAGAAATTTGTTAGTCCCATACTAAAGGAGGGTCCGTTGGTTACAATTCCACACGTACAAATTTGGAAGCCCTGTGTTATATTCAGTAGAAACAGGTACTTGCCACATTTAACCCGATTCTGTTTAATATGCAGAGAGTTGTTTTTCTAGCTCGTTCTAACAATTATTTTAACGAACTAGAGAAAATGATTTCATCATGCTAATTATAAGTTGAAACACTGTGTCACCCTCCAGCTCTTACACGCATTGGACTGAAAATATACCTCCCACTGGCTTCTAAATATGACGCACGTTAGACTTGATGCTGGTGGTATCTTTAAATCAGAGTCCCTTGTTTATACATTTCAACCAGACCATAATTATTGTGAACGCTCGCCCCAGGCTAGGTAGAGCAAACAGTTGCAGTTAAAATTAAATACGATTATTGTACTGATGTAAAATATCTCGACTGTCGTATTCCACACAACAGGTCAGAAAGAAAGTGAAACCGGGCAACATGAAACCAAATTCGGAATAACTTATCAAAGAATAGTTCTAGGACTTTCTTTCCACCTCTGCATCTGCTTCTTCACTATTGCCATCATCACCTTCTTACCAAGCGAGTGGCTACATGGTTAGGGTCACGTAGCTGTCAACTTGCATTCAGGATTATCTGGTACCAACCCTACTGCTGAAAGCCTTGAAGTAGGTTTTCCGTTATTTCCCATATTCACTCCAGCCGAACGCTGAGGCTGTACTTTAATAGTAAGGCCACTGTGAATTCCTACCCAGTCTTAGAGCTTTCTTATCCCTTTATTGCCACAATACCTGCCTGTGTCGGTGGGGACGTAAGAATGAACATCTTCTCCTGATTATTATTATTATTATTATTATTATTATTATTATTATTATTATTATTATTATTATTATTATGTCCGACTCGTTGGATGAATGGTGAGCGTACTGGCGTTCGGTTCAGAGGGTCCCTGGTTCGATTCCCGGCCTGGTAGGAGATATTGACCATAAAGGTTAATTCCCTTGGTTCGGGGACTGGGTGTATGTGATGTCCTCAACATCCCTGCAACTAACACACAACACTATCGTTCACCAGAATAACACGCAGTTACCTACACATGGCAGACGCCGCCCACCCTCATCGGAGGATCTGCATTACAAGGGCTGCACTCGGCTAGAAATAGCCACACGAAATTATTATTATTACCCCTCTACATACAACCTAATCATCCATCGGGCTACCAATCTAAATACTTCTAAATTCTAAATTATAGCTCAATGGGACCTTCTAAATTTAATAGAGGACCTTTAAACTTTTCAATTTTGGGCCTCACATATATTTTTTTTTAATATTCAAAATTATTTAAAACTTGCTGTAAACATTTGTTGTACTGTATTTTATAATAACTCTGAACCCTTCGCCTCTTTCCCATCCTTTCCACCTTTATCCCTCCACCCCTTATTCTCTACTAGATTCTTTGAAATATTTTCTCGCGCTGGACTGTTTTCTTCTTCAGTTTTTTCTGACTTTTGGGGGAATGTTACATGCTTTATATTTTCCAGCATCCAACACTCACCAATAGTTTATACAATAAATCAAAACTGCCCATTGAAGCAGCAAACCCAACTGTGATCTTTTCATCTGATAAAGACCACACATACACGTAATCGTTCGTTGGATCATAACATCCTATCGTATAGCACGTACGAATTAATGCGAGGCACGTTGTCTCGCAGAACATCAGTTCGATGGAACTGGCCGGTAATTGGGTCAAGAATGAGAGAGGAAAATTTTGAAAGGACGGGGTAGCCTTTGCCGAGAGAACCAGGCCTTTTCACAAGCGAACGGGGGATAGCTTGTGAATATTGTCTCTTCGCTTCAGTTTCACTTTCATTCAAAGATAACATGCTTGAGGGAATATGACATTATTGTTGCCATAGGAATGAAGTCTTAAAAGCAACTGTAAGTGACAGAAGCTCGTGGAGATCTGGTGTCCCGTCACATCAGCTATCTAGGCAGGTCCAGGTATAGATTAAGGAGAGAGAGAGAGAGAGAGAGAAAGTAAACCAGGAAATAAATCATCGCTGTTCGGGCGAAACGTCATATCTCACAATTCTCTTCCTATCCATTATTTCCCTTAAGACTTGTCACGCCTCCCAGCCTCATCTGGATATTTAGCCCATCAGAACAGCATTCGTTGCGTTCATTTTTCTATGCTTATGTGTAAAGGAAAATAAACCTTACCGTACAGCACTCTAAGGATATAGTGTATGTTTCCATGACTTATCCGCGCCCTCCTACAGTATAAAGTACTTAAGGTTCATTTCCCTTTAACGCTGTCAGCATACGAAAATGAACACAACGAAATTTGTTCTGATGGATGGCATATCTATATGTGGCTGGAAGGCGTGACCAGTCTTAAGGAAAATAACGGATAGGAAGAGCATTGTGACATAGGACGTTTTGCCCCAACAGCGACGACGTAGCTCTGCATCTTTCCACCCAAAAAGCCCGACGTTGGCCTCGTAGTGACTTTAGAGGGATTGTGATTATGAACCGAAAAAACGAGGACTGATTTACAAATTTAAAAACAAAAATATATGATAGTAGGAAACAATGTGAACCGGGTATATGAGAGGTAGAGTGTTGGTCACACTGATAAGTAATTGAAAAATAAAAAATTCAATATCTCGTGGCGTTGATAGTTTATCACCTGCTGACATTAGCCAACCAGATCGCTTCAAATGGGCTTTGCGAGGCGGTGTCTCTAACTCTCTGCACGTGGTTTAAGACCAGCATTGGGGCGACAATCGAAGGAGGCTTTCTTCACAATGTGAGTCCAAGCCCCCTAAACGTATGCCACATAGCTGCTTAAGGAACATCTCCATAAATGACCGATCGCCTATCGGCTGCAGATGCCTACAAATCAGCATCGAACGCCAACACACTAGGGATTTCAGCTGGTGTCACTGCAATGTACCAGGTATGGTGCGGTCTTGTCAGCTGGGAAGTCCATATTCGAATCCCTCCGCTGACGAAATTTTTCTGCTCGAACTTGATACTAGGATTCAGTGGAATAGACAGACATGTACGTGGGGCTCATACTCATTTCAAATGGGTATGCCACATTTCTCTCTTTTAAATTTATGTTCTCTCATTCTCTCTCTCTCTCTCTCTCTCTCTCTCTCTCTCTCTCTCTTCCCCTCTCCTATATACACAAACAGCACACAAATAAGCGCATAAAGAGAAGAGCAGACTTACCCTTTCATCAGCTGTTGACACTTTCCATCTAACGGTTTATTTATTTATTTATTTATTTATTTTTTATTTTTTTATTTATTTATTTATTTATTTATTTATTTATTTATTTATTTATGTTATATGGCGTAGCTCAGGCTATGGAGCTTGCTGTTATGCGAATCCATCTTATACACGGTTCATTGTACAAGCTACAGTGTCTTATGCTTCCTAATTATATATTTATGAAATTAAACTTAATAATTATAAACAAAGGATAAATTTCTGACAGTTACTACAAGTAAACATTCCTTTACATACTTATTTTTCAAGTATACGTATTATTAACAACTCTTTTTCAATGCATTTCTTCTACATTTGTGTCTAATTAGAGCCGGAAGAGAATTCCAGGGTACGAATGAATTGCCGAAACTTGTGTGGTAAATAGGGAAGCTCAACAGGATTTTTTTTTACTTTCTATGAATACTGCTTGGGAATGACAAATATGTAAGATCCGTTCTCAGGTAACTTGGTGTGCCTGTACGGAGGATGTTGTGGACAGGTAGCCTACGACCGAGTAAAGTCTCCTTCTCTCTTACAAATATAACTACGACAGCTGTTCAAGACGGAGCAAACCTGAGCATGTTCAATATAAAATCGTCGCATGTATAATAAGATCACCGAAGTGTGGTATTTAGGTTGTATATTACGTTATCGTAACCGAAGATGAGTGGACCACATAGCATGAATGAAGTCCATCCTACGGTCCTTTTTGATGTCAATTTTATCTCTTACCCGAATCAAAGGAGACGAACACGTGGACAAGTAGCGGGATGACAAAGGCTCACAGCCGAACACACCATTCACTCAATTGGCCTGTTCTAGCAAGTTCGAGAATAATTGCGAACCTTAGCCAGTGGTGGTGAAATATCTTCGAAGTCTAAAGTTTTCTACAGCACGTACTGCAACTCGCATGCGCAGAACGTATCGCGATCTCGCTTTACGAGGCTGCTCGCTGGAGCCCGATATTGCGATTCTGCCAGGAAATAGCATACTCGTGTGAGGTGACAGAAGCAGTGGGGAGAGTACGTGTCAATTGAAAACATCGTTCACAAGATCGGAAACACCTATTTTCATGAATGTTCTTTCCTTTAAAATAAATGCACGCACGTTAAGTCATTCGGGTATGCATTTGTATGCGAATAACCAGGAGACGCCAATGTTTCCTTTATTATGAGGAGTTGAAGGATGCTATGTTACGAATGGTCTAGGTAATCGATCTAAATACTGGAGAAGGGGGATTCGACATTATTCATAAAATTGCTAATTAAATACGTAAAGGTTAGAGCCACTGAAACACATGACCGTTGACTGGAAAATAACATTTCTCTTTGCTTGTTCTTTCTTTAAGGTGCCTCCGTGGCTCAGGCGGCAGCGCATCGGCATTTCTCACTGGGTTCCGTGGTTCAAATCCCGATCACCCCATGTGAGATTTTTGCTGGACAAAGCAGAGGTGGGACAGGTTTTTCTCCGGGTACTCCGGTTTTCCCTGTCTTCTCTCTTTCCAGCAACACTCTCCAATATCATTTCATTTAATTTGTCAGTCATTAATCACTCCCTCACAGGAGTGCGACAGGCCCCGGCAGCCGGCACAATTCCCATCCTCGCCGCAAGGTAGGGGCTTCATTCATTCCATCCCTGACCCAGTCACTGACTGGAAAACAGGTTGTAGATTTTTCTGATCTTTCATTCCTTCTTTCTTTCTTTCTTTCTTTCTTAATCTGCTTACCCTCCAGGGTTGGTTTCTCCCTCGGACTCGGCAAGGGATCCCACCTCTACCGCCTCAAAGGCAGTGCCCTGGAGCGTGAGACATTGGGTCGGGGGATACAACTGGGGAGGATGACCAGTACCTCGCCCAGGCGGCCTCACCTGCTATGCTGAACAGGGGCCTTTCGGGGGTGGGATGATTGGAAGCGGTCGTGGCTTTAAGCTAGGTACCATCCCGGCGTTTGCCTGGAGAAGTGGGAAACCACGGAAAACCATTTCGAGGATGGCTGAGGTGGGAATCGAACCCGGCTGTACTCAGTTGACCTCCCTAGGCTGAGTGGACCCTGTTCCAGCCCTCGTACCACTTTTCAAATTTCGTGGCAGAGCCGAGAATCGAACTCGGGCCTTCGGGGGTGTAAGCTAATCACACTAACCACTACACCACAGAGGCGGACTTTTTTTTTGTTCTTTCTTTAGATATATGGCTTGAAGCAGTTGCTGTTAATCAGTGAATAGTTCCATTGTGGGACGCGTAAATGCTAATGTAATCGTGAAGGAAAATGAATTCATATCCTTGTGGTGCGAATTCAACGTAAGATGTTCCGTGGCTATCATTACAGTATCAACAACATTGTGTAAAAGTGCAAGCTTGCATTTTGCTACACGTTTGTGATAGATTCTTCTATTTTAGTAAAGTTACGTTCCTCGAAAACGGATACTTTACATGGGGAGAAAAACGTTTGGATGCTTTTAGTGTTTGAATAGAACGCGTAGGCTGGGCCGACAGTATTTAACATGTCTCAATTGACAGGTAAAAGAGAAGGCTACCAGTTTCAAAAAATGAAAATATGAAACTTACTTTTCATGAAACAGCTTTAAAGTAAGGCAAAATTTGTGCTAAATATCTGACGTCACCCGCATACTCTGTTATAAGATGGTGCTTTGTTGACTCAGTTAGAGATTTGCTGTCGTAGTGAATACATCGTGGTCAGCTGTATAGAGCAACAAATTTAATAACGGGAGCACATAATATTTGTCTTTTATTTCTAATAAGTACACTGTGTGGTCAAAAGTATCCGGACACTCCCATAAACATGAGTTTTACATCATAGGTGCATTGTGCTGCCACCTACTGCCAGGTATTCCATAGCAGCGACCTCAGTAGACATTAGACATCGTGACAGAGCAGAATGAGGCGCTCCGCGGTACACACGGACTTCAAACGTGGTCAGTGTCACTTGTGTCAGAAGTCTGTACGCGAGATTTCCACACTCGCAAACATCCCTAGATCCACTGTTTATGATGTGATAGTGAAGTGGAAACGTGAAGGGACACGTACAGCACGAGAGCGTACAGGCTGACCTCGTCTGTTGACTGACAGAGACCGCCGACAGTTGAAGAGGGTCGTAAAGTGTAATAGGCAGGCATCTATCCAGACCATCACACAGGAATTCCAAACTGCATCAGGATCCACTGCAAGTACTATAACATTTCGGCGGGAGGTGAGAAAACTTGGAATTCATGGTCGAGCGGCTGCCCATAAGCCACAAATCACGCAGGTCAATGCCAAACGACGCGTCGCTTGGTGTAAGGAGCGTAAACATTGGACGATTGAACAGTGGAAAAACGTTATGTAGAGTGATGAATCACGGTACACAATGTGGCAATCCGATGGCAGGGTGTGGGTATGGCGAATGCCCGGTAAACGTCATCTGCCAGTGTGTGTGGTGCCAACAATAAAATTTGGAGGCGGTGGTGTTATGGTATGGTCGTGCTTTTCATGGAGGGGGCTTGCACCCCTTTTTGTTTTGCGTGGCACTAATCACAGCACAGGCCTACATTGATGTTTAAGCACCTTATTGCTTCCCACTGTTGAAGAGCACTTCGGGGATGACGATTGCATCTTTAACACGATCGAGCATAATGCATGGCCTGTGGCGGAGTGGTTACACGACAATAACATCCTTCTACAGAGTCCTGACCTGAATGCTATAGAACACCTTTGGGATGTTTTTGAATGCCGACTTCGTGCCGGGCCTCACCGACCGACATCGCTACCTCTCCTCAGTGCAGCGCTCCGTGAAGAATGCGCTGCCACTCCCCAAGCAACCTTCCAGCACATGATTGAATGTATGCCTGCGAGAGTGGAAGATGGCATCAAGGATAAGGGTGGGCCAACTCCATACTGAATTCCAGCATTACCGATGGAGGGCGCCACGAACTTGCACGTCATGTATAACCAGGTGTCCGGATACTTTTGATCACATAGTGTAAGTGTTCGAAACCCTCGAGCCGCTACAATAACCACAGCCAACCGTCAATTTTTTTAATGTTTGCTCTGAAATTTCCACCCTCTTGTCTTGCGTACTCCTGATCTACTCTAACTACTTACATTACTCATTATCATCTAAGTTCATGCTCATTGTCGTGAAATATACTGATGTTCACCTTTTTCTCTTTTTCAGGTAAGGAAGAAATGCCTATGAAAGACTTTACTAAATCCGACCAGAGGGAGGTAAGTTTTTCCATCTCTGACATACAGTGACTGGTTTCGGCGTATGGAGAAGTCTATTGAGTTTGGTTGAAATTATTTTTAAAAAGTCTAAAGCGTTCACTCACATTGCAAAACTTTTCTAGTGCCGTTTGTATTATTATTATTATTATTATTATTATTATTATTATTATTATTATTATTATTATTATTATTATTATTAGATACCGGACGCATAGACATTAATAGGTCAGACTGAAGACTCACTGTCGCGAATAACAAGAATACTGTAGGCCGGACAACAGTCCTGTTTTGAGATTTGTGTAAATAGGGGCTCGCCATTTCAGAACCCCTAAATTTATGTTACTCTCGTTACAATACGTTAGAGCGGGCTAGCCGATACTTCCACTTGACAAAAAATTTCGCATTTTAACCAATTACTGAATAAATATCCTGTCTATAATGCTGCTGCTGCTGCTGCTGCTGCTGATGATGATGATGATGATGATTTTTATAATCTGCTTTACATCGCATCGGCACATCTAAGTCTTATGAGGACAATCGGATGGGAAAGGGCTACAAGTGGGAAGGAATCTATATTGGCCTTAATTAAGGTACAGCCCAGAATTTATCATGAGTGAAATAGGGAAAGCATGGAAAACTATTTTAAGGGGAGCCGAAGGTGTGGTTCGAAACCACTATTTCCCGAGTGCAAGATGATACGTACATGATCCAGAACGCGTAGTCACTTGCTCCGTGATGATGATGATGATGATGATGATGATGATAATGATAATGATGATGTAATAGTTGAATTTTTCATTCTCATTCATCCCAAAGTATGACTTAGGGGGTTACTAAAATCAGCCGTAGCAAAACCCTGTCAATAACCTACAACACAATGCGAGCTCTTCATAAAATGTTATTCTCAGCAGAGTTCTGCCTGAGGGAATCTCAGTCAGACATTGAGACGGATCGAACAGCCACCATCGTTGTGACAGAACTTGTGTGACCAGTAACTTCCTGTATTTTATGGCGTGGAAATTATTATTATTATTTTCGTATTTATTCACATGTAAGGTCACAATTTTTCAATGTTTAAAGCCAAAACTTTTGGTGGTTCTAATATTTAAAAGGTCAGCAAACAAATCACAATAGCTAATCATCCATAAACACATAATATGCTTCAAAATTTCCTACTGGCCAATTCATTCATTATTCCAGTTTAAAATGTTATAAACCATTAATATCAACAATTTCGTGTAAGATCTATCTCGTAATATTCGCTGAACGCAGTAAACTGTACACAGTGAAAGTTTCAAAATATAATTTCCTATCTTTCATGATTTATGTCTTTTGACCGTTCGAAAAATAACGGATATATAATTTTCATACGGGATGAGACGATAACGGATTCATCTAGAACGTGCTCGAAGTGTTCATAATTTATAACCATAAGTCGCTTCTTCAATATCCATTTTCTACATCAATAGGGCTATGCTGGAAAATGAAATCGTTATTATTATTGTTTTGCTTCCAAAGGCAATGAATATATTGTATTAAGAAGATGAAGAAGAATTTAGCGTAGCTGTCCTGGTGCTGCTTTCGTTCGGCAGACCCTCAGATGAGGCTGGGCAGCATCTCTCGTTCCCGGGAAACTGCGTGTTACATCTGTGTGCCGAGAGACAGCCTGGGTGGTTTGGCTCACGTAACTGTGAGCTTGCATTCGGGAGATAGTGGGCTCGAACCCGATTGTCGACAGGCCTGAAGATAGTTTTCAGTGGTTTTCCATTTTCACACCAGGCAAATGCTGGGGATGTACCTTAATTAAGGCCACGGTCATCTTATTCCCACACTTAGTCCTTTCCTATCGCCATGAAACGCTATTGCCATGAAACCCATGTATCTCGCTGCCATGTAAAGCAGATTGTCAAAAAAGGAATGTTGTGGGTGGTGTGTGAGTTACAGGGATAATGGGGACAGCAAAGAAACCGTGGTCCGAGAGAACGAAATTAACCATTTAAGGTTAAAAATTCCGACCCGCCTGGATATCGAACCCAGGTCTCTGTTAACCTAAGGCAACTACGTTGACCATTCCGTCAGAGAGCCGGGCAATGGCAATCAAAATGTCACGTGACTGGACTAGTTGTGTCGGGCTGGCGAAGTTTCGAATGACAGGAACTCCTTTGTGTATCGTCACTGTGCTCTTTCTATCCATTATTCTCTTTATGAATTGTCACGCCTCACAGCCACATGTGGTTATGCACTCCATCAATATATTTTTCGTTCTGTTTATTTTCCTCTGCTTATTTGTAAAGGAAAATGAAATAAATTATATTCTAGGAGTGGGTAAATGCTTCCCACAGCGCTGTACGGTAAGGTCTAATTTCCTTTAGGGGTGACCATAGGAAATTGAACACCACGAACGTTGTTTCCTCTTCCTTCCTTTCTCTTTTTCTTCCTGTTTTAAATCTCTGTATCGTCCAGACTTGGATTTTTACTCGGACTCAGCGAAGGATACCACCACTACTGCCTCAAGGACAGTGTCCTGGAGCGTGAGACTTTGAGTCGGATGATACAACTAGGAAGGAGGACCATGACCTCACCCAAGTGGGCCTCACCTGCTATGCTGAATAGGGGCCTTGTTGGGGGATGGGAAGATTGGAAGGGATAGACAAGTAAGAGAAGAACGAAGTGGCTGTGCCTTCAGTTAGGTACCATTCCCTGATTTGGGGAAACCACTTCGAAAATGGCTGATGTGGGAACCCCCTCCACTCAGTTAACCTCCCAAGCCTGAGTGGACCACGTTCCATCCCTCGTACTATTTTTCAAGTTTCGTGGCAGAGCCGGGAATCGAACACGGGCCTCCGGGAGGTGGCAGCTAATCACACTATCCACTACACCACAAGGGCGGACTACGTTGTTTCTGATGGACAACTTAGCCGTATGTGGCGCGGAGCGTGACCAATCTTAAGGAGAATATTGGATAGGAAGAGCATTAGGAGATACGAGGTTTTGCTGTAACAGCGACGGTATGTACTTCTAGGACATATTTACACTAGAATTCCAGGTGATATGTTGGTGCTAACGAGGTTTTTTTAGTGCGCTTTTGATGGAGTCTGAGGAGTGATAGAAATTGGAAATCCAACCCACATTTTGATTACAACTTATCGTCGTTTCGCCTTGAAACACCGTTATTTAACAATGTTCAGGAGAGAAATACCGACCCGCTATATCACCTGGAATGAAAATTCGGTGATATCATTTCTGCAATACTGATCCTTATATGATACAATCTTTATGGTCAGAGTTCTAAGCTGAAATATTATCACATACCGGTTGTTTTTCTCGCAAAAATGTTAAGATTATCACTACATTCAATGAACAATATTATACTGCAATATAGAATAGAAAGGATGTATTTTGTGATTTTTAAATGAAGTATTAAAGTTGGTCTTTCCTCGCATTTAAAATCCTCGCCTGACTTCGAACTGCAGAGCAATCGGAGATAAGACTTCGCCCTGGGGATGGAGAGGTGTTGTCGTGACAGCTTGCAGAAATAAGATCTGGAATTGAATGCAAAATCAAGGGAATGTCACATCCACAGATATAAAAGGAAGGAGTTCTAGTCCCTTTGGTCTCTAATACACCGAAGGAGGAAGAGCTTAAAGAACCATGTAATGTAGTTTCCAATTTCATAAAGATGTAGATGACATTCTTGGAGTTATCAACATTTGCGAGTGCAAATAACTATACGAATCGAAATTTCGATGTACCTGGAGTTGACGTTCTTGGCGCAAAATATCATTCTCGTTGCGATTATGAGGTCTCAAGCGAAAAATGTTATTTTCGTCAAACGTTTCTAAACATTATAACTCAAAAAGTGCTTCATATATTGCAATAGGTACACTATTTGAATGTGGAAGGGTGAACGCACACAATGTGGCTACAGTAGCTGATTTAGTTCTCATGACCTCATCACAAGCTGGCCGCCAAATTAAGGTACATTGTTGGCAGTTGGTAAGTCACTTTCCGCGCGAATAACTTGGAGTGTAAATGTTCTGCAGAAGTGAGAAGGGTGTTATTTTATTTTTCTGGACTGGGTCTTCCAAAATATACCATAACAAATCAAACGTTACAGTAAATAAAGAAAATATTGAAGCTTATATGACAGAAAATTGGCGAATGTTGACGTAACAGTTTTTAATTCTTATTTTTTACAATTTGCTTTACTTCTCATGACATATCGTCGCTGCCGGGACAAAACCTCCTATGTGATAATACTGACCCGCAGCACATACATTATGAAGAGAGAGAATGTCTTGACAATATTCACACAATATCGAACCTTAGATGACAGAACCTTACCGGCCAAAGTTCTAAGCTAAAATATTTCACATAGGAGGATTGTCCCCCGGCAGCGACGATATGTAGTTATCATATTGACGATGGGAGTGGTGGTGGTGATTATTGTTTTAAGAGGAAGTACAACTAGGCAACCATCCTCTATTTAACACTAATCAGAGGGAAAAATGGAAGGGATCCGACACTTCGAAAAATGAAGTTATCGGCCAAATAAAGACAAGGGCCACGAAGGGCGTGAAAATGAAAGACTCCCTAGCCCTCGCAAACCTAATAGCGTCGGGGTCGGAAAAGAACAAGAGTTGACCAAGATGGGTCGGATAGGATAGATGAAAGTGAGGAGCCTGGCACAAGTAAGTGGAAGCAATGCCAGGACTCAGCTAAGGGCCCCGTGGTCACCAACCCACGCTTCAAAGTTCAGAGCCCCTGAGGCCCCTTTTAGTCGCCTCTTACGATAGGCAGGAGATACCGTGGGTGTTATTCTACCGCCCCCACCCACAGGGGGATGACGATGGGACAGGGAAGGGATAGGCGTGGGAAGGAAGCGAGCTTAATTAATGTACAGCCCAAGCATTTGCCTGGTGTGAAAATATTGAAAGAACAGGAAACCTTCTTCAGGTCTTTCGACAGTGGGGTCAAGTAGACTCGACAAAAGACTTAATAAGTTAAAGTTAAGAAGTGCGTCTGCGGAACAAATGACACGGCTGCGGGAGTGTCGCAAACTTGAACCTTCAGTGCTCTTATAAAAATGAGAATTATTTTATCTTATAACTTTGTCCGGTAAGGTTTTATCGTCTAAGGTTCAGTATTGTGTGAGCAATTTCAGAGAATGATGTGTGTGCTGCGGGACAGCATTTCTCTCAAAACATTACCATAGTGGTTTTCGCAGGCGCAACGACGAAATGACAAATCAAACGACGTAAGTCATATATCTCTTACTACTCGCATCATTCAGGATTGTTCAATAATAGTTTGATAGTATCTAAAAATGTTCAAATTGTGCAAACATAAAGTTCAAATGAATAAATCAGATGGTGAAAAAAGTAATTTTTTTTATCGTTCTTATAAACATGAGACGTTTTATGTACATAACATAGCAGCTGTACCTAGCACAGCCTAGGAAGGTTGTTTTCATTTTGTAATTGACAGCCCGTTACACGAACAACGGAGTGCTTTTAACCCGCTGTGAATCCATTCAAGGGAAGTTATATGGAGTTTTCTAAGGAAAATAACTAAAGCTTGAATCAGAGCTACGAAACTACCAACACAGAGTATTTTCACTTTCCTCCTACAACGTTTCCATGACGGACAACTAACCTGGTTTTCGTGCTGGAAAATTATGTAGTGATTAGTGCTGCTTGATATAAACGAACGTTGAACATTCTTGTCGGCAGCTCGGTGTGTACACTCAGCCTTGCATAAACAACGCAAGTTTACTGCGCGGGAATAAATTAGGGGACCTACTGTAGCGACTGCACAAGAGTTTTGTGCTCAAATAATTAACCCTAGAGTATGAATACGGACGAAGCCGATAGGTGCGAAGGAAAAAGTTCAGGAGATTGATCGGAAAGAAAAGTTTTTCTCGCAATAAATGGGTGAAATGTCGATATGTTTGATGTGTGGTACTGTCAACCCCAAAACAAATGTAGTGTAAAGCTATACATAAAACAATTATTCGGCTGCATGATTCAATTATTGAATGACGGGTTGGTGCAAAAATGGTTGAGGATCTGAAATGACCATCCTCAACAGGTGTAATATTTCTCGGCTCATATCGCGGGCACTAAGAGTCGATATATCGTTGTCTGTTTTTTACATGAATACAGCGGAATATCGATATCTCGAATCCCCTCGGAAACTAATTTTTTTCCGAGTTAAATAAATTTCTAGATGTTGATAATACCGTTTTTGAGCATGTATAGCACATAATTGAATTATGTGTATCTACCGGTTTATAATGAATACATTATTTTAACATTATTTAAAAATATAGCAACTCTATTTTACGGCTTCACTCTAATTATAACCCTTATTACAGTAACTTTTTAGAAGACAGGATGCAGTAATGAAACAAGAAACACACCTTTGGAAAAAATCCGTTCGTCTCTTCTGTTCGTTGCTGTTAATCTTTCCTCCCGTCACGTTGAAACTTTTCGTAAATACCACGCAGCCGAGATTCGTAAATGGAGCGTGTCATCCGCGACTTCTCGGGTTGCTTTCGAACGTGACCGGTAATTAATTCACATCCGATAAACAGCAAGAATTCACCCACTTTCCGATCATTAGATGTTTTAGTTTTTCTGTTCCCGTCATATTAGCCCTCAGCGTCACTGTAAATCTTTTCTTACTTCAAAACTGTTCCTCACAAACCACAAATGCCGTATTGCACAGTTAATGTTGCACAAAATTCGAGTTACACAGTACTTTTTGCTTCAAGGGAGGAAATGTTTGTTTCGTGAAATAGATAAATTCGTGTAACTGAATTTCGAGTAATATAGAAATAAATAAACGTGAACAATAGGACAAATGGCCGGGAAATTTAAGTTACTTCGAGATACTGAAAATTCAAGTAATGGACATTCGTGATATCGAGGTTCGACAGTATGTCTTATTACTGGGGGTTATCTGAACATTTCCGTTCCGGAAATTAGTGTCACGAACCCCAGTTAACGTGCACGCTGTGATGTAAGGTGTGGATGGATGGCCAGACAATGTTACCTAGCAACCGTGCAGGCAGTGATGAAGGCATGGAGGGATAACCAGATAATGTTGCCTAGCAAACGTGCAGGCAAGGTGTTAGGATATGGATGGATGGCCAGACAATGTTACCTAGCAACCGTACAGGCTGTGATGTAAGGTATGGATGAATGACCAGAAAATGATGCCTAGCAAACGTGCAGGCAAGGTGTTAAGGTATGGATAGACGGTCAGACTATGTTACCTAGCAAACATGCAGCCTATGCCTTACGGATGGCTCTCATATTAAATTAGCACCCCTTAATGAATGACCATAACCGGGATATGTATTTATGATCTCTCAATTTTCGCAATGATGAAAGTGTTTTCTGTTCGTTATTTTTTGTCTTTCACGTCCTTTCGACAGAGCAGGTCTTACGGCGACGATGGGGTGGGAAAGGATTAGGGTTAGCTCAGTTGTTTAGCTGCTGGCTTACCATCCAGAAGGACGAAGTGCGAATCATCAATAATCTATAAATATCAGCAATTTTGCTCTAATTACGTTTAGGTTGCCTCTATGGCGTCGTGTGCTCCCCAGCCGCTAGACGGAACCGTTATTTCCGTCTGTGGTAGGTTTCAGCGTAATCAGATCATTATAGCTTGCCCTGTTGTGACGTAAAATTGACTGTTCGCACCAAGGAAGAAAAGCGTTCCGTAATCTGTTTTTTTCTTTGTCTGAGGGTGTACCAGGAGCGGAAATTCATAGACGAATTTCAGCATAATACTGGGACAATTTTTTATCACAGCAAAGTGTCTAGCACTGGATTGAACAGTTCAAAAGTGGTCGGATTTGCGTGAAGTATGTGGAAAGAGCCGGGCGTCCATCTGCAGCCATAACTTATGCCAATATTGAACAAGTGAGTGGTATGGTCCTGAGTAACAGATGAGTGACTATTCTATAAATTCACACACCTGGTACACCCTCAGACCATAAAAAACCGATTGCGGAATCCTGTTCTTTCTTGGTGCAAACAGAAAGTGGCGCGGCCACTTTCACATCGCAACAGTGCAAGCTGTACTGATCTGTTAACGCTGAAACCTACCACAGACGTAGACAATGGTTCCGTCTAGCGGCTGGTGAGCACATAACGCCATAGAGCCAACGTAAACACAATTAGAGCAAAATTGCAGATACTTATTGAGTGGCCCTCGTATGAGGCCAGTCCATGTGCTGGTGCATTGCGCGGTGCAAGGTGCAAAAGACATCTTCGCTAGTTTGACCAGAGAGTAGACACCCACTCCTCCATTTTGAGCAATAGCGCTGTCTCTCTCCGTTGTACCTATGCCTGTCTCGTTCACCCCGCCACTCTCCCCGCTTCCTCACTTGGCCATCAGCGCTCCGCCATCCGAGCGAATTTGAGCCGAAATTATTCGAGTCGCCCCAAGAGAAAATGCTAGTCCATACCGAGCCGAGTTCGACCGATGCACAGTGCAGAGAACCTCTTCGCCTCGGTTTGCACGCGTGCTATTTTGGGCGTTTGAGAGGCTCTGTTATAAGGAATAATCTTCATTAGGGCAATCATATTAATTAGATTGTAAATACAGGTTAGAGATCTCCCCCTTCATATGGTTGTGAGGGTATTTAGAGGTTCTACTAATGTAAAGGAGAAGGCGTATAAGTCTTCGGTGGGACATGATGGTTCCAGTGTATGAGGTCGTCACCAGGATTACTTGATAGAGAACTAGAAAAGATCCATAGCAGCTCGATTTGTTCCGGGTGATTTGCGACAAAGGAGTAATGTTTCGAAAATGTTATGAACTGGGAAAACTCTGCACTATGAGGAGACAAGCTACTCGACTAGCAATGTTTTAATCCGTCGATGGAGAGAAGGCGTGGCATGTCATTATTAGAAGAATAAGCTTGAAAGTAGGAAGGATCAAAATAGGAAGATAAAGTTTAAATTCAAGAGGAAAAAGAGTGGCAAATATACTTTTGCAGAAATAATACTTAAGGATTAGGATAATTTACGAAGGGTGAAGTTCGATAAATTTACATGTTTGAAATCATTTAAGAAGGAGCACTTAAACAATTGATAGTGAGTCAGCCATTTGAGCCACAGCTCTAAATTCAGATCAGTTATTGATTTATCATATCAGAAGCACTATATATATAAAATTCTAAAACCACAAGACAAACATAAAACAACATAACAATCGTAACATAAAATAGAGAAGAAAAGGTCCCAATGTGATAGATATGGACTACCTAGGTGACTTTCTGTCGAGCACGGTGCTTGGAAAATTAGTGTTGCCTTAGTTGCTTTAATATGAAGACTGTCTTCAGAAACGAGAAACCAAAATGGAGGAGTCTAGGAAGACCACAGAACATGGCAGAAGAACAAACTTATACGGTTGCTGACCAATAGTTAGCCACTTTCAGGACCTCAGGTGTTGATAGCATGAGGTCATCCATAGTACATGAAGATGGACATAGTTTGCATAGGAGAAGGTGAGGCGTTATTTGTGGAGAACAACAATCATATAACGGCGGGTCTACGCGAGAACTCCACGTCAACAGGATACATTTGCATCTTGTAACTATAAGCGCAATCTATTGAGAGATTTCCATGTTGTCCAACCTTCTGTATGACCAGGATGGAGTTCTTCGATTTTTCTGAGCGTTTGAACCTCCGTCGCCATTTACAAATTCGAAGTTGGTGTGCAGTCGCTAGGAGAGTCTCCGTTGTTATGAGTAAATTCTTCCTTGAAGTCAGATGCGGACAAGCAGGCTGGTGAACATACAGAGGGTGAGATTCAGATGTATCAACTTTTTATGCTCGCTCTTTACCACTACCTAGCGACGGATATCAGAAGGTGCAATCCCATCAAGGCAGTAAAATTTTTACATAGGCGTAGGCCGTAGGTAACCAATGATGATTTGCCAAGTCTCGTTAAGAGCGACGTGCACCTGTTTGGTATGACAGGATCTATGCGACACCGGGCTCACATATTCGGCAGCAGAATAACACAACGCGGATGAAGATGTCCACCGCATGTGGTGGCACTTGTCATTTTCCGCACAACATCAGCGGTGAATGGTGATCGTGATGCGTTGAAACTCCTGCTAATTCTTCTACTGGTCACTGATTTACGAGTTAAATAATCCAAGGTAACTAACCCCACTGTCGGCAACCCTGAAGATGGATTTCGGTGGTTTCCCCATTTTCACACCATGCAAATGCTGGGAATGTACTTAAATTAATGTCACTTGCGCTTCCCTCCAACTCCTAGCCCTTTCCTATCCCACAGTCGCCATAAGACGTATCTGTGTGCGGCAGGACTTAAGAAAATAAGTAACAAGAAAATTTAAAAACGAAATCCATGGCAATCTATCCTTCTCCATTGACCTCGCATGACTCCTTCTAACGAAGATTATTTATACGCAGAGCTTCATAGAACTATTTTAGTAGTAGTAGTAGTATTCAATCAAACTGCATCATCCGCTGTGCTAACTGTTGTCGACATTAACTAGGACTGAAGAACTCCTTATTGAAACAACTATTTTCTCTCGATAGTAAATTTAATATCAGCTAACCAGTAAGAAGAACAGAACAACTGCCATCGTGATGCGCATTCTGAATGAAGCTTTGTAATATTATTACGTTTCCGCTGTGTGCATAAATAACGGCAGAGAGCGCGCGGGTATTATTGTTAACGTTATGCCAAATGATTTTTAATTGTTAGTTAATTACTAATGTCACGTACGTGCTGTGAACAATGCAGCGCCAGATTTCTTCCCCTGCCATCCAACGGCGTCTGACGACGCTCTGCGGGTCGTGCCTGGAATATATTAGCATGCGTTTGGTTTGTGATTGCTGTTTATTTATTAAATACACGTTCACAGTTTCGTGCCTTCGTTTTGAGAGATGTGTTCACTTCTGTTGAGGTAAATACTCGAGTCATACCGAGGCGATTAGCACATCGCATGCATACCAAAACACATCACTAAACTGGGACATGTTTTTGATGAAATGTCTTGTTTCAAAATTGTACAATTACATTTCTAAAACAGTTATTTCGTATATTTTCCTTTTTTAATGTTTTACAATATTTGTACGACTAGAGGTTGCAATTTCGAATCGCGACATAGTAGATAAGAATTTAAAAGTCGGCTTATACAAGTAGATTATTTTAATTAATAATAGCATTATTTTCTTTACATCCCACTAACTACTTTTATGATTTTCGGGGACGCCGAAGTGCTGGAATTTAGTCCCGCAGGAGTTATTTTAAGTACCATTAAATCTACTGACATGAGGCTGACGTATTTGAGCACCTTCAAATACCACCGAAGTGTGCCAGAATCGATCCTGACAAGTTGCCGTTAGAAGGCCAACGCCTTCTTAGAGGTGAGTCTTCGTAACAGTGTGTATCAGTTGCTGCTCGCCTTCCTCCCTTCGTAAAAACATTCACTGATGTTTTCTGTTCATTAATTTCTAAATTATTTCCTCTGGACCATTTTGAAAGGTTGGTGATTGCTTTTTTAAATCCATCTCGATGTGGGGACGTAATTACCATATTGTCCGCGTATAGGTCAATTCTAACTTGAATCTCAGGATTGATTCTGTTACATCATGTGTTACTACACTTTTTTTGCTAGTGGATTAACGTCGCACAGACACAGATAGGTCTTATGGCCACGATAGTATAGGAAAGTCCTAGGAGTTGGAAGGAAGCGGCCTTGGCGTTAATTAAGGTACAGTCCCAGCATTTTCCTGGTGTGAATATGGGAAACCACGGAAATCTATTTTCAGTGCTGCCAACAGTGGGATTCGAACCCACTATCTCCCGGATGAAAGCTCACAGCCGCGCGCCCCTCACCGCACGGCCAACTCCCACGGTGTGTTCTTACATTGAACAGAAGTGGAATCTAAGGATCCCCTTGAATAAACTCTACATTCTAAAAAATGTGCTTTGATCTTGTTAAATCGTTGCATATTGTCACATCTTTTTCTGATAATATATTTTTGATCAGTTTTGTGAAACAGTTCTTTTTCCTGTTATCTCTTCCAGTTTCTGAAGGATCAGGCTACTGCTTGTGGAGTCAAAGGTTTTACGAATGTCGATAAACACTGCGTAAAACTTTCCTTTTCGTGGCCTCATTGCTTCTTGTATGTATATTCTTCAATCTCAGGCATACAGTGACTCGTGCAGCGGTGCATGGCTTCCATCATAAGGCATGTGTTGTACTTAATTTTCACGAACCGAACCATGATTGTGTGTGCAGTTTGTGTGAAAAATTTTGTGGTCGTCACTACGCCCTGGAGTAATGAATAAGTTTCTGTTCTTGCACACTGTGTGCTTTTCCATTTAATATTAATAGTTCTTTCCTAACCATCTTCATCAAATTATGTCTGCATCAAGGTAAGCTTGTTTGTCAAATCCAGCAATTTTTATCAGGTATACTTCATTTACAGTTTTATGGAAGGTAATTTTGGCTGCTCTAACCTACGTCTTTAAATTTCATGATTTCGTGGCACTTTCCTCCCTTTTGACGATTTTCAGGAGTCCGTATCCTTCATGTCGATTATGGATCAGCTGAGAACAAATTATTATTTAAATCTGGATCATGCGCACCGATAGTGGAAAGGATAATACTCTGCTTTAGTAAACACGAATCACGTTCGTATATATATCATAGTAAATCTCGCACATTGCTAGATTCACAGTACATGGTGTAATCATTAATTTCTCTCCATTGCACAACGTGTTCATGACTATTTATCTCACCCAAACATTCTTCCTCACAGGCGATTAAATACATGCACTTCCATCAATGCTCCCACCACCAATCACTTATAACATATGTTTAAACGAAGAGACAGCTGTTTACAAGCCTCGCTGTATGAATATCCAAACAGCTGTGTTGATTGTGAATTGAATAATATAAAAGATGCGTGGCAATATCGGCGACAGCCCTGCTACACAATGCATACAGATTTAAAATGGATTTGATGTTCGCATTGAAAACGTGTACTGTATGCCCAACGATAGCGACCACCCTACTACTAACCATTGCACACATCTGCCCTCAAGAGTCCAAAATATACTCGCGGATGGAATCGACTTGAATAGAAATTCCCCCTTTTTACCCCTGCCGATGAACTTAAAACGACTTCAGTCTGCTGCTAAAGCCTTAAGGTAGATTAAGTTGTAAGCCATCAAAACGACTTCAGTCGGCTGCTAAATCCTTAAGGTAGATTAAGTTGTAAGCCTTCAAAACGACTTCAGTCGGCTGCTAAATCCTTAAGGTAGATTAAGTTGTAAGCCATCAAAACGACTTAAGTCTGCTGCTAGAGCCTTAAGGTAGATTAAGTTGTAAGCCATCAAAACGACTTCAGTCGGCTGCTAGAGCCTTAAGGTAGATTAAGTTGCAAGCCTTCAAAACGACTTCAGTCGGCTGCTAGAGCCTTAAGGTAGATTAAGTTGCAAGCCTTCAAAACGACTTCAGTCGGCTGCTAGAGCTTTAAGGTTGATTAAGTTGCAAGCCTTCAAAACGACTTCAGTCTGCTGCTAAAGCCTTAAGGTAGATTAAGTTGCAAGCCTTCAAAACGACTTCAGTCGGCTGCTAAAGCCTTAAGGTAGATTAAGTTGTAAGCCATCAAAACGACTTCAGTCGGCTGCTAGAGCCTTAAGGTAGATTAAGTTGCAAGCCATCAAAACGACTTCAGTCGGCTGCTAGAGCCTTAAGGTAGATTAAGTTGCAAGCCATCAAAACGACTTCAGTCGGCTGCTAGAGCCTTAAGAGAGATTAAGTTGCAAGCCATCAAAACGACTTCAGTCGGCTGCTAGAGCCTTAAGGTAGATTAAGTTGCAAGCCTTCAAAACGACTTCAGTCGGCTGCTAGAGCTTTAAGGTTGATTAAGTTGCAAGCCTTCAAAACGACTTCAGTCTGCTGCTAAAGCCTTAAGGTAGATTAAGTTGCAAGCCTTCAAAACGACTTCAGTCGGCTGCTAAAGCCTTAAGGTAGATTAAGTTGCAAGCCATCAAAACGACTTCAGTCGGCTGCTAGAGCCTTAAGGTAGATTAAGTTGCAAGCCATCAAAACGACTTCAGTCGGCTGCTAGAGCCTTAAGGTAGATTAAGTTGCAAGCCATCAAAACGACTTCAGTCGGCTGCTGGAGCCTTAAGGTAGATTAAGTTGCAAGCCATCAAAACGACTTCAGTCGGCTGCTAGAGCCTTAAGAGAGATTAAGTTGCAAGCCATCAAAACGACTTCAGTCGGCTGCTAGAGCCTTAAGGTAGATTAAGTTGTAAGCCTTCAAAACGACTTCAGTCGGCTGCTAAATCCTTAAGGCAGATTAAGTTGTAAGCCTTCAAAACGACTTCAGTCGGCTGCTAGAGCCTTAAGGTAGATTAAGTTGTAAGTCATCAAAACGACTTCAGCCGGCTGCTAGAGCCTTAAGAGAGATTAAGTTGCAAGCCTTCAAAACGACTTCAGTCGGCTGCTAGAGCCTTAAGGTAGATTAAGTTGTAAGTCATCAAAACGACTTCAGCCGGCTGCTAGAGCCTTAAGAGAGATTAAGTTGCAAGCCTTCAAAACGACTTCAGTCGGCTGCTAGAGCCTTAAGGTAGATTAAGTTGTAAGCCTTCAAAACGACTTCAGCCGGCTGCTAGAGCCTTAAGAGAGATTAAGTTGCAAGCCTTCAAAACGACTTCAGTCGGCTGCTAAAGCCTTAAGGTAGATTAAGTTGTAAGCCATCAAAACGACTTCAGTCGGCTGCTAGAGCCTTAAGGTAGATTAAGTTGCAAGCCTTCAAAACGACTTCAGTCGGCTGCTAAATCCTTAAGGTAGATTAAGTTGTAAGCCTTCAAAACGACTTCAGTCGGCTGCTAGAGCTTTAAGGTTGATTAAGTTGCAAGCCTTCAAAACGACTTCAGTCGGCTGCTAGAGCTTTAAGGTTGATTAAGTTGCAAGCCTTCAAAACGACTTCAGTCGGCTGCTAAATCCTTAAGGTAGATTAAGTTGTAAGCCTTCAAAACGACTTCAGTCGGCTGCTAGAGCTTTAAGGTTGATTAAGTTGCAAGCCTTCAAAACGACTTCAGTCGGCTGCTAGAGCTTTAAGGTTGATTAAGTTGCAAGCCTTCAAAACGACTTCAGTCGGCTGCTAAATCCTTAAGGTAGATTAAGTTGTAAGCCTTCAAAACGACTTCAGTCGGCTGCTAGAGCTTTAAGGTTGATTAAGTTGCAAGCCATCAAAACGACTTCAGTCGGCTGCTAGAGCCTTAAGGTAGATTAAGTTGCAAGCCTTTAGAACGGTATGATGTTAACGCCGTTTTTTTCTGTTTGACAAACGCCGCATTCGCTGTTTAAAGAAATTAGAACTCTAAAAATTCAAATGTGACTCATTGCGGTTTCCGCTAAGTGGCACTGAAAATATGTATCCTTTATAAGTAACTAGAATTTTCCTGCACACTTCTGAACCAATTAGTAATCATTGAGGAGTTATTACTGTGCGAGTGTGTTGATTATGTGTTGATATTTTCGACGTGTCTGTGTATTACGAGCAGAATATATAATTTCGCTTTTATTTCAAGGTTGGGATGTCGTTTACCGAGACCCATGCGATGAAAAGTGATCATGGCGATTCACCGATATTGAATAAAGCGTGGCATGTCTGGTCAAATGTGAAAGTGTTGTTGACAGTCTTTCTTCACATCAATTGTGTTGTACAACATGAATTTCTGCCCGAGGCTTGGATGAAACTGATTAGGTTTTCCATAGGCTTACTCGTATTGTTCACAATCTACTCCTGTCATTTGATCGTCAATGTTAGAAAAGAAGAGCAATCACGGTTGTAGCCGTAATATCGGAAGATGCTTTCTGAAGGTTCGTAGAGGAGGGAGGTCCGTTTATTTCCTGCATGGGTGGGGAAAAGGTATTATGGGTATGGTTGCCATGGAAACTTGGGCGGACCCACTACGGTTCCCATGGGGATAAGTCTGCTGGCCGGCTCGTGCTGCTTGGAGTTGCCGAACCTCTCACTTCTGAGTTGTGTACAACAGAACACAGCAAAAGAAATGAAATGATGACTTATGGCGTTTAGTGCCGGGAGTGTCCGAAGACATGTTCAGCTCGCCAGGTGCAGATCTTTTGATTTGACACCCGTAGGCGACCTGCGCGTCGTGATGAGGATTAAATGATGATGAAGACAACACACACACCCAGCCCCCGTGTCAGCGAAATTAACCACTGATAGCTAAAATTCCAGACCCTGCCGGGCATCGAGCCCGGGACCCTTGTGACCAAAGGCCAGCACGCTAATCATTTATGCATGGAGCCGGACACAGAACACATTGGACTGAATGAACGAACAAGTGAGCTGGAAGCGAAGGGAAAGAGAAAGTGAAGCAGTAATGTAGCAACACAGTGCAATGCTCCTTCCCCCAGACATATCTGTCAGAACGCTTCTTTTAATACTACGGGTATAGTTAAGTGAACCCCATTTAATTATAAACAGTAAAGATAACTCGGTAATAAAGAACTCTAAAGTTTAGTAGGCGAAATGAAGGCACACTCAAAATTGAGACATGTCAGTTCTCAACCACTTCTCGCCTCCTGTACCTGTTCCATCTTTTCCCTCTGTCTCATGAGCTCAGCAAATACAGTAAACACTCTATTATTCGTGCTAATGAATGGGTTAACAACCACAAAAAATCGAAAAAGCCGGATAAGTCAGTTCAATTGGAAAGTCATTGGCGACATTTTTGGGTAATTTAAGCATAGCAAGAAAGAGTTCATTTTTAAAAATACACTTGTAAAACATTTATCCTTCGAAAGTTTGTCACTACTGTCACTGTTTTACATAAAATACTCCGATTTTACTTCGAATTTCTTAAAATGGAAGGCTATTTGTTGTACTCCTACACCATAACTTGATACCCGCTCAGCAGCTGACAATTCTTTCTTGGATTTTTCTAAAACTTGCATATTTTTGTTGTTTGAATAGTTTCCTATCGTTTGTCTGCCATGACGGAATAAAACTGAATACCATACAGACTGATTAACAATACAAAAAAGAGCTTTAATTTAATTTTCGCAGAGATACCGGACAGGTGATAATTGATACGATACTATGCTGCTTCCTGGCGCGGGGTTCTCTGTTGTCATGAAACCTGCATTCTTTAGCCATTCAGCTTACAGCAAACGAGAAAACTCCCTTCACGCAAGCACCTCAATGTTAGAAACATTCTAGGGATGTCTGTTAGCTCATCAGCCCAGAGGCTGGTTGGATCCTCAAATAGCACCACCATAGGTTATGCGGTTATAAGGAAACCCCAAAAACCAATGGCAGCACCAAAATGAGGCGTACTAGGCAAGATGAGGAGTGAGGTAGTTTGCCATTGCTTTCCTCACTGGGTCAGAAAGTACTATTGCAGCACGACTGACCCTATGAGTAGCACCTTTCATAACACTCAGATGCACTAGTCATACTCTGAATGTCATTACTCAGCACTACCCATACCCCAGCAACTTCCATATTGTTACAGCCATGGATCTTGACTGGGACTTCGGTGGAAGCTATACTTTACTCTGGCCTGTGCCAATAAATAGATGCAAAAGTACTGCATCCATCAAGAAATGACAGCAGGCAGAATTCTAGGGATATGAGCTACGAATTTTAGGTAAATAAAATGTAATAAAGTATGAGAATATATTTTTTATTTGTTCCTAAATGTTACAACACTTTTTGTTTCTACCACTACAAGTGCTAATGTGAGTCAATGCATTCACCACTACGAGGGCAAATGTGAGTCAGTGCAGAGTTTAACTTCAGCCCTTACAACTACATTGCGCGTAGATATTTTTTAAGAAATCAAACAACGCCTGAGGGTATTGAACCAAGAAACTCATTACAGAATGAATTATTTAAAAACGTTAATTTGGCTAGGATTTGAATCAAAAGAAATCGAGTAAAAAAACAAGCGATTTTAGGCTGTTTTCCCTGGACTGCATTTAGGCCAGAAGCAATTTTCGAAGTTTTTTAAAGTTTGATATAGCTATCCAAGGCACATAATTTAAATGTTTCCGGGCCCTGTATCTCTGAAATGTTCGTCATAATTGAGGAAATGGCTTAAATTTACGTTTATCGTAGTACGGCGACCCCTATTTTGTCTGCAAAGAAATGTGTTCAATATTAAAAATACTTCCTTCTGCCGTACGATTTAAAATATATCTTGAGGCCGCACGAATCATCAGGAGTTTACTGTAAGCAAAGTTCTGGATCTTGGTTTAAGACAGGGTCCGCTTGAAACTCAGGATAGATTACCACCTCAAATATTGAGTAACGTTTGTATTTTGCAAACAAAGGAGGGAGAAGATTACAGGCGCTCATTCGATTGTTGAATTCTTGACGACCGTCCGCTCAATCGATCTGCCGGACTTATTCAACGAGTAATGGCTAGGTGGACGCAGAGTTGCCTGCTGTATTTTAATTAAGCACTCAATTATATCCGGTGCAGTAATCGAATTTCTCCTTCGTCTCGAAGTAGAAGAAGGATGAGCACACATATTACATCCTCGGATTATGCTGATCTGCATTGGTAGGGTAACTAAAAACACGATGTAGCGTGGGATATGTCGGTGCTTTTCTCACGTTGTCATATTATTAATTAATCAGAGGAGATAGCGGTTATGTTCACTCACGCCAGTGGCTCAAAGGTAATCCTGTGTTCCGTACAAATCTCTTTAACTCCCGTTCAGTTAACTCCAAATTAGGGAATAATATGTAACATCATATTACAATCTGAGCATGAGGAATCCTCTGAATGATTGCTCAGCTGTCATGGCCATTCACCAATACTTCACATCACAGACTGCACTGTTGCTAGGTAACAACGCCTCATACTTTGTACCGAAGAGCGTATTATTTATGAGTGGTGGTGGTGATTACTGTTTTAAGATGATGCACAACTAGGCAACCATCCTCTATATAACACTAATCAGAGAGAAAATGGAAGGAAAAAATGAAGGTATCGGTCATAGAAAGACAAGGGCCAAGAAGGGCGTGAAGTTGAAAGACACCCTAGGCCTCCATACGTAATACCGTCGGGGTCTGAAAAAAACAATAGTTGACCAAGGGAGGTCGGATAGGATAGATGAAAGTGAGGAGCCTGGCACAAGTAAGTGGAAGCAATGCAAGGACTCAGCTAAGAGCCCCGTGGTCGCCAACCCATTATCCAAAGTTCAGAGCCCCTGGGGCCTCTTTTAGTCGCCTCTTACGACAGGCAGAGGGTACCGTGTGTGTTATTCTACCGCTCCCACCCACGGGGGGTATTATTTATGATCATTTAAGTCTTCCATAGGGAAATTTAACCATTTCTTAGTTTATGTACTTGCATCCTTGTGTCGGCTTTGATGGTCACAAGCAAGTGTGATCTTACGAAAAATTATCTTCATTCACCGCTATTAATAATAATAATAATAATAATAATAATAATAATAATAATAATAATAATAATAATAATAATAATCTTATGGCCTCAGCTACCGTGTGCAGACATTTCAATTTGACGCCATCTGGCTCTCTGCTCGTCAGTTTCGACGTTCTGTTTTACTCTGGGCCTACTAGATGGCAGACCGATTAAGCCAAAAATCTCTTGGACGTCTATGGCTGAGATTTTAATTAATTTTCTCGGGTAAACCCGACATCGCACGACATGGAGTGTCGAATGGACTTCTTTCCGCCCCTTAAACATCCGACTGCCTCTTCCGGGTTTGAACCCACTACCACTGATCCACAGAGACAAATAATAATATTGAGGAAACTGTTTGGCCCAATCTGCTCAGAGGGAATCTGGATGAAACGGAAGTCTCGAGAGAAATATCAGAAAAGAAAAGGCGATTCAATTTCTATGGCAACATTCTCATAATGAACAATGACAGGCTCACCAAAAGGATTCTCAACCTTGCTCATCAATGAAAGTCAAGAATAACTGGCTCAGTGAATTAGAAAAAACCTTCAGAAAATAGGCATCCCACAGGAAATTTTTCAAGATCGACTCTAGTTCAAAAAACAGTCAGTAACCATCATTTTGCTGAGGAAATTAATACCAGGACCAATAAATCATGCACTTAAAAACGGAGAAAAACGTTCTGTGCCCAGATGAAGAGAATTTGGAGAAGAAAAATCGACATCAGATAAATAATTTATATCGCGCTCCACAGTATCTCTGTAAACATCATAATTGCATTAACTCGTGTCATTGTCTAGAGATGCTGCAGCTCATTTCAGGCACATCGCGATGGAGTTGATCTGCACGTATCATTTAACAACATAAGCCTACCAGTACTTCGGCCATTCTTAAACCTCTGAGAGTAACGGGAGAATCGATCCCGGGTCCCCGAGGACGCCACCTAATAGCGGTAACCATTACACTACGGAGGCGGATATTATAGTAATAATCCTATAACTTCAAACTTGCAGACCTTCTGATGTCCTACCATGTAGACGGCCTACTTACCAATTCTGACATTCCGATTGTGCTGCTATCTAGCCACGTAAATGGGATTTTACTGGAAGGTTGTTATGGCTGCCTTACCTTTATGGAGTCGGTCTGAAAGCAATATTTAACGGATAATTTTTGGACCAACGTACGGGGAAGGGAATGAGAATCAACCATAACTTGGAGGTCAGAGAAATGTCTAATGATCCTGATATTGTGGCACAGGTTAAGAGCAGCAGATTGAGATGGACATGACGAGTCATCAGAAAGGAATAAAATACTATAGTAAAGAAAATTCACAGGGAATGAGGCCTCTACAAGACCTAGATCAATATGTTGGGATCAGATCCGGAAGGATGCGAGGAAGGTAGGTGAAACGGAGGGTGGTGATGTAGATAGAAATAAATTGTGGGTGTGTTGATGAGGCCACGTAAGTGCGATTCCAATAGCCAGAACAATAGATGATGGTAGTAGTAGTAGTAGTAGTAGTAGTAGTAGTAGTAGTAATGGACCCTAAATGCTCCTAAAAAAATCAGCAAGGACATGGAATTTAATGATTTTTGACATGCTTCAAAATCAACTAACTCAGTTAGGGTCGAAGTCATGAACTTGGGATCGTGAGCAGGACACTACCGCTGAGCGAGCTTCGTTCGTCACTAATCCTTTCCAGAATGGTGAATGTTTCTAACATTATATTATATGATCGAAAAATCAGAGGTGAAGTTTTGTGTTTTCCTTTTCCAATGATTTTTTCGGTTTAATGCGGTGAAGGACGATTTATTTTGGAAAATAATATTCATCCATGTGATGTACTGTATAAGAGCCTCCTCCATTTTCATAGTTGGAAGGTTTATATATTCGTTCAATAGCATTTCTTTCGAGTCCAAATTTCACAATAATAAATAGTGAGTGTTATATCCTGTTCCTTGGCCACATTTTCAGAGGAGAATTTGGAAAAGACCACTTTGAAGGAATTAGACCACGAGGAAGAACAGCAAGTAGATGGTTAGATCAGGCGAACAATACCACTGGCCTGCATATTCAGATTATGTTCAGAAAAGCTGTAAACCGCTGTGGATAGAGGCATCTTATCATGGCTGCAACACAGAATTGAGAACAGTTATGAGCTCTCTACGCTCAGCAATGAGCAAAACGACTAATGATGATTAAATAGTGACATGAAAGGCAATGCCATTGACTGATGGTAGTGGAGATTGCTTTAAGAGGAAGTACATGGGACCTGCTTTCGCTTCAGCCTAATCACGGGGAAAACCGACTGAGAGGGTGCACATATGTGTAACCTAGCTGTGAGCTTGCATGCGGGATATTTTGGAGCCCTGAAGTTTGTTTTCCGTGGTTTCCCACTTTCACACCAGGAAAGTATCAGAACTGTACCTTAATTAAGGCAACGACTGCTTGTGTCGGTATGACGTAAAGCAAGAGGAAGAATTCGAAAGAGTTATTATAATATGTGTGTAGCCGTCAGTTACAAACTAAGTCTGGTGTTACCTTCCCCAACAGGCTCCTCATACTGTGAGTGAACTATTTACTTTTGGAATTGCAGATGTTTTCCGAAAAACGTATTTGGTGAAATCACAGATTAAATTTTCGATAGCCGAGTATTATTTCACCCTAGAGTTTAAGGACTTCAAGCACCCAAACTTGTATCCTTCTAAGCCTTAAGTGTTTGAGAATGTTTCTTTATGTTCTTTATTTCTAAACACACCCCTACCCCCCTATTCCACTAACTCTAATGAGTTTTTTTAAATTCCAAGGTGCCTAGAGAGTTAAGTGATAGAGAGCATGAACTCTTCACGATAATCGAAAATACTTCCTTTTCAATTTAAAATGTTTCGGAAAACTGCCCTTTTTGGAACCCCCGAAGGGGTACATTTGTAATGTTGCGGGTTTGGAAGATTTTTAGACCCAATTACTCCCTCTGGGTGGGAGTTGTAGAATCCATGTTTGGTATCGCCTGCTTGTAATAAGAGGTGTCTGAAAAGGGGAGAGCGGGGTCTCCTAACTTGGGACAGTAAGCTGATGACCACAAGTCCCTTAGCTTAGTCTAACACTGTTTCCACATAGTCGTCATTTCCATCCTTCCTATCCGACTTTTCTTGGTCAACTCTTGTTCTCTTCCGACCCGAACAGTATTATGTTTACGAGACCTACGGAGTCTTGCCTTACCTTCCTTTGGTCGACCTTCATTCTCCAAAGTGTCGGAACTCTTCGTTTGATGATGATTTTCTGGTTATAGTTCCTCTTAAAACAGTAAACCCACCTAGTCTACGAGCTATATTTGTCAATAAAGGATACAGAACCATTACACGGTGGAATTGGCTAATACATATATCAGATAATGATAATTATTATTACTAATAACAATAAATGTCCGACTCGTTGGCTGAATGGTCAGCGTACTGGCCTTCGGTTCAGAGGGTCCCGGGTTCGATTCCCGGCCGGGTCGGGGATTTTAACCTTCATTGGTTAATTCCAATGGCCCGGGGGCTGGGTGTTTGTGCTGTCCCCAACATCCCTGCAACTCACACACCACACATAACACTATCCTCCACCACAATAACACGCAGTTACCTTCACATGGCAGATGCCGCCCACCCTCATCGGAGGGTCTGCCTTACAAGGGCTGCACTCGGCTAGAAATAGCCACACGAAATTAAAATTAAAAAATAACAATAAAAACCTTTCTGGTCTGATGTTCGCATGTGCACTCTCAACATGGTAGGTACATCGAAATCTCAAACCGTCCCATATCATTTTCCCGTTTAATTTTTCTACGTTTCACATCCTACTAATTCAACATGTTACATGAAATCCATACCCTTCTTGTGGTTTATATTTGAAATATAGAGACGTATATTGGATTGATTCCTGGTGATGAACTGGCTGGGGTACGGTTGATTGAAATCTAATTTAAAACCCGCTACATTGTTTGAGAGTGAAGCGATGTTACGAGCCCGGCAGTGCTGCTAGTGAGAAGATAAACTGGGTAGGAATTCAGCTTAAAGCAAACACACAGGTTACGAAGATCCGGTTGGAATAGAAAGTAAACGCTTCCACCATTCTTAACCCAGGGTGCGAGTTAGTTACCCAGCATAGTTCTATGGAAAACAGCGGTTCACATTGCCACAGTCGGAAGCTATAAAGATGGATTTAATGTGGAATACATCTTTGATGTTTCTCATCTCCACATCAGTTAAATACTGCTACTGTACCATAATAATTTTAAACAATTTGAAACACAAGTAATGCTCAGAAAAAAGGCTCAAATATCGCTACTCACTACATAATAACATATGGTAGTGAGCTCTGCTACTGCAGCAACTCTGACAAGGAACATACGCAATGTGATCATGAAAATGAAAATCCACAGCCTGTTTCCACTCATTCGACTGGGTCAGTGATGGAATGAATGAAAACCCATTTAGCGATGAGGATAGGAATTGTGCTGGCTTCCGAAGCCTATCGCACACTTCTGGGCAATGATTAATGAGATGAAATGAAATTATATTGGAGAGTGTTGTTGCAATGAAAAATGACAGGGAAAACCGGAGTACCTGGAGAAAAACCTGTCCCCCCTTCGCTTTGTCGAACACAAATCTCACTTGGGGTGACTGGGATTGGAACCACGGAACCCAGCGGTGAGAGGCCGGCGCGTTGCCGCCTGAGCCACGGAGGCTTCGAAGTATAAAACCAAATACGATGGAAATTTCAACTGTAACCATTGCTGATGTACGAAGTTTAGCTATCCATACCGTGTTCTCGAGACTAGAAACATTTGGCATAATAAGGAAACGACAGGGAAGTCGGCTGTAAGTAATGATTATTCTACTAATCAACGACTAAGCGACATTAAGCTCGTTGCACGTTGGATGAATGATGCACTAGTACAGCTGAGAGCTTAGCAACTCGAATCTTCAATGTCCCAGGTAAGATTGTCAGGAGCCATGGCATTCCTTGGGATGACCAATAGGGGAAATTCCAGGACTTATTCTTCTTCGCCTTCTTCTACTGCACTTCCCGCGCCTGTGGGGTTGCGGGTGCGAATTGTGTCGCACGTATCGATTTGACCCTGTTTTAAGGCTGGGTGAATTTCCTGACGCCAAGCATATGTAGAGGTATGAAATAATCACTACTGTTTGTGTCTGTGGTAGTTGTGTGACAACCTCCAGTATCTCAAGGCCTGAGAAACTGGCAACTACGGAGCCTTGAGTAGAGTCAGACATCGTCTCAATCACTACTGACCTGGATTTAGGGCTGTCCAAGGTGGCTGATTCCCTATCAGTTCTTTACCTAGTCCTTAATCAAATGATGTCTAAAAGTTGAAAGTTTATCGAACACCACCGTTGATAAATTATTTAAGTCCGTATTTTATCTTCCTAAAAATCCACAGATTTAGCCCTTCAGGCAAGCAATTCAATGTTGAAAACATCCTAGGGATATGAGCTACGAATTTCAGAAAATATAATATGAGAATATCTACCTTATTTATTCCTAAATATTACAATCATTTCCATAATCTTCGTTATCCAGTGGATTAGATTAGCAGTTTACCTTCTTCTACCGCTACGAGCGCTAATGTGAACCAATGAAGATTTGTAACTACATTCGTTGTGTGACTTTTTGAAAAATTCAAAAAAAACGCCTGCGGGTATTGAAGCACGGGACACATTACAGAAAGGATTATGTAAATAAGTTACTTTGGCAAGAATATGAATCAAAGAGAAAACGAGTAAAAGAAACGAGATATTTTCTGGGTTTTCCCGGAACTGCATTTAGGTTGGAAGTGATTTTGAAAACTTGTTCTTTTAGTTTGATAGAGCTATCCAAGACTCGCAATTTGAAACATTCCTGGGACCTTCAAATTTCTGCACAATTGAGGAAATTGCTTATTTTTTCTTTGTATGGAGACACCTACTTTGGTTGCTAAGATAGGTTTTCAATATTAAGATAATATTTGTACTCTTGAATTCCAAATTTTATCTTCATATTATGATTCTTCGTACTTATGAAAACTCTATTCTATGCCAATCATCGCCTTCACGTCTCCTCACTCCCTCGTCTTTCCAGCCCAGTGTTTACAACATTCTTGTAAAGTTATCTTTCATTGGAAGTCATCCCGAACTAATCGTGATTCTTTCGTTTCGTTTCTCGAGTAAAGTAATCCTAATAACGGTCCCATACTCTAATTGGGGTCTTACAAGGAATTTCTATACCCCCTCCTTTGCATCCCTACCACAACCCCGTAAATTATTTCATAACCCTGTAGAGATACAAGCTCGTTAATGGGATTACCCCAGTGGACATCATTCCTTATGTTTACACCTCAGTTGACCAATTACCGTGATCCCTATGAGGTGTTTCTACCCCATCAACACAGTAATTATAAGACGGTGGCCTCTTCATTTTGCTGGAAATTACAAACCCATATACGATCATATCACTGTGTGCTCTCCACCTTACCTCACCTCACCTCACATCCTTTTGAAATTGCTCATAATCTTGCAACTTATCTGTTACTCAGGACAGTATGTACCTGCATGCTACCGTCTCTTCATTTCCATATTGTCCGACTCGTTGGCTGAATGGTCAGCGTACTGGCGTTCGGTTCAGAGGGTCCCGGGTTCGATTCCCGGCCGGGTCGGGGATTTTAACCTTCATTGGTTTAATTCCAGTGGCCGGGGGACTGGGGGTTTGTGTTGTCCCCAACATCCTTGCAACTCACACACCACACATAGCACTATCCTCCACCACAATAACACGCAGTTACCTACACATGGCAGATGCCTCCCACCCTCACCGGAGGGTCTGCCTTACAAGGGCTGCACTCGGCTAGAAATAGCCACACGAAATTATAATTAAATATTATTATTTCCATATTTCTTATCCAGGATGACTTGGTGAAATCTTGTCCTCTTCCCACTCTTGGTTACTCATGTCCTTTATTTTCACGCATCATTTTTTCGAAAAATGCTAGGTTGAGTGGCTCAGACAATTAAGGCGCTGGCTTGCTTGTCATGCTCAATCCTGGATCAGCCCGGTGGTACTTGTAGGATCTCAAATACGTCCGTTCTTTGGCGATAGATTTAATGGAACGTAAGAAAACTCCTGTGAGACAAAATACCGGCACTTCGGGGTCTCATAATACCATAAGAATGGTAGTAGTGGGATGTAAAACAAATTGTTGTTATTCCTTTTCGAAGGCGTCCGAGTTCTTCCTTTTTCCTTCTTTTGATTTTAGGTTGAACTTCGCATTAATGCAATAATCACCTTTACTTCCCTCCTTGTTTCGCACGTTCTCGACTTCATATTGTGAAATCAAACCGACACTCTTCCCGTGGAACTGAGTACGCGTTAAGCGCGTTGGTAAGGAAGTCCCCAAAACCAATGAAACCACATGGCGCAAGAGCGTCGAAGGGCCTTGGCGTACCGAGCAACCGCTACTCATCCCGAAGGCCTGCAGATTACTAGATGTCTTGTAGTCGACACGAAGAATCCTCCCGCCCACCACCTCACCATCAGATAGCTCCTCAATCGTAATCACGTAGGCTGATTGGACCTTAAGGCAGCCCTCAGATCCAGGTAAAAATCTCTGACCTTCCCCGGAATCAAACCCGGGCCTCTGGGTAAGAGGCAGGCACGTTACCCCTACACCGCGGGACGGCCGGACACTATTATAGCAAGTCAAATATTGGTATTTGGAAAGAGCATTACGGAAACTAATTTACGCCTCTGCAGAACAAGTCAACTCCCTGAGCAGTGGAAGAACGACCCGTTTAGGTGTCCCAGAGGGAGGGACATTATACGGATAATATGTCGTTACCAGCTCCCCGATGACTCACCTAATCAATCGCCCAATTAGCACTGTGTCCATCCAAGTGTATTCAACCAAGATTCAACGTGAATGGTCATTGTCCTCTACAGCCTCTGAGGAAAATTAGTGCTCAAGATGATTTAGAAACGTCTCCTCTTTCTTCTTACTCCTTGCCTCCTCCCTTTTTGAAATTCAACAAGTACCACTCTTCTTCGTAATCTGTCAGTAAACAAAGTTGTATTTTACCCACGGCGAAAGTGAACAAGCCAACAGTATATGAACTCATGCAAAAATGAATATAGAATTTTCACGACTGCTTTGTATTCGAAATAAACTTTCAAAGCTGTAGTTTCTGTTCATTACATATCCCCAAGGCACTTAACGCCGTTGGAAGGGCCTTAGCCTGCCCAGCGACCGCTGCTCAGCCCGAAGGCCTGCAGATTACGAGGGGTCGTGTGGTCAGCACGACGCATCCTCTCGGCCGTTATTCTGGGCTTTCGAAACCAGCACCGCTATCTCACCTCCAGATAGCTCCTCAATTCTAACCACGTAGACTGAGTGGACCTCGAAACAGCCCTCAGGTCGAGAGAAAAATTCCTGACCTGGCCGGGAATGGAACCCGGGGCCTCCGGGAGAGAGGCAGGTGCTCTACCCCATACACTACGGCGCCGGCTCATTACATATAAGGCATATTAAAGAGATGTCAAGTACAGAACAAAAAACGGCCAAGCGGACACGAGTGGGATCCAAAGCCACAACCCACAACGGGCGACTTGCACAGCGTGATGGCTCTAACCACGCCTCCTTTCCAACAGAATAAACATAACCTAGGCCACCACAGCTCAGATGTATAGAGCATCCGACGCGAAATCTGGAGACTGTGGGCTTAGGTCCCACTTGTGTCTGGTTGGCCATTTTTGTTCTGTAGTTAACATCTCTTCCGCCTCTGTGGTGTAGTGGTTAGTGTGATTAGCTGTCACCCGCGGAAGCGCGGTTTCGATTCCCGGCTCTGTCACGAAAAATCCAACGTAGTGCAAGGACTTGAACGGGGTCCACTCAGCCTCGGGAGGTAAACTGAATGGAGAGTTTTCGAATCTCTCCTGAGCCATCCTCGAAGTTGTTTTCCTATGGTTTGCCTACTTCTTCTCCAGACAAATGCAGCGATGGTACCCAGCGATATCTTTACTGGCAGTGTGGTTCTTGAGTTCAATTGAGTTCAAAAAATTATATTTCCACTTCCAAAAAATAAATCAGTATTTCGTCCACATGCATTACAGTAGAAAGATGTAATGCCTTAAGAGTAGTACCAAACCAAACCACGGGTACGTTCCACGTGCCTTTAATTTTACGTTTCTTGCGTTTTTCGCACAGCTTTGTTAAGGTGGAACCTTTGAAACAGACGAACACTCCTCTAGCTATAATGAAAGGAAAATGTTAATAAATATTACTTGAAAGCTGTAAAGGAATTTTGATGCAAGTGTAATGGACTAGTATAACTTGGAAACGCTTTCCCAAACCCATGGGTAAATAGTGGAAACATTGAGCTCGATTAGTAGGTATTATTATTATTATTATTATTATTATTATTATTATTATTATTATTATTATTATTATTATTATTATTATTATTATTATTATTATTTATGTAGTTATGTATGGACCTTATTTGGTATAATGCGTGGTCGTATCAGTTATTCTTCGTGTGATGTATGATCTGTCCTATGTTACAAAATATGTGAGGTTATTTCACGATAAGCCTGCTGTATGTATATTAATAAGACTTTGTTTAATGTAAGAACACGTACTTAATAGTATTTAATTCATTATCGCCTGTAAATATGATGTGTAATTCCGCACCTTTGTCACTCTATTTTTATAGAATGTTCTATCCATTTGTACATAGGTCAATAAAGATTCGACAAGATACGATAAAAACATGTGGTGTCATACTTTTCTAGAAGCCTGGACAGGCAAGGTATAGAAAGAGACAATCTTGAGAGTTGAGTTTTTAGAGAAGAGTCTTTAGTAAGTGTGGGAACTCATGTTGTGAGTTTGATGTGTTGTGTTGTGACAAGAGCTTTTTCTTCTTCGAGTCAGTTCAATGGCAGTTCATTAGTGTGTATACATAATGTGTATATAATTTGTAAATAAAACAGTACGTCTTTGTGAATACGATAATTTATGCCAGGAAATTTGGTGTGAAGTTTTGAAATGTGTCAGACGAAAGTGGCTAACGCAACATACAGCTACTCTGCCACGTTTTTATATAAATAGTACGTTGAAAATACAATCTCGCAGTGGAATAAATATCCCATAATAATAATGTTATTGATTTTACGACCCACTTTTACGGGTTTCGGAGAAGCCGAGATGCCTTAATTTTGTCTTTAAGGTGTTCTTGTACGTGCCGGTAAATCCACCGACACCAGGTTGACGTATTTGATCATCTTCAAATACCACCGGACTGAGCCAGGATCGAACCTGCCAAGCTGGGCTTTCGAGACCAGGGCCCTTCCGTCTGAGCTACTCTCCCGGTGGAATAACCATTTTAGAGCTTGCTCCAGAAAGAGATGTAGAAGACGTGCGTTACAAAATAAACCACACTGAGAGATTTTATATATACTGGGCGAGTTGGCCGTGCGGTTAGAGGCACGAATTTGTGAGCTTGCATCCGGGATATAGTGGGTTCGAATCCCACTGTCGCTGCCCTGAAGATGGCTTTCCGTGCTTTCTCATTTCCATACAAGGCAAACACTGAGGCTGTACCTTAATTAAGGCCACGGCCGCGACCTTCCCGCTGCAACGCCTTTCCTATCCCATCGTCGCCATATGACCTATCTGTGTCGGTGCGATGTGAAGAAAATTTCCAAAAAAATGTAGTTTATTGTAAATAGTGAATTAAGAAAATTGCATTTCATAGTGCGTTGAAAATTGCGCTGAATACATATTATCCTACTGTCATTCTTCATTATGTCCGGCTCTATGGCCAAATGGTTAGCGCACAGGCCTTTGGTTCAGTGGGTTTAGTGTTCGATTCCCAACCGGGTCGGAGATTTTAACCTTCATTGGCTAATTCTGATGTCTCGGGTGTTGGGTATGTGTGCCGTTTTCATAATTAGAATTCGTTATATGTAGGGCTGCATTCTCACTGACGTGCACCAGGTCTCCTCGGAGGCCGCGCACACCTAGGCGTGCTCTTTGTTTTTCTCCAATTTACACTAATTATATAATGTGTTAATCAATCAGTACATTTATGTACGCTACCTTTAATATACTGTAGCTAATCAGGTGATGAAGCAGACCTCTTGCTCTATTCCAAAATTTGGTAACCTTAATTTAATTGTCACCTGTACCAACTGACATTCTTTCAGAAGAACGACTGGTGACCGCTTTAGGCAGGTTTCACTCAAGATTAATTATTTTTATCCAATATATACAAACGACTGTACAGTCATTTGCTGAAGCTCTTTGATTGTGCTGTTCCATTTACAGTATATACGTGAGCGGTTTTTTTTTTCTGTTATGAAACTAACCGAAGTCCTGACAAAATTTTGCTTTAACGGTCTATATAGAACAAGATTTAGAAGGCGGTGATGAATAGGTACGAGAATATGAATCTCAAACTGGCTAAGAATTTTGCCACCGTCTGTTGAGGGTATCTGTTTTGTTGCTGGATGCGACTGAATTGTTGAACTGTATTTACGTGTGTATTAACACCCAATACTCATACAACATCAAACCTCTACTGCATATTTATTATTTTATGAAAAAATTTAATTGGTCTCATTTGTCAGTTCTATATCTCCATTTATTATATTTTTGCACAAATTGGAAACTTCCGATTTCTTTATGAATTCGCACTCAGGCAAATAATAAGGCACACAATTGTAAACTAACCTTGGTGTAGTTCTGAAATGTGATTTGAACCACTTAGAAGATATTTGCAGTAATAATATTTCTATTGATATTTGCATATAGCGCTCAAATTGTTATTGTATGCAAGCTAATTTAATAATGTAAGGCCTGTTTACTGATTGTAGCACAAAAAGTACTGTAAAGCCATCCCGCCCCGTCTGCTCAAGAGTGTTTTTGTACACAAACTGACACTGATACTTCAACAATCAAAATGGCACTCTTTTCCTTGTGTACTGCAAACAAATAACAAGTAATACGCTGAAATTGCAATGGTGAATAAATAAGTGCCACCAAATACAAGATAGGCTACCGTGCGCTGGAATGGATGTTGACTAAATATTTAGCCATCCTTCTATAACAAATAATCAATTCTTGAAACACTCTCGATCTACCTCTGAACTTCAAAATCACAAAAACTGTTTCATGATTTTAAACATACCTAGTCCTCTAAAGGTACGTGGTTATAGCAGAGTAAGTCTTCAAAAATGAAAGTTCAGTTCTGTTATTTTTTATCATCACTCGATAATAAATAGCTCCACCTTTGTTCTCAGTTGGCTGTACGTAATATTCTAAGAGCAGATGGTTTTCATAAATTCAATCTGAGAATTTTGAGGTGTGTCTTGTTTGTAAGTACGTAGTTGTAACCCCTCATTCGGAGGGCGAGATTTCACTCTGTTGGTTCTTATCCTTTACTGACGGTAGACGTTGCTGTGCGCATTATGAAGAGCAAAGAGGGGGCGTTCTCTCCGCATGATCTGCTCCAAGATCGAGCCAGCTGAGCCTCCGTTATCGTGGTACATAAAGAGGAAGTTCAAATCTCATTTTGTCCGGGCCATTGCCTCTTTTCTACTTCCCAGTCGAGAAGTTGCCCTCTCGGTCACGTGCTTGTTGTGCCGAACCTCTTGACAAGCTTCCTCAGATCGTCTTAGTACTTGGCTACACTGGTATTTTTGGCTATACTGCTGAGTGGTAAGGACCACTCCAAAAGAAAGCAGGACGATTCTTACAGTTTGTCATACGACATTCATCGGTCACGTATTCTAGGGGCTAGCATCGGGGTTTTGTCCTGACTTCCTCGTGAAATATTTGTGTGATGTCATGTGGCCTCCAGAGAGGCTTTGTGCAGGTCCTTCTATTAGAGGCCCACGGCTGGCCTGCACGTCTATGTCTGATGATATGGGTGTCTCTAACGAGGATATACAGTACAAGAACGCAACCCACTCAGGAGGAAACTAAAGTTCAAAGAAAAGAGTAACAGACGCAAAGAATGAAGGAGCACTGGGCAAAGACCAAAGCCCAGTGATGACAGCTGAAATAACGTGGTTCTTGATAGGACGATACGAATAGAGAATAATAATAATAATAATAATAATAATAATAATAATAATAATAATAATAATAATAATAATAATAAGCGAAGGAGCCAGGCACTGCATATTATTATTATTATTATTATTATTATTATTATTATTATTATTATTATTATTATTATTATTATTGGAGCCTCCGTGCCTCAGACGGCAGCGCGTCGGCCTCACACCGCTGGATACCGTGGCTCAAATCCCGGTCACTCCATGTGAGATTTGTGCTGGACAAAGCGGAGGAGGGGCAGGTTTTTCTCCGGGTACTCCGGTTTTCCCTGTCATCTCTCATTCGAGCAACACTCTCCATTCTCATTTCATAGCATCTATCATTCATTAATAAATCACTTTGGGAGTGGCGACCCCATCGTACTAATAGCCTATATCTGCTTCATTCAGTACATCCCTGACCCGGTCAATGACTGGAAAACAGGTTGTAGGTTATTATTATTATTATTATTATTATTATTATTATTATTATTATTATTATTATTATTATTATTATTATTATTATTATTATTATTATTGTGTCCGACTCGTTGGTTGAATGGTCAGCGTACTGGTCTTCGGTTCAGAGGGTCTCGGGTTCGATTTCCGGCCGGGTCGGGGATTTTAACCTTCATTGGTTAATTATAAAGGCTCGAGGGCTGGGTGTTTGTGCTGTCTCCAACATCCCTGCAACTCACACACCACACATAACACTATCCTCCACCACAATAATACGCAGTTACCTACAAATGGCAGATGCCGCCCACCCTCATCGGAGGGTCTGCCTTACAAGGGCTACACCCAGCTAGAAATAGCCACACGAAAATTATTATTATTATTATTATTATTATTATTATTATTATTATTATTATTATTATTATTTCACTCTCCGTTTTCTCCCGGACTCCTCTAGGGCAGTCGTCCTGGAGCGAGAGGCTTTCGATGGGTGGTACGACTGGGGAGGAGTATCAGTACCTGGGCCAAGTGGCCTCACCTATTGTGCGGAACAGCGGTTTCATGGGGGAAGGGAAGATTGGAATAGATAGGCAAGGAAGCGGGAAGGAAGCGGCCGTGCCCTTAAGTTATAGACCTCCCGGCATTTTCCCTGGAAGAGAAGTGGGAAACCACGGAAAACCCTTCGGGGATTACTGACGTGGGAATCGAACCATCCTCTACTCGGTTGACCCACCGAGACTGAGTGGGCCCCGTTCCAGTCCTCGTACCACTTTTCAAATTTCGTGGCAGAACCTGGAGTCGAACCCGGGAGTCTGAGGGTTGACAGCCACTACACTACACCAAAGAGGTGGATTATTATTATTACTATTATTGGTATTATTATTTTAATGAATGGCGTTCGTATGGCCCTGCTGATAATGAAATATAAAAATAGGAGTGCTAACGAACAGAGCTCGTTCCTGGAATCTGGTAAATTCTGGATAACTTCCCGTCACAGGAAGGAAGGCAGGCTTGTTTCCGCTGCGTGAAGAGAATTTTGCTTACGGTTGGCAGCACTGCTGTTTACCACAGTATCATAGCATTTATCTTCGCTTGACTCCCGAGTAAATACTGTGCAGTGTTCAAACAAGTTGACATCCTACTGACACTCGCGGTGAAGCGGGGCTTGTGGAGCTTCTATACTGCTAACTGGCCTGTAAAAATGTTTCCCAGTAGATCACATGTCTTACTGATGTACGTGTACACTCAGGCACAAAACAATCTAAATGGACTCTGCTGTGGCCACGGTCATAGGTATTTACGTACAGTACGTACTATGTAGGGGCTGCCTGGCCGAGGGGAAGACATTGTCGGGTCCTCGTCAGGAAGTCGAAAAATTTAAGAAATAAGACATCCACTTCTGGAGTGACAGATGAGTCCAAGTTTCACTCAGCCTTAAGCAAAAATCCACAGACAAGCAATTCAATGTTGAAAACATCCTAGGGATGTATGTTGGGTATTCAGCCCGAACGCTGGTTTGATCCTCCACAGCTATGCTAACAGCTGTCATAGGTGCCCTAGGCATCACTGAAGAGGCGTGCTAAGGAAATGAGGAGTGAGTTAGTTTCCCGTTGCTTTCCTCGCCGAGCCAGAAGTTGCTCACATATCAGTCTGCCAAGCCCACTGAACTACATTCGGTGTGGCCTTTCGGAAACATCGCCTGAGGTACCGAACCAAAGAATACATCATAGAAATTATTATGTAAACTAGATAATTTGGCTAAGATTTGAATCAAAAAGAAACCAAGTAAAGAAACAAGCGATTTCAGGCAGTGTTTCCGGATGTTAAGCCGGAAGTGATTTTCGAATTATTTTTATTTTTAGTTTGTTGTCCTAGGGATATGAGCTACGAATTTTAGGTGAATAAAGTATAATCAGGTATTAGAATATATTCTTTATTTATTCCTAAAAATTTCAATCGTTTTCTTAACCATCGTTATCCGGTCGATTAGATTAACATTTTGCCTATTTTCTACCACTGTAAGTGCTAATGTGAGTCAATGCTGAGTTTCACTTATGCACTACTACGAGAGCTAATATGAGTCAATGCTGAGTCTCACTTAAGCACCACTACGAGCGCTAATGTGAGTCAATGCTGAGTTTCACTTATGCACTACTACGAGAGCTAATGTGAGTCATTGATGAGTCTCACTTAAGCACCACTACGAGCGCTAATGTGAGTCAATGCTGAGTTTCACTTAAGCACCACTATGAGCGCTAATGTGAGTCAATGCTGAGTTTCACTTAAGCACCACTACGAGCGCTAATGTGAGTCAATGCTGAGTTTCACTTAAGCACCACTACGAGCGCTAGTGTGAGTCAATGCTGAGTTTAACTTAAGCACCACTACGAGCGCTAATGTGAGTCAATGCTGAGTTCCCTTAAGCACAACTACGAACGCTAATGTGACTCAATGAAGCCATTATAACTGCATGCGGTGTGGCCACCCGCAAACATCGCCTGAGAGTATTGAACCAAAGAACACATTATAGAAATAATTATGTATATACGTTAATTTGGCCAGGATTTGAATAAAAAAGAAACCGAGTAAATAAACAAGCGATTATAGGCTGTTTTTCGGAAATGCATTTAGCCTGGAAGTGATTTTTGAAATTTGTTTTTTGAGGTTGATATATCGAAGACTCACAATTTGAAGCTTTTCCGAGCCCTTTAGCCCTTCATTTTTCGACACAATTGAGAAAATTGCTTAATTTTACGTTTTTCGTAGTGTAAGGACCCCTAAAATTGTGTGCTGACAAAGGTTTTCAATATTAAAATGAGTACCAGTTTAATTCTTTAGGGTCTATACGCAGACATCCCTGGCCAGTTTTGGCTTCTCAATTGTATTATGCAAAATGTTATAGGTTTAGTCGTTTGGGGGGCAAAGAGAACTTCAATTTCCGTTAAGCTCGTTCTCTGCGACCTGGGAATTTAACCTCGGTGAGAGTTACAAGAAGCACTGGAAGGAATTTCTCCTTGTAAAAATCAAATGAACATAAATACTGTATGGTTTTCAATAAAATATGCGACGCAATGTTACGTCGTAACCGTGCAGGCTGTGCTGTGAAGTATTGATGGATGGCCATGACATACAGTTCCACGGTCAATGCAGCTCTGTTGCTCACTTCCATAATACGTCTCATTTTAGCGCCGCCTTTGGCGTGGTTTCCCCATAACCGCACGATGGTTCCTATTGGTGCAATTTGGAATCCATCCAGACTCCAGGCTGATGAGTGATATGGTGGTGATTATAGTTTTATGATGAAGTACAACTAGGCAACCATCCTCTCTATAACACTAATCACAGAGAAAAAATTGGAACGGATCCAACATTTCGAAAAATGGTGTCGGCCAAAGGAAGACAAGCACATTTCATTACACCATGGCACATAAGTTGTGCTCCACTCAGCACCAACCATACCCCAGCCACGAAAGACTTGCAAATACCGTCGGGGTCTACAAAGAATAAATGTTCACCAAGAGAGGTCGGATAGGATAGATGAAAGTGAGGAGCCTTGCACAAGTAAGGATAAGCAGGTAGGGGACCTGTGGTCGCGTACCCACGCGCCCATGTAGAGAACCCCTGGGGGCCGTTTGATTTCGCAGCTTGCACACTGTCACAGCCATAAATGCGATTGAGGTGTCGGTGGAAGCTACATTTTCTTCGGATTGTGCCATACAGACAGATGTTAAAATACTCATCTAGCAAAAAATGGCAGCAGGCACTCGACCAATTTATCTTCCCATGTCTCTTTGTCATCGATGTACTCCTGGTTGCAGATCCTCCAGAGTTAGCGGAACGCAGTTGCACTCTGTCGTTGTGTTTCAACATCAGAGCAGCTGTTGTCACCACATCTGTTGGGCGAAGCTCTTTCTAGGCCTCCCTGGGTAACTGAAATTCAAGGCATCTTTTGAATACACATCAGTTCATTCACCATCTCAAACCATGTCACCGGCTCACGCTGAACAAGCTCGACATAAATGAAATGACATATTTTTCTGTCCTCTGCCTTCCGGGACATCATGTCTAAGCTACTCCGTGTATTTTAATGATATTTTGCATAAATATTCCCGGAGGAATCTAAGTTTTCTTTCAAAATATTGTCCTGAAAATGCAATGTTATAGCTTAAAATCGAATGTGTCTGCTCTTTGTCACTCAGTCACGCCAAAACTACAGGTCAACTGAGATGAAATTTGATATGGACGTATTTAATATATTGAGGTCTATTCTGGTTTTACAGTCCTTTAAGCTTTTCTTTCAGTTTTCCATTATTTCAGACGTAGTAAATTATAGACCAGACTTCAAATTTATGTCGGTAAGCGTCCCTCTTATCCGAGGCTCTGGGTTCGTTTGCCGGATAGGTCATGGGTTTTTACCCGCATTTGAGGGCTGGTTCGAGGACCACTCGGCTGGTCCTAGTCTGAAAAGCCAAAAATAAAGCTGAGAGGATCAGTCAGCAAACTTCACTTTGTAATTTGCAGGCCTTCAAGCTGAGCAGTGGTCAATTGGTAGGTCAAGGCCCATCAAAGCTATAACGTCATGGGGTTTCTTAATGTTTATGATTCCATTTAATTTAGCCTGCTGTTCTGGAAGTGTATGTTTGTTTTTTTTGCTTTTGCTTTCTTTTTCACATCGTTATGTCTAACTAAGGAGCGTGATTGAACTTATTTAGCAGATGAATTTATTTTCACTTCCTAGAATCTCTTCATCCTGTGTTTTTTCTTCCGTTCTTCCGTCCGTGCATTGATGGTTCTCATCCTAGGTTTTTCAGCAAAATGATGTATTTTCACCAGCATTCTAAAGCCAGGCCTATTCCATGAAACTTCATCTTTGATGCTGATTTCTTGAATGTTTCTTTCAATTTCGATTATGCAGTTATTCTTGACTTTAGTGAGGAAGCGTATATAAAAGTTTTTTGTGTTTCATTGTCCATTCTCATATATGTTTGTTATATTTTATTACGAAAGTTTACCTTTTTTAAAAAATTCTGGACGTTTGAGGAAACCTGTCGTAAGTGACATTTCACTAACTTTACAGGTAAACAAGAAAGAAGCTAAGCTACTGGGGCCAATATTTTGCTACCTTTAAGGCAGGTTGAATCGACAGTAAATTTTTTGCGTCGCACCTACACAGCTAGGTCTTATGGTGACGATGAGATAGGAAGAGAGCTAGAAGTGGGGAGGAAGCGGCCATGGCCTTAATTAAGCTAACGCTCCGGCATGTGTCTGGTATGAAAACGGGATACCACGGTAAACCATCCTCACGGCTCCCGACAGTGGGATTCGAAACCACTATCGCTCGGATCCAAGTTCAAAGCTGCGCGCCCCTAACCGCACGACCAACTCGCCTCGTCCATAGTAAACTATCGTAAGAGACAATACGATAAGGAGTGCGGCGGACGGCGTGAGGTTGAACTGTTGTATCATCACTTACCATTGTTCATTGCTGGGTTCTCCTTACACGTACGATAGTAACACATAGTTTAACTTCATTCCTGTCCGACTCATTGGCTGAATGGTCAACGTACTGGCCTTCGGTTCAGAGGGTCCCAGGTTCGATTCCCGGCCGAGACGGGGAATTTAACCTTCATTGGTTAATTCCAATGGCTCGGGGTCTGGGTGTTTGTGCTGTCCCCAACATCCCCGCAACTCACACACCACACATAACACTATCCTCCACCACAATAACACGCAGTTACCAAAAAATGGCAGATGTTGCCCACCCTCATCGGAGGGTCTGCCTTACAAGGGCTGTACCCGGCTAGAAATAGCCACACGAAATTAAATTAAAAGACTTCATTCCTGTTAAATATACACATACAATAGTGTGCCTTTAACACGACACGACCAAAAGAAGTCATATACGATACATTCCTCAAAATCATAGGTTTTATATTTACGATTAGTTAACCTCTGACGTACAGAATTCGTCTGTTGACAGTACAAGCAACATGTGGTCAGCGTAGCTGTATCTTGTGCTTTGTGAATAACTAAGTAACAAATAAAATAAATAAATAAATAAATAATAAATAAATAAATAAATAAATAAATAAATAAATAAATAAATAAATAAATAAATAAATAAATAAATAAATATGTGTGGTTCTTCGAGGGTCGGTGACGTATTATGTGGGCAAAGATGGATGGTATTTTTGTGCGAATTATTAAACACTTAATGTTTTATTGATTTTAAGTTTAAAGTGGCTGAATATATTTCATGCCGCCATATTTTCCTTAATAATCGAGAGCACTATGAAAATGACGTGAGTGCCCTGTGCAGCCTGTTCTAGCTGATATTGTTCGCCACAGTGTTGGTTTGTTGCGGAGTCCTTTTGGCCTGAAATGAAACTTGAGAATGGTGGTAGACATGGAAATTCACCCTCTTACATATTATTCTGCTGAGCTAGAGCACCGACCTCGTGCTGTAATGTTGACGTTAGAGGAGCCACATTTTGTGTGGAATGTTCTCCACAAGCGACTTCCGGATCGTGAAGGTTCTCGAGGGCACTCACAATGCGCACATAATACGACTGTCAAGAGACTTTGAGTCAGCAAGAAAACAAGCCAATAAACAAGGCGACCGCAGTTACATTCCCAGTCATCAAAAATTATTCTCTTTCTTCGTCCTGTGGTTCTATAAACATTGAACTTTTGGACTTCTCAGCACTGAAGTAATTGAATAGAATAGAACAATACACGCAGTGGATTGGTTACAAGAAAAGAAATCTCAAATAGTCTTTTGTTCAAGGAAACAGAAATTCTTTAGGAAATTCCCACTCCTAGGTTGGCTGAATAGTTACTCTACATAGAGTAAAAATAATATGTCAAAATAACTGAATGGAAAAAATTATGATTTTTCTCAAAAATAAAACCAAACAACATTTCCAAATACTTATCCATCTTCCTGGTTACACCGAAATGTTTAGATTTACCATATTTTTTATTTATTTATTTGCCTTTAAGTGGCTATGTTAGGACTCATTGTCATCTCTTACACTTAACCATGTCATTTTACAGAAAAACTGTGTAGAATATTAAATATTTTAAAAGAAACCCATTTGTTACATACATTAAAAATAAATGCAACATAAGAATTATACCGATATGTACATATCATTCGTCAAACCACAAAATGAAATTTAATGAAGAATAAGTTTAAATTAATTTAAAGAAAATTAACTAAATTATACACAAACACGCACATCATGATTCACTCATTAGGACTCACACCGGTCGTTTATCCATCTAAGAGGTACTTTCTGTAGGAAGACTTGAAAGACTCTAGTGAGTTACTGCCGCGGTGTTATTGGGAACAGACTTCCATAATCTACTTCCCGTAGCAATAAATGAGCGAGTATAGGCGGCTGACCTGCTAAAGGGAATGGCAAGTGTAGTAACAGAGCGTGTATTATGCTGTTGAAAAGGGGAAAGGTATATAAAGTGTGACAGGTACTGAAGAGTTCTCCCAGTAAGTGACCTGAACAGCAACAAGGCTACATTTATGAACTTGAAGGTGAAAATCTCTGCAAAGGCGCTTCTAATATAACGTTTATCTAGTCACCGTCCTTTATAACAATGTTTTAAGTCAACAGACACACACACATTTTGTGGCTTAAATTATTTTACAAAATCAGACTACCTGCAGTATGCTGGCGCCTTTGGAAATAATCACCACGCGTCTTTAAAGATGGATTGGTTTATCCTCCTCTTCACTTCCGTGATCCCTGAAAGGAGGGAAAAGACTGGTTCTGAAGTTGAAAACAACGAGTTCCACCTGGGAAGATTGTTAAAAGTTCAGTAGAGTTCCGATTATCCGTGTGCGGGTTATTCTTGCAAAAAGCAAAGCAAAGTAATCTCCGTACAAGCCATGAAGGCACTTGGAGGGGTGGAAGGTAAGGGCTTCCACTATCCGTAACCTCGGCACTTGATGGGATAGAGTGGTTAGGTCCACGCCCGGCCACCTTTGCCCCCCCGGAATTAGCCTGGTACTCATTTATGATGTAGGCTTAGTGAACCTCAGGGCCGTGTGCACCTACGGAAGTGGAAATCTCGTGTCTTAAATTTTACGACTTTCTGACGGGGATTCGAACCCACGTCCTTCGGAACGAACCGAGTACGCCTTTACCGCCTCGTGCAGGCAGCTACAATAAATGGCGGTAGACTTCCTTATTAGAAATAAAAGACAAATAGGCCTATTATATGGATAATAAATTTCAACTGTTCTCCTTGCACGTTTTTGCCGAATCCTAATCAAATACTTGTTTCCCATTATTAAATTTGTTATTCTATACAACAGACTACGATGTATTCCCGGTGACAGGTAACCTCTAACTGAACTCGCGAGTCAACACAGCGCCATCTTATAACAGAGTATACGTGTGACGTCACAGGTTCTGCACACATTTCGAATTACTTTGAAAACCACGTATCAGATTTTCAATGTCTGAAACAGGTATCCTCCTACTGTATCTGTCAATTGAGACATTAAGCATTATTATAAGTTAAATACGCGCTTTCTACCTAAACAATGAAAGTGTCATAAATTTATCTTTCCATGTAGCCGATGTCGAGGAGCGTAATTCTACGTCAAAAATAGAAGTAAAGTAATTCACTTTAGTGTAGATATTATCGAACTTCGCTTTCTCAAGCTTTCTGACAGCGATACATGATGGTGATTTTTTAAAGAGGAAGTCCAATTACACAGCCACGAATCCCGCGGTTCGCGCTAATAACACTACCGTATCTATTATTATCTGTCTAGCATCGCTGTGAAAATGTAAATTGCTTACAATAAGTACTCATGGCCCTCAATTTTATTCCGACCAGGCAGAGAAACGTTACAAAAATATATTTTATAATTAGATTCAAATTTGCAATATATAGAATAAACAAAGAAAACTTTGAGAACGGCTGCTAATTTGGTGGCAGATTATACTTTAACACCAGTACAAGCTATCCGCAATATTACGGACATAAATGGTAGAGGATTTTGTGTGCTACAGTGATTTTAGTAGCAAAATTACATATCGTACTTGTACCACAGATCATCCAGAAAGGAGTTGCGAACGGAGAAAGCCAAGTTATTCCATGAATTTTCGTTGAATTGGATTATCCGTGTTTCTCTGTTTTTGTGCAAGTTCTCCCCTTATTAACTTGAATATCCGGGAGTGCACTGCAACGTGAGAATCATCTCTGACTCCCTTGGTAACAGACAAAGAAAGGATTTCATCTCTTGAAGCGTACCTGCTCGGCATCTTTAATGTGTAGTATTGTAATTGTTCACAGCCAGTACAGATGTAAGGCTACGAGATCAATATGTGTAATTTGTTGAACTGCACCTGTCAGCTTCTCGCTGCCTCATTCATTAGCGCCCGCTTGATGGATGTGACGTCACGAGGCAACCACAGGGCCTCAGGGACGCGCTGTGATTTGCGACCCTGTTTCCAGGGACTGAGGAACATGTACCATCAAGATAAATCCGTTACGCTCAAGAACCTCAAGGGGTAGCTACACCAATGTGCTCCTTTCACATGCTGCATTCACAGTAGACTTTTCCTGCAGCTGGATAGTGCTCTTGGTCATGTTCTCAAGGTTCAGACAGGTAGTTCGCATACAGTGTCGGTCAAAAGTTTAACATCACAAAAAATTCTATTTACACAATACGTAATACAGAATGTCCCACTCGCTACTGCATTTGGTATTTCCTTAACCAACGAAGACAGTGAAACGAAATTTGAACAAGAATACGTTCTAGTAGTCTAATTGTTGCTATATACAGTAGCTACCAGGTAGATTGTTGTCAGCCTGCCTCTTTAACATTTGTCTGGGGTGTTTACACAATACTGTACGAACTGGTTGTTGCTTTGCATTTTGAGTCACATAGTATAGTCGGGAAATGAATCGGTATACTCTGGAGGGAGCGAGTGCATTTTTGGCCACAGTTATTGGAAAACAGTGTCGACGCCCATGCAATAGGAACTTGTACTTACGAAACAAGGCTAAGATGAAGAAGATTAGTCGATAATGCCATGTTTGGAAACCATAACCCGGCAAGAAAGTCTGTTATTTGAACCTTGTCGAAGAAACTGCTATAAAATGGAGAGTTTAAAGGAAGACCATGCAGAACGTCGCCAAAGCATGTCGAAAAAAATGCAGGGGGTGTCAGCGGAAGTACTGTTAAGGATTTCCCAGAATATGTCGCACCGGGTTCAATCCTGTCTGGAAACCAACGGTGGAAACTTTAAGCACGTGGTGAGATGTCATCATATTCCATACAACTTCATTCGCAGCGAGTGGGACACTCTGTACATAGACACTACAAAATGAAGTATTGCCACACAATTGAAGGAACACAACAGACATAGCCGGCTGGGACAAGCAGATAGATCACCAGTCGCTGAACACTCGCCGCTAGCAGGCCATGACATACAGTACAGCGACACTACAGCGTTTTAACACGCCCAGCTACAGAGGGAAGCCATTGATATTCTGAACAACACCAAGAGCTTCAACCGTAAGGAGAAATCTGAACGGGTAAACAAAGTCTGGTTTCCAGTCCTGAAAGTCTAAAATCCGGAACGTTGGCCGAGGTAGAACGGGAAAAGAAATGGGTGATCAGTTGCGTGTATCCGCCAAGGCAGATCGATGTACATCGGGCTCCATAATGCTTCAACCATTGGCCGAAGGACAGCCATTTAGTGAACGCACCCCCCCCCCCTCAAGCATGGCGGACCAAGAGGCGAACAGCGTGCTGTATAAAAAGAGGCGGAATCACAACACCACTTGATTCCACGGAGAGCTTCGCTCCTATCGTAGTCAGTCAAAACCCTTGAGATTGCCGAACGCAGTCTTCGGTAAAACGTCGGGCAATCACTTGCTCCTGGACCACGGCCTACAAGCCCGAAAAGCACTGACATAATTTGTAGCGTCGGCCGCGAAAGCCTCAATTGCTATACTTTGTATTATAATTAACCAACAATTCATGTCCATAAATAAGAAATGAATAGGTGACGACCCCGTTAAGAAATCAGGACAATGGTTCAATGCTGTTGAGAGGAGTTCTAGCTCTCGGAATTCCTATGTGGGTCTTGTGATGAGGCATTGTTCCTCCTTATTGTGTTTGTTTACTCAGTTTCACTCTGTTAAAATTCCTTGACGTACGCAGTATATTTACACCTGTCTCTCTGCCGGAGAAAAATGTAGCTTCTGCTGATGTCCCAGTCCCATTTATGTGTTGACAGAACTGGAGCTGCTCCTGTGCTCAGTAATGCAACTCGGAGTAGATTTAAAGCGTCTCGACGTTATGAAATGTGCTAGTTGTATGTCACGTCGTGCTACAACAGCACTTTTCGGCCCAGTGAGGAAAGCAATGGAAAATCCTCTAACTTCTCATAATGCTTTCTACGCAAACTTATGGCGCCGTTATTTGTTTTTGCAGTTTACCTTTAAACAGCTGACCTACCGCTGTGCGATTTGAGGATCCTGTTATCCTGTTAACTTCCTAGTTGAAGATTCAACCGATCATGCACTCCTTGGCGCAGCATGATTTGGCACTTCACTTTGACGCAGGGTAGATGTCTCTGGTGCGCCCAAAGTTCAAGCTACTTGCATGCTCATTTTCGTCAAATTGAAATTCATGTCTGATCAATGGATTTATTACCTGTGATTTTGAAAATTGTAAAATAATGTGAAGCGCACCGGCCTTTCACCGCTGGAAACCATGGTTGAATCTCGGTCACTCCATGTGATATTTGTGCTGGACAAGGCGGGAGGCAGGCAGGTTTTTCTCCGAGTACTCCACTTTTCCTTGTCATCTTTCATTCCAGCAACACTATCCGTTAACATTTCATCTGTCAGTCATTTATCACTGTCCCAGAGGATTGCGACAGGCTTGGCAGCCGGCACATTTCCTATCCTCGCCGCTAGATGGGGGCTTCATTCATTCCATTTCTGACCCGGTCGAATGACTGAAAACAGGCTGCGGATCTTCATTACGTTGAAGTTTAAACATGTACAATAATTATGAAATTCATTTATTACTCACATGACCAGCATTTTTCCTGATTGGTCAGCGTACCGATACTGACTTTCGGTTTAGGGGGCCTTGGGCTCGATTCCCAGGGGTTTTAATCGAGTCATTCAGCTCGGGGCTGGATGTTTGTGTTCGTTTCAATTCATCTCCTTACTGACAGGCAACGCATGACAGGAAAAACAACCGCACAAACATGCAATATGGAAGATATCCCTCTTTCAATCTATGGACGAGGTACGCGTGTGGTTGGACGTCTACATATTTATTAAAGGTGAAGGGTAGCCCGAGTTACTGAACGCACGACTTGGCGGTCGCATTAGTAGGATCGCAGCAATTCAATGTGCATAGCATGTGTCACAGGAAACTGCGCATCATTAAAGCGTAATCATGGTGCTGCAAAGAAAGAACAAAGGGTTACTGCAACAATGTGAGTACCAGAACAACGACGACAATACTGCAGTTGTTCTGCGCCATTATAGGTGACTGAAATGACTGCGAAGAGGCCCTGCCTCTGGGCCTGGTTTGTGTAAAGTGATGAAGCATTTTGAAGAAATGAATGACTTGGGCGTTGCCCCAGGAAGTGTTTCCGCGCGAATTGTTGAAGTCGTCGCTCTGTCTGTGACGGACACGGCTGCAAGTAAATCAGATGTCATCAAGCAGTGGAAGAGCTGTGCCCTGGCATCTGGACATGCCATGGTTCACAGTTCAAGAGGTGATTCGAAACATTGTGGAGCAGTACCCGTACAAACTGCATGCGACGCCACAGTAGGGTGACTCGCAGAAACGTACTGACTTCGCACTGAATGTCCTTGCAAGAGTTGAACTTGAGGCCTTTGAACATCATAATTATGGACCGACGAGGTACAATTCACTTTAACTGCGTACAACTGCAGCATCTGCCGACGAACACCGCCAAACACCATTCAAGAAGTCCCACTGTACAGTGAACGCCTCACTGCTCTGTGTGAATTTAATGTTCGCGTCATCATAGGCCCAATTACTTTTAAAGGGAATGGACCCACGGATCAAAAGCAATCATATTCCGTGACAGGCCAATATTATTGTGATCCACTACGCAAACACGTCATCTCTGCCCCCCCCCCCAAGGAGTCAGTGCAGTGGACACAACCGTCATCAAGACGTATCAAGAATGATGTTGGTGTTTTTGTTCACTGCAAAGACATTGTTCAATAGAAATTTTATACCACGTGGTCAGTTGGTAAGCAAAGAATTCTACCAGGAAATTCTTGCGCGTTTAAGGCATGCTTTGGGCGGGAAGAGGCCTGAATCGTGCGAAAACCAGGCTAGAATTTCACATCATGACAAAGCGCCTGCTCACGCGTGGTTCCTTGCCCGCAGCTATCTAGAAAAGCATCACATTCCCGTTGTTCTAGATTCACCGTATTCTCCCTACTTAGCCCGAGCAGACTTTTACCCCTTTACCAAAATTTAAACCGTATAGTAAGGACAATGTGACAAGAGACCTGTGTGCCGTCCCAGAAAGTGTGTTCCAGCAGGCTTTTCAAAAATGCAGTAAACGACGGTAACAGTACATTGCTAATAGAGGAGACCATTTTGAGGGTTGAAATGAAATGGCCAGCGAATTAACCAATGATGGTTAAAATTCCCGACCCTGCCGGGAATCGAATCCAGGACCCCTTTGGCCAAAGGCCAGCACGCTAACCATTTAGCCAAGGAGCCTGACATTTTGAGGGTTACAAAGATGTTACAGCAAAAGTTCGATTTATTTTTGAACACTCTTCGTATGTATCCACCAGGTTGCACCTGCCTATGACCAGGAGTTCTCTAACAATAACCCACCAAAATAAGTAATTTGAATTATGACCAGGCCCTTCTTTAAGGCAGCTGGCCTCGTATTGTGGGGGCAGCGTGTCTACATCCTACCTGGAGGCTTCGGGTCCGATTCCTAGCAAGGTCCGCGAACTTTACCTGGACTTCAGGGCTGGTTCTATGTTGATTAGCATTGAGGAACTATTTGACGCTGAGATACCTGCCCTGATCTAGAAAGCTAAGGATAATGGCCGCGGGGATTCGTCGTGGCCAGCAAACGACACCTCGTAATCTGCATGCAGCGGTCACTTTGTACGCCACGGACTTTCGGAGCTCTTGTGTCTTGGCTTGGTACTTTAAGGAGGTGGTATTTGATTACTCAAAATACTTTAAACATTCTGATTATCGTGCTCGTAAGAACTTACTGTCGTTATCAATGTTACTGCACGTTAATTCTACGTTTTTTTGAGCGAGCATGACAGTTTTGGCTTAGCTTTAGATGGAACTGTTTTGCAGGCAGTTGACCAGTTTATAGCCCAGATGTCGATCAAGTATTGATTTTATCCATCGACTTGTGCACTGTTATTCAAACAATATTTATGTTGCTGTGCGCCGTTGACCTGTTTAAATCCAGCTGTTGACGGGCAGTTGTTCAAATAATATTGATCTTATCACGCGAAGTTGAGGTGTTTATAAACCAGGTGCTGGTATTCAGTTGCACAAAACAAAAACCCCATCGCAGGAAGTCTTACCCACTCCACAGTCGTACATGGGCGCTCCACTATGTACATCTTGAGCGAGGAAGCTCTTCTAAACGAGAGGAGATGTGAATGAAAGCTCTACTAAATTGACACTCAACGGTGGGAGCCAGCGCTTGGCCCTGCTGGATCTAGCATCACTTTTATCATCAAGAGTCGCGTGTCGGGAGACCATTAACTGTTTTTAGCACGACCCTTGGCATCTCCATACTGCACCGGAACGAATTATTACATCTGAGGAACAACACTCTGCAGTGTGAATATGAAAGTATGGTTAACATTTGAATGTTTTGAATGTCGTTGTTAATCTGAACCGTAACCAAGAGTGAGAAACGTCGGCACACGCCCAGTGCATCAGTGCGAATGCAGGCATCAAGAGTAAGACGAAAGTGTCTGAGCTAACTGGTCGATTAAACTATGCCTTTTCTATAACTGGAGCGTTGTAAATATTAGAAGTAACAATTATTATAAAAATGAAAAATCAAATCGAATGTATCTAAATCTAATTCAAATTTAAAAAGTACTGTTTGAGAAGCTTATTATTTAAGGATGATCAAACATTTTGCAATCAATATGATGTTATTACTATTCTCATAGAATCTTTTCGTCTCCCAGGGTGGTACTAAATGATAATACAAAATGAAACGAATACAACTGTAATTTTAGGGCAATCCAATTTCAGCTCATTTATATATCGCACATTTATATGGTAATCTTTCAAAAAACAGTGAAATTGGGAAATATAGTTTAAAGCATCTTACGGCACTGCATCTGGTGGGAACAAAATTCCGTTCGTATCGCCATTCAGAACGCCTGGAAGGTATGCATAGCTACTTAACGGCGTGGACGGACAAGTTGCCTCCTTAACGCCTAACCGTTCCAGAACAAGGGCACCTGTGTTATCGCTGCTGTAGAGCAGATTGTGGCTTCCTCAGGCTGGATATTCCTAATGTGTGGATTAAAATACGAAATGAGTTATGGCACCACTAAATATTATCAACTTCCATTACGATGAATTTATATCAGATCATGTCCACGTAGATGTTAATCTTTAATTTCTCCGCGAAATAGAGCTGTTGATACGTTGAAGTTAGCAGTATTCCTTTACTGAGTCGGTCAGTAGAAATGCTGAAATGTCTGTGCTACTTAATACACGGAGGTTTTCGTACTCTTTGACAGTAAATTTTTACATGTGTATGCTTTTAGTAGGAGTTTAAATAACACTCCCTACAAAGTACCCTACATGCTGCTTGTCAGTTTGGTGACTTAATTCAACTACGAAAGTATTTTTTTCTCTGTTTTACGTCCCACTGACTCAGATATGTTTTACAGAGACGATGGGACAGGATAGGTCAGGGACTTGGAAGGAAGGGATCGTGAATGGTGTGAAAGTGAGAGACAATCCAAAATCATCCTCTGGGTTGCCGCCGGCAGGGTTCGAATCCTATATGTACCGATAGCAAGCTCCTAGTGGCATAAGGCACTAACTCGGGGCACGCAAGGTGTTGTTACTGAACCATTGTAAATTAAACAGAAAGACAAAATATGTCGCAGTATTCAAAATGTTGAGACCTTAATCGTAAAGTTGCCAGCGTTTCACAGCAGTGGGATCATCAGTTTGTATACCATACTTTCCGAGACGCTGGAGGCTAGTGCATCCTTCACACAACACCAAAAGCAATCATTTATATACAAGTGGAGGTACATACTGTGTCTCCGCTAGAGCACGTTCCTACGTAGAAGGCTTCCAGTTGTGTGTCGCCAGCGTCTTAAGAAGATGTAGTAACTGAACTGACGATCCCATTATCACACTGGTAATTTCACGATTGGAAATGTCTCAAGAGCTTAAACACTTAAAGATTAGCAAATGATGGAATCGAATTGTGGCTCTCTTGTGGAAACTGAATTTTACAAAAAAATGTATTCTGAAGGAATATAGCAAGGGATGAAGTATATAAAATGCATGCTGATTCTTGAACTTTCGTCTGTCTCTGTGAGCGATTAAGCGAAATGTAAATTAAACTCCTTACATTAAACCGTCGATCAGTTTAGTAGACATGATTTGAAAAATAGAGCATCGACTGTAAACGTTATTTCTGATTTCTTCTTCAGGCATGTGTATATACTGGTAACCCTCCCTAGACAGCTGCTTTACAAAGGATTGGCATTGTTAAATATTTATGGCAAGTTCACAAACATGAAACTGAGACATAAAGCCCGTATTCACATTACAGGCATTAAGCCTAATATTTGTAATGAAATAGCCACTAACTAAATGCTCTAGTATGTATTTAAAATGCATGGTGCAGTGTAATGCGATGAACGTGAATATAAGCTCTTTGACCCCCGAGCTTTCCCGCCTGCGGAATGGCTCCGTTGATCAGTGAACCGTTTGTTCATGTAAAAGTAATTTCGGTGCGCGTTACTCGAAAGAGCAGTGCAAAATGTGCATCCTAAATAATACACGCGTCCGCGTTTCAAAGCCACTGTAGCATAGAGGGCAAATTCCTGACTATAGTTTTGCTATCATGAAATAGTGTAAACTGTGGTGTTTCAACAAAATAAAGCACACCATACGGCAAAAGAACTCTATTTCGCGTCATCATTCAGTTATACTCCATACAACCACTGCTTTGAGAATGAAAGGTTTAGATATACATGTGAAGGTTGACAGTCATAGCGTGAGCGACTCTTCTTGTCGTGTGGACATAATAGCCAACTCCAAAATTTCGATGTGACCTAATAATTGAACCTACACTTCGGCTTGAGCAGATTATGGAATAATATTAAATAATAATTTTATTGGCTTTACGTCCCACTAACTACATTTTACGGTTTTCAGAGACGCCTAGGTACCAGAATTTTGTCCCGCAAGAGTTGTTTCACAGGCCAGTAAATATAATAACACGAGGCTCACGTATCTGAGCACCTTCAAATACCACCGGACTGAGCCAGGATCGAACCTGTCAAGTTGGGGTCAGAAGCCCAGTCCCTGACCGTCTGAGCCACTCAACACTGCTGGAAGAATATGGGTGGCTGCCAATGATAGATGAACGAAATATCAGGCCCAGCAGTCTCATACTTCCAGGTGAAGAACAACCTAGTTAATAAACGTGAAACAAAAAGAAGGCCGTTCTTTTTGTGCATGTTCTGCTATTCCGAAGTTATTCGAGATGTTTAGGAACTATGAATGAATCAACAAATGAAAATAATACTCTCCTCTCCCATTCATGGATGACCAACTATTGTAATTTGTTGTAATCATAACTAATTCATGCAGATAGTTTTTTATAGTACACAATATTAGACAATCCAAACAAGGATATCTTATAAAATTATTTAATTTACTAATATACTGTAAATCACAAAGATACTTCTTTGACGTATCTCTGATTAATGACTTCTTAGTCTGCCGAAACTAATTTTGAATAAAAAATATAAGGAGCTATCAATTGAAAACCGAACACCCGCTACAAAGTGACCATGGAGTGGTTTTATTCAAAAGTAATTACTAAAAGCGTTGATACATTTATCCCACTGGGGGACGAGACGATCATTTCCAGTTTTGTAGAAAGAGGTAGGCCGCTGGCGCATGCACAACCACACCCACTCTTGCACTTCCCCGTCCGCATGAAACCGACTCCCACTAATGTCTTTCTTCCTCCATGATTCGTCGGTTTTCCTGGATAAGGTCATCAACCCGCCCTATCGCATCAGGAATATTGGCTCGATGGACGTCTCTTCGGCGCGTATCGTCCTGCAGTGATGCGCGTCCTTCTCGGAATCTCTTATTCCACTCGTCATGGACATGCAGTGTCGCGTACTCCAGCACCCTCATCCACCAGAAAATGAACCACACTTCTCTGCTCTTCTTTGCATACCCCCATTTGTACAGCAGAACGAACACACTAGACCAGCCCACGAACTAACAATACATAACCCAACAACTGCATACACCTGTGAGTTGTCACTATGCAGTTCTCCTACCACAGCGATGGCGGTGTAAGAAGAGCGCTGCCACCTTTCGCGCGGAATGTGTGTTATGGCAGGTGATTCTTTTCATTTCACTGCTCCTTACATCTAAACTACCTCAAGAAGGAAAACATACGGCAAGATAATTATACCTGAGTAAGGAAACCACTTCATTGATTAATTTCCTTTTTCATAGTGTTAAGATGGGAATTTGCGGAAAATCATCTTCAAGGCTACCAAAGGTGAGGTTCGAACCCAGTCTCCCCGAATGCAATGTGATAGCTACGTGACTCAAGCCGCACAGCCATTGATGTGATTAAATGTGTCAATATTAAAAAAATGGAAACGTATTTACGTTTAAAATGGTGTGGGATCGGGCCGCGGTCCCTCGAAGTTTGTAAACCTCTGCTCTAGAACAATGCAGTGAGTCTGAGCTCATTCCGTCAGAATATATCTCTGCACTTCTACTATTCTGCTAGTTAATCAGAGAACGAGCCTGTTGCTACGTAGAAACTAAGAAAAAAACAATTTTCACACGTCATCCCACCCTTATACCATTGCCCAATAAGAGTGCGGCACTGTCGGAAGAGAGTACATGTTCCGAGCTTTCTGTCGACAGTTCTGTGCAGCACTGATAACATATGCATCACAGTGTGGGAGTGAAATGTTGGATCAACTGGAAATATACTCTACTCCAAAGCTTAAGTAGGCGAGACAGTACGATTCATATTGGAAAAACGTCCAAATTACACAGAGATTCATCGTGAAATTCCAAGTGGAATGTTGCGTTCAGCAGTAGTGAAATGGTGCCAACAGTTTGACCAAGGCCGCACAGACGTGGGTGATACTGATCGGGAAAGGAGGTCTTCAACATCGACCACAGACGACAGTGTCCAGGCAATGAAGGAAATGAGTCGCAGCAATCGCAGTCTGATTACCGGGGATATTGTTCAGCAGATGAGCATCTCAATAGGCAGTGCTCATTTCATCGTCTGAGATTGTCTGCAGAAACAGAAATTGTGCTCACGCTGGGTCCCTCGATCACTGACACCTGCACACAAAGACTCAAGGTTCATGGCGTCTCTAAGCTTCCTTCAGTGATACTCTGTGCATGGGGATGATTTCCTAAGACGTATCATTACGGACGATGAGACATGGGTGTATCATTTCGCACCTCAAACAAAGAGAGCGTCTGTAGAATGGAGACACACCTCCTAGCCTGCACGGAAAAAATGTAGTTTCGCCATCTGAAGGGAAGGTTATGACCGTCCTTTTCTTCAAGGCGATGTGTACACAAGAGCTAATGTTGATTGTTACTGTGCAACTCCGACGTCGCTGCGCAATGCCATAAAGAGCAAGAGGCACAGAACGTTACGTAAAGGCATTGTTCTCCTGGTGGAAAATATAACACCCCACACTGCGAGCATAAGATAAGATTTGCTTCAGCGTATTCGATGGGAGGTATGCAAGCATCCACCATACAATCCAGATCTTGTACCATGCGATTTCCACCTTTCCGGCAAGCTTTTCCAACTATGAGGGTATTTGCTCAGCGGTTCTCGAACGGCTCTATCCTCGATAAATGGACCGTTGTTTACAGAGACTTGGCGACTATGTTGAATAATAGTGTTATATACCTGTGTCACTTTTTATTTTAGTGCTCGCCGGGCTGAGTGGCTCAGACGGTTAAGGCACTGGCCTTCTAACCCCAACTTGGCAGGTTGGATCCTGGCTCAGTTCGGTGGTATTTGAAGGTGCTCAAATACGACAGCCTCGTGTCGGTAGATTTACTGGCACGTAAAAGAACTCATGTGGGACTAAATTCCGGCACCTCGGCGTCTCCGAAGAACGTAAAGTAGTTAGTGGGACGTAAAGCAAATAACATTATTATTATTATTATTATTATTATTATTATTATTATTATTATTATTATTATTATTATTATTATTATTATTATTATTATTATTTTAGTGCAGCTTCAATAAAAGTTACTTGGCCTGCCATAATGGTGTCCCCTCTTAGAATGAACAGACCCGCGCGAAAATGACTCATTGCTGCTCAAAGTGGTCGATTTGTGAAGAGTCCACTGTGTGTGTCAACCTGAACAGGCTCTGTAGGCTACCCCACTCAGTCTCTCAGCACTTCTGCTGCACGTGAGAGGGTTTTGAGTGATACACACTGTGATGGCGCAAACAAGAATAAATATATGACCAAAACAAATGCATATGGCAAAAATGTACAATCAATGTGCAACAATGTGGCACTTGAACGTACGAGTTTTGGAACTGCTCGATCTGTCCAGATTCGTGGACAGTACGGAGAGTTCAAGATAATAATGTTTTCTGCCATGTTGAATACACCTGTTCTCGTCGGATCACCGCAGTTAAGTAACATTAGGCGTGGTCAGTACTTGGATGGGTGATCGCTTGGGAACATTATGGTGCCGTTGGTTCATTTTCCTTTATGCCAACGGCCGTAGCCGTGTTGAAATACGGGATCTCGTGAGATCTCCGAAATTAAGCAACATTGGGCGTGGTCAAGATTTGGGTGGGTTGACACGCGCTGTTAGTTGGTGGAAGAGTATTGAGGAGTGGGAAGGAACTGGCCACCCTACTGTACGTAAACTCCGGCTCAGGCACACCTCTGCGGAGGTTCGGACCTGCCTTCGGGCAGAATACTCCCTTACCTTACCTGTCAAGCAGACAGTATTTCCCAGTTCATTTCTTTAATCACATGCGATCAAGTAGGGAGTTTTAAAAGAGTCTAAACTTCAAAATATTGACCGAAACCCATTTCTTAAGAATTAGTTTAAACCATCCTACACGCGCTCTGCACAGCTCTAGTACTATACTCGTATATCGGTTGTATATGACGCTAGAGTCGGATATTATTTTAAGAAATTCTCAGATTTCTCTAAGTTAAGCTTAAAGCTTAAAGAAGTGTGAAAACGTTCTATACAAGCGAGCCGAGTCTTAATGAAAGACAGTCTGTAATTAAATTACTCCATTAGAATTTATAGTAACTTTGCGACGTAAAATCCGCACTTTTCTTAACTTTCAGAGACGAGGCTTCGGTAATGGATTAACATATTCATGACACAGACAGCTTCAGTGAGAGTTCACAAATCTCCCGAGAATAGTGCAGTAGTTTCTAGAACAGCTCGAGGTCCAGTTGTGCGAAACAGAAGCCTCCAAATTCATCTCGCCAAACTAAATTGCGTTTAAAAACTATAATTTACTCATTCACAGCCAATGTCATCTTCATTTCTAACGTCATTTATAAATATTGTAAAGTCAGTAATAAATTCAAATTTAATGAGAACGTAAATCATGCTTTTCCGATTATGTTCATAGAATTAGCCTAGAATATCCCTTACAGGACAATGACCTCATTCGAGTGCTGAAAGGTGGCTAGTTTGAAAAATTTCCGGTAGCAATTCCGGGAAGCTTCCGTCTGTATACATACATACATCTTCATTGTACACTGTTTTTCCTTTCAGCGTGCAGTCTGCAAGCCTGTCTGACTTTACCAGCCACCGCCACAATCCTTACCCTCTGTTACCTATCGGCATCCATTCACCTCACACGACCCCGCCACCGAATCCGATTTATGCGTACAACTCCATCCATCGAGTTCACTGCCAAATTATCCTTTACCTCCTCATTCCGAGTACGCTCCTACCATTGTTCCCATTCTCGCTACTTTCATGTCTGTTAGTTTTAACTTATGAGTAAGATATCCTGCGTCCACCCAGCTTTCACTCATGTAACGCGAAATTGGTCTTAATCGAGACCGGTGTAAAGTTAATTTCGTCCGGGAGCTGAATTTCTCTTTTAAAGAATCATGCATTTGCTATACTGCATCTCAATCTGTTTTCCTTACAAATTTCTTCACTAGTCTCATATTCACACAGTAAATAATTGTACATGCGGACAATGTACAGAATATGTAAAACTATTTTTTCTACGAGATGAACGTGCGCAGGATACCATTATTTCCTTACTCATTTGTTATTACTAAATTAACCTTTAGCAATAAACATGTATAATATATAGAAAAATATTGACGAGATACACTTGTCTAAAGTTCATTGTCCTGGTTCCTTGTGAAAACGAAAATATGACAAGCACTGATCACATTTTACTTTTATATTTTCAGTTGAGTAAGCAGTCCGCGTCACATTAGCACCTTCTGCTGATATAATAATTACACTGTTCAAACACTATGAATTAAAACTGGTATAATAATGAAACAAAGCCTGCTGATATATTCTCAATCCCATGCGTACGTATTGCTGAAATGATCTTAAGTTCAAATGTCTTGGTTCCCGACTATGTTTCCATAATGAAGTGAATAATAATAATAATAATTTCGTATGGCTATTTCTAGCCGAGTGCAGCCCTTGTAAGGCAAACCCTCCGATGAGGGTGGGCGGCATCTGCCATTTGTAGGACACTGCGTGTTATTGTGGTCCAGGATAGTGTTATGTGTGGTGTGTGAGTTGCAGGGATGTTGGGGACAGCACGAACACCCATTCCCGGGGCCAATAGAATTAACCAATGAAGGTTAAAATCCCCGACCCGGCCGTGAATCGAACCCGGGACCCTCTGAACCGAAGGTCAGTACGCTGACCATTCAGCCAACGAGAATGAAGTGAATGGTTGTTGCAGTTAACAAGAGAACTGCGTTGTTGACCGTGCCCGGTATGTGATAATGATAATGAGTTAATATTCTAAGATCGGTTTTGGAGTCATTTGAAGCATTATGTTTATTTTTGCGAACGAGCACGCCCATATGTCCGCACTTACACAAGACATGAACACTATGTATTTATGTATATCCCTGTTGACAGTGTTCACAAATGTTTTAATGTCAGCAAAATGTGTGACGCATTGGTACCTAGCAGCCGCGCAGGTTGTGATGTGAAGTATTGATGAATGGCCATGGCGTACAGATCCACAGCCTGTGTAGCTCTCAAGGTACTGTCACCTAGCAACAGTGCAGGCTGTGATGTGAAGTATTGATGAATGGCCATGGCGTACAGATCCACAGCCTGTGTAGCTCTCAAGGTACTGTCACCTAGCAACAGTGCAGGCTGTGATGTGAAGTATTGATGGATGGCCATGACATATAGATCCATGGCCTGTACAGCTCTCAATGTACTGTTACCTAGCAACAGTGCACGCTGTGCTGTGAAGTATTGATGGATGTCCATGGACATACAGATCCATGGCCTGTACAGCTCTCAATATACTGTTACCTAGCAACAGTGCACGCTGTGATGTGAAGTATTGATGGATGTCCATGGACATACAGATCCATGGCCTGTACAGCTCTCAATATACTGTTACCTAGCAACCATGCAGGCTGTGATGTGAAGTATTGATGGATGGCCATGACATACAGATCCATGGCCTGTACAGTTCTCAATGTACTGTTACCTAGCAACAGTGCAGGCTGTGCTGTGAAGTATTGATGGATGGCCATGACATACAGTTCCATGGCCTGTACAGCTCTCAAGGTATTGTTGCTAGGTAACATCATGTCACACATTCTGTTACACAAACTCTTGGATGAATCCCTGCTCTAAGACGTATTTATGTCAACAAAATCTCGTGCCTTCTTCCCATTCTTTCATTTCGTGTACATCGAGCAGCAGTGGACGTAGGGATTCAAAAGTAGGATAGTTCCTACGGCAGTGACACCAGCTGGCAGCCGAATTGCAGCGACATATGGTGGAGCGGCCCTGTGTACAGCATCATAGCGTGAGGTTCTCCAGCATTAAGTGAAGCAGTCAACTAGTGGCCAATCATGGATCACGTTGGCGGTAATGCAGTCTACAAGCTGTAATCCCTCAGTACAACTCATTACGAGCTAACATGGCGTAAACCATAATACCAACGTATGCATTTCAGTATAATCCGAAGCTGCCCTTTTATCCACGACTCGTGTAATTGAGGTTTTGGTCCTAGGAGGCGCTTCTAATTATCGTAACCTCACTACAACCGCTTCTCTTCGCTTCTTGCGCTTCGCCACGCCGAGCAGTACAGCTCTGCGGTTCCTGGAATAAACATGGCGCTTAGGATTACACGGGTAAACATGTTTGCTCATTCGAGAAGTTGGAAACAAAAAAATTAATGTTCCGCGGTATAACTTCAGATTATTGCATGGCTTTTACAATTTCTCTGTCGGTATAAATAATGTGTAGAACCAAGGTACTGCTGCTACCCATACGAACCAGGCACTCTCCAAATGTGTGGGTGATTCATGACCAGCTTTCTTACCTATCGTTGACGTTGGTGGTGGTGGTGGTGGTAGTGGTGGTGGTGGTGGTGGTGGTGGTGGTGGTGGTGGTGGTGGTGATTATTGTTTTAAGAGGATGTTCAGTTATGAGCTATGTATGTACAATACTCAGACGAACGGCTGATTTGATCCTCATCATATGACTTAGATAGCCTAGGAATTGCTGAGGAGAAGTTCTAAGGAAATGAAGAATAAGAAAGTTTCCCGTTTCTTTCCTCACCGAGCCAGAAGTTGCTATTACATATCAGTCAAACTCATTCAAGTGCACGCACCAACATAACAAAGCCTGGATGCATAAGAAATGACATTATTAGCATCGCTCACACCTCAATCACTTTCATTTTATCAAAGCAAGTAGTGAGACAGGGAGAGGCCATTCTTCTTCTAACTTTGTCTGTCTTTATATAGAGTCGCTGTGTCTCGTGAGCTTCCTCCATTTCACTCTCTCCGGTGTCGTCTGCTCACATGGGTTCTTCTCCTTTAGCTCTTCAGATATTTATTCCCTCTACCTTCTTCTGCGTTTCGCTCTCCTTCGTGTATCCTCAGTCTCCATCTTCATCAACCTCTTCTTCACACAATTCTCTTCTCTCTTCTCCTAACATCTCAATCGTGTCTCTTGAATATTTACCCACTCTTTCTCCAACTTTCACATTCTGCACCTGTTCTTCTGGACCCGGTCAAATCTGGTTATGCTTCAATTCTGTCACTCTCATCCTATTGATTTGTTCTTTATTCATTGCTTGCTTCACTGCTGTCCAGTACGCTTCTCCTGTAAGCCTAGCTGTAACCCCTGTTGTCTCCTACCAGCTCAGCCTGTATTCTGCTAGTGTGTTCCAATTCTACTTTTCCAGTTTCTTCCATGACTGACTCTCTCTCTCTCTCTCTCTCTCTCTCTCCCTCTCTCTCTCTCTCTCTCTCTCTCTTGATACCTTCACCATTCAGTTGCAGGTTTTCTCCGTTATCTTCTACTTCAAAATGTCCGCCTCTGTAACGTAATGTGTAGCGATATTAGCTGCCGTTCTCGGAGCACAGGTTCGATTCCCGGTACTGCCGGAGATTTAAGAATGACAGGAGGGCTAGTATGTGGTTAAAATTGTTGATGCAGCACACCTGCATTGCGGGTGTGTCTCAGAAGAGGTGCAACACCTCGGGATGAGAATGGGAGTTTACTTCGTCCCATTCCATGAGTAAATGATTAGCGCACTGGCCTTTGGTCCAGGAGGTCCGAGTTTAATTCTCGGCTGGGTCGGGATTTTAACCATTATTTGTTAAGTTATATGGTGTAAGGCTGGCTGTGTGTGCCGTCCTCAGCTCTAGAATTCATACTCACGGACGCGAAGGTCGTCTATACAGCGTCAACATGCCATTAAATATCATTCTCCAAAATGAAGATAGCTTTCCTCCTGCTGATCTTGAACTCCGTTTTTACCAGTGCTGAGGTCCATTGCAACAGTTTCCTAAGAACTTTCTTCTTAGACTCTGAACACAATACTACGTCATCTACCGGGCGAGTGGGTTGTGCGGTTAGCGGCACGCAGCTGTGAGCTCGCATCCGGGAGATAGTGGGTTCGAGCCTCACTGTCAGCAGTCTTGAAGATGGTTTTCCGTGGTTTCCCAATTTCACACCAGGCAATTGCTGGGGCTGTACCTTAATTAAGACCACGGCCGCTCCGTTTCCAATCATAGCCCCTTCCTATCCCATCATCGCCATAAGAAATATCTGTCTCGGTGCGACGTAAAGCAAACTGCACGACCTTGCACACAGCAAACTCTAGATCTGGCCGGCAAAGGCAACAATTAACTCTAATCACAGGACAAATCGAACGATTCGAAAAATTAAAATATCGGAAAAGGAAAGGGAAGAGCAACAAAGGGAGGGGAAATGCTCTCGCAAATGTAATACTTTAGGGGGAGGAAGAGAACAAGTGTCGACCAAGGGAGGTCAGTTAGGAATTAAACAGAGGAGCCTGACTCTAGTAAGGGGAAGCTATGTTAGACTCAGCTAGGGTCTCTCTGGTCACCAACCCACGCTCCCAAGATGAGATCTCTCGGAGTTACCATTCAGCCGCCTCTTACGACGTGCAGGAAGTTCCGCCTCCACCCCCTGTCTTAACACGCCGATGACAAGTGCTCAAGACATTCAAACTCTCGTTTCTGCCCCCAAGTCATTTAAAGTTTCAGGAAAAGAAAACATTTTCTACTCTTTTGTCTATATCTACTTATATCCTACGTGCAGTCGTGTATGAAGTAATCGGCACAAGGTTTCATTTTTTATAATTCTCCCTCTTGTTGGGGAGAGTGTGTAGCACTTATTGCTTATTGAACAGTATTGCGACGATTGATTGGGTTCTTTCAGTATGTCTTGTACTTTCGGAGAATATTTTGCTTACTTTGTGGGATTCGTAATTTATACGACTATCAAGAAGCGAAGAGGGATTTTAGCATTATCACCAGAAAACGTGAATGATGTATAGGTATAGAGATCGCTACTAAATTTTGTGTCGGGTTAGGCATTATAAGGCGAATTATTCAGCCTCACAAACAGACTGGCTCAAGGAAGAAAGGGAAACTACGCTCCCTCCTCAGAAGAGGCAAGTTAAATTCAGTGCTCAGCGCCGAAGACGTGGCTCGCGAGTGGTGAATCTCCACGTGTTTAATATTCGTCCTACACTTCTAGCAGGTGGAAGGAACGATCGCAAACCTCCAAAGAAACAGCTTGTAACATCTCTTATGGGCACTAAGACAAGAGATTTGGACAATAATACACTCCAAAGAAGCTATACTTTCCAATGAAAGGCCATAGCGTGAAATAACCTTTTTCATCAGTTCCCAGATATTCTATCAGTGACAGATAGTGGTAGAATTACTTTATCATCGTCTTTTAGAATTTAAAAATAAACTGATTGATTTAATACTTTCCGGCTCCGTGATTAACTGGATTGCATAATGTCATTTGGTCCAAGAGGTCCGAGTTCGATGCTCAACATGGTCGATTATATTATTAAACGTCATTATTTAGTTCCTCTGGCTCGGGGAATGGGGTTTTGTCGTCTCCAACATTATATTTTATGCTAGGTAAGGAGCCATCCTCACAGATACGCACGAAGGCTTGAGTAGAAAGGTCTTCATTAAGCCTCTCCAGAATTCATGTGCCATAATAATAATAATAATAATAATAATAATAATAATAATAATAATAATAATAATAATAGTGGTTCATATTAAGGGTTACTCTAGTCACGTCCTAGTTCGTGAACCATGGGCAACGGGTGAGTGGCCTACTAAATGGTCCTGAGAGTCGCGATACCAGCTGCTATGGAATGGGAGTGGGCATCTCGGACATATTCTGAGCCACAGCCCTCTTTCTGCTCGGGCGGCTAGGACTATAAAATCCATTTGTGGTCCATAACCCGCTAGAGGAGAAATCCTCACTTGGACTATGAGTAAGTAGGGTAGCATCCTGCTTCATGAATTTACCGAGTTCAAAACATTTTAAGCAAGCCCCGGACCTATGGGAGTAACGGAGTCTCGCTCCCATTTAACAGGCGAGGAACTCCTTGGAAACAAGTTGGCGAACGAAATGGAATTCAATGGGGAACTATCAATGTTAATGGGGCTTATGGAAGAAAGAAAGTAGAGTATGCATCTGGATGTGTTAGGAGTAAATGCTATTCGGGTAAGGCTAGATAGTGAGGAAGAGATAGGAGACTAGAAACTGTACTTGACGGGTGTTAAAAAGGGAAGGGCACAGTGCGGGGTTGGGCTGTTCATCAGGAATACCATTCCAGGCAACATAGTTTCTGTTAGGCACGTAAATAAGCAAATGATCTGGGTAGATATGGCAGCTGGAAGAAGTAGGACGAGCATTGAGAGGGTGCAGATGAGGATGAAGTTGACAAGTTTTATGAAGCATTGAGTAACATCGTAGTCAGGGTCAACAGCAAGCATAGGATAGTACTAATGGGCTATTTCAATGCGGGAGTTGGAAATAGAACTGAAGGATACGAAAGCGTGACTGGTAAATGTGGGAGAGATATGGAAGCTAATGGGAATGGGAAGCGTTCGCTGGACTTCTGTGCTAGTATGGGTTTAGCAGTTACGAATACATTCTTCAAGCATAAGGCTATTCACCGCTACTCATGGGAGGGTAGGGGTACAAGACCCATAATTGACTATATCTTAACCAACTTCGAATTCAGGAAGTCTGTTAGGAATGTACGGGTTTGCGGGGTTTTTCGATGATACAGACCACTGTCTGATCTGTAGTGAACTAAGTATCTCTAACATCTTAATGGAATTATGAAGTAAGAGCAGCTTGTAAACGTAAAAAGAACGCTTATCAGAAATGGCTCCAAACAACGGCCAATACAGAATTGTACGTAGATGAAGGAAACAGAGCGAAACAAATAGTAGTGGAATCCAAAAATAAATCGTGGAAGATTTTGGCAAAAACCTTGAAAGGCTAGGTCAAGCAGCAGTGAAACCTTTCTGGATAGTAATAAAGAATCTTAGGAAGGGAGGTATAAAAAAGAAATGAACAGTGTTTTGAGCAATTCAGGTGAACTCATAACAGATCCCAGGGAACCACTGGTCAGGAGGAGGGAATATTTTGAAAATATTCTCAACGAAAAACGAAATCTTCCTGGTGGTGTCGCAAACAAGAAAGCTCATGGGGACGTGGGAAATGATGCTGGTGAAGTTACTCTTTTAAAAAGTGGTAAGGATGGTAAACAAACTCCATTGTCATAAATCAACAGGAATTGATGAAATGAGACCTGAAATGGTGAAGTATAGCGGGAAGGCAGCGATGAAATGGCTTCCTACAGTAGTAAGATTAACATGGAGTATTTATAAGGTATCTTTAGATTGGACAAATGCAGCAATTGCACCTATCTATGAGCAAGAAAACAGGAAGGATTGCAACAACTATCGATGTATCACATTAATGTATCACCGGACAAAGTATTCACTGGCATCTTGGAAGGGAGGGTGGGATCAGATGTTGAGAGGAAGTTGGATGAAAACCAGTGTGGTTTCAGACCACAGATGGGCTGTCAGGATCAGATGATCAGATTTTCAGTATGCGCCAGGTAATTGAAAAGTGTTACGAGAGAAATAGGCAGTTGTGTTTATGTTTCGTAGAACTGGACAAAACATATGACAGGGTACCGAGGGAAAAGATGTTCGCCATACTGTGGGACTATGGAATTAAGCGTAGATTGTTAAAATCAATCAAGGGCATTTATGTTGATAATTGGTCTGCAGTGATAATTGATGGTAGAAAGATTTCTTGGTTCAGGGTGCTTACAAGGATTAAACAAGGCTGTAATCTTTCACCTTTGCTGTTCGTAGTTTACATGGATCATCTACTGAAAGGTATAAAGTGGCATGGAGGGATTCAGTTAAGTGTAAATGTAGTAAGCAATCTGGCCTATGCTGACGACTTGGTCATAATGGAAGATTGTGCCGAAATCCTGAAGTCTGATTTACCGAGTTCAAAACTTTTTAAGCAATCCCCGGACCTATGGGAGTAACGGAGTCACACTCCCATTTGACAGGCGAGGGACTCCTTGGAAACAACTTGGCGAACGAAATGGCATTCGATGGCGAACTATCAATATTAATGGGGCTTATGGAAGAAAAGAAAGTAGAGGATGCATCTGGTTGTGCAATACGTATGGTATGAAAATTAGCCTTTCGGAGACTAAATTGATGTCAGTAAGAAATTCAACAGAATTGAATGTCAGATTGGTGATACAAAGCTGAACAGGTAGATAAATTTAAGTATTTAGGTTGTGTGTTATCCCAGGATGATAATATCGTAAGTGGGATTGAATCAAAGTATAGTAAAGCTAAAGCAGTGAGCTCGCAGTTGCGATCAACGGTGTTCTGTGAGAAGGGAGTCAGCTCCCGGACGAAACTCTCTTTACATCGGTCTGTTTTCAGGTCAACTTTGCTTTACGGCAGTGAAAGCTGAGTGGATTCAGAACCTTTTATTCATAAGTTAGAAGTAATGGACATGAAAGTAGTGAGAATGGCTGCTGGTACAAACAGGTGGGAACAATGGCAGGAGGGTACTCTGAATTAGATACGTTACCTAGGAGAATAATGGATTCTGTTCTGGAGGGTAAGAGAAGTAGAGAGAGACCAAAATGACGATGGTAAGACTCAGTTTCTAACGATTTAATGATAAGAGGTATAGAAGTGAATGAGGCCACAGCAATAATTGCAAGCAGAGGATTGTGGCTACGTTAGTAAATTCACAGGTGCTTGCAGACTGAACGCTGAAAGGCATAACGTCCTATAATGATAATGTATGTATAATACTACATTGAAATTTGCCTCACATATATCCCCTATTTATACACAACTCAAACTAAAAGTAGAGCAACATTGATGTCAGCAGGTATCGATCCTAATCTATCGACTCTTGATTGAAAATATACCTGAATATCTCTCCAGTAATTTCCGTTGTCTATATTCCTTTCATAACCGTGACATGCGACCTTGGTCAATAATCACAATACCTCCACATCATACAACTGCCTTCAGCGATTCTTTCCTTGTGTCGGGCGCCCCTCAAATTAGAATTTTTTCTTCACTAATTACCTTCAAAAGAGAGTCTAAAGATTTCATCTTCACTACATAAGATATGTTATGTACTTATGTTTCAATGTGCAAGTGAATGTCTTGAGTGAACACTTCCAAAATGCATTTATAAATTACTGTTATGTTATATGAATAATATTGAATTAATTATGCTCATTTTAGACTTAGGGTGTAGATCTTTTAGTTTTAATCTTTATTAAGTTATAGTGTGTTATTATTAAATTATGTTCAAACTTATAATATATAAGTTATCATAAGTAAAAATATGAACGTAACTTATAAAATGTATGTAATATTAAGCCGCATTATGTGGTTAAGGGTAAGACAATACAGACAATATAATATAATATAATATTATAATAATATATAATATTATAATATTATAATATAATTATATTATATTATATTATATTATATTATATTATTATTATTATTATTATACATTTTACAACTAACTAACTAACTAGTTAACTAGTTAACTGTAATTAACTAACAGCTTATAACATCTCTTATGGCCACAAAGGCAATAGAATTCGACAATAATACACTCAAAGGAAGTTCTATTTTCCGACGAAAATTATCTAAATAAATGAAATATTGTTATCATTTCTCGTTTCTTATAAGTGACTGAGTACCTAGATATGCAACTGTTGCGTTTGGGGTGGGTCCTGATGTTTGTCCAATAATTACGCACTGTTTTGTTCCTTCCTCTCCTTTGTCCAGAGGATACGTGCCACGTGCGATTATTTCTAAATGAACTAAATTTCAGGTCAAAAATAAAAATAAGAATGAATATCGTTATAATACCACTATAAAATGCATGCTCGATACAGTACTGCAAGAAATCTTCTATGAATTCCTGCACTAAAATGTAATGCTTTTAGACTTACAGATTTGGCTAACCGGGCTTCTGATGTATTCACAACTCCACACCATAATTAGCTTCTTTCAGTCGACCCATCTTTTATTTACGGATGGTAGAGGCCTTTCTTGCTTTAGGAGGAAGTACAACTGGGCAATCATCCTCTATTAGCCTTAGTTAGAGGAGAAAATGGAAAAGCGAAGTTATGGGGATAGCAAAGGAAAAGCCAATTAAGGGCCTAAAAATGAAAGATTGCCTAGGCCCCGGGGTTAGAAAAGAACAAGCATTGACCAAGGGAGGTCAGAGGGGAAAGATGAACGTGAGAAGCCTGATACAAGTAAGTGGAATCAGTGCCAGGCTCAGCTAGGGGAACCGTGATCCATGACCCACGCTCCCAAGTTCAGAGTCACGTGTGACCCTCTTAGTCACATCTTTCGACCGATAGGGGGCACGACGAATCGTTCCGCTCTATTCATCTGGTTATTTCCACAGCGCTCGAGTTTAGATCAAACGTAAACACATTCGACGTGCATTTCTTTCATCTCTGTTTACAACACTGGCTGACAGTAAATCGGGTGAAACTGCATATACTGGAGATTTCCTTCATTTATTGTCCTTCTGTCTTCTCTCCCAATAAGCTATCTTCTTTCAACACCGTCCATTATCGTGCTGTCACTCATCGCCCTCGGGGAACAAATGTATTCCTTGTCTAGAAAACTTCAAATGGCACTGATCTTAGATATTGTCACATGAATAGAGTGTTATTGAATGTCTGTCTTTCATTCTCCAAATACATTCCGTCGTGATTGAGAAGTAGTAAATACTTCAGACGCATTTAGAATCCACAGAACAATATACTTATATATTGTGACAAGAAGCTAGAACTACGGGATTGACAAGCAAAAATATAAAGGAGTATTTCTCACCATGAGCTAACGGCCGTAGCCGTGTTGAAATACCGGATCCCGTGAGATCTCCGAAGTTAAGCAACATTGGGCGTGGTCAGGAGTTGGATGGGTTGCCACGCGCTGTTGGGTATGGAGGAGCGGAAAGGAACTGGCCACCCTACCACACGTAAACTCCGGCTCAGGAGCACCTCTGCGGAGGTTCGGACATGCCTTCGGGCAGAATAACCCTTACCGTACCTTCTCACCATGAAAATATTCATGACAAGCTGAATATTTTATAACAAATGTCACTTGAAGTTTACTTGTTTGTTTTAACTTCAGTAGTTTCTGGTCATGTTGTAGGCCTACCTTCACGATATTTTAAAATTTAAATTGCGGTTCAGTATTCCTCGTTTCTTTTGCTCTATATTATGGGCTCTGAATACTTTCTTTCATCATTAACACCATATTCCTGTGCGTTTAGAAATTTTTAAAAATAGCGCAATAGCACTGAAGGGCCTTGGATGGAAAGCAACTGCTGCTCAAGCCGAAGGCCTGCAGTTTATGAGGTGACGCATGGTGTGTTCGACCAATGCCTTCCGCCGTTATTCCCGGTTAACGAGACCCGGATCCACTCCTCAGCGCCAGGTGACTTCTAAATGTTAATCAAGCACGCTGAATGGTCCTCGAGCCAACTTTCAGCTACGGTTAAAAAACACTGACTGGCCGGGGATCGAAGATGGCTCCTCCAGACCAGAAGCAGACACGCCAGTGCTGGACCACACAGATGACCTTTCAGAATTTATCTAATAATAATTATTTTATTTATTATCGTTCCGGCCATCTATGGACCACGTTTTACAGTCTTTACGTTCCTTTTCACCAGTCCTGACTTCACATTCTGCCAGTACTTCTTCATCCTTGCACTGACTTCTTTCTTCTGTTCTTCTGTGTAGGTTCTCTTCTTCTTCTTCACAAGTTCTTCCCCAGTCTCCTGGAAACCCTTGAACTCCTTCACTTTTTGTCTAAATTTATTTCTGTCCAGTACGTCCTCTTTTTCTACTCCTATCCTGGCCAGGTCGGTCCTTACTTCCCGAAACCATTTTGGTTCCGTCTTCCTTAGCCTCCTCAGTCCCTGTGTAGCATATATGCTACATGAGTTCTTTATTTTTTTCCCGGTCGGGTAATGGCTCTATCGCGCGGTTGCCGGGTGTAGCGTATAGTCTGTGTGTGCTTCGCGCTCATCACTTGTTTTTGTTTATCGCACGAGTGATAGGTGGCAGTACTAGTGAGAATATACAAGTTTGTTGACATCAAGACATGGGGACGAGACGTGCAGGTATTTGTTATGTATTTGTATATTTAATTAATGTGAATGTTTTTAAGATAGCTTATAATAGGTCAATAAGTATTATGCTAGTGATCAGAACTCATTTGTTATTGTATACTGCCGACAGCATGACGCTTTTGATGATGTAGCGTATACTCTACATTAGGCAATAACCTAGAAAATTTGTGCATACAGCAGAAAATGACTGTTCTTTTCTTAACTCGTTTTCTCGCTGCAGTTGTTAATATTAAACCATAGTTGCCTTGAATATTAAGTACGTACTTGAATATCATTATATACTACAGTATTTAAATGAATACTTGGTACGAAGAATGCGACAATTTATATTTTACCTTTCATTATTTTAGCCTTGAAGGAAACAGATATTGAGGATCTTATTGACACTATCAACCTTGATGTGTCAGATATTGAACTGGATGGAGATGATGATGATGATATTGATGAAGATGACTTGAGAATCAACGCTGCAACTCCACCTATCGATGAAAGCAGTTCTGAATCGGAAGAAGATGCATTGCTGAAACGCCGCAGGGTTCCCGCAGCTATGCCACCACTTCAGTCCAGGAATTACCATGCTTTGCACCTACCAGAAATGATGAACAGAACACAGAAAAGTAGGTCAAGATGTAGGCTACCAGGTTTAAGGGTTTCACTTTTGTACAGTGCACTCAGTGCAAAATAAATCTGTGTTTTACAGAAAAAAGAAACTGTTTCTTGGCATTTCATAGAAAATAATAGGAATATTATTGCACCATGTTTTTGTGTTTGTTTACAAAAAAGGGCAATAATTACATTTAATTTGTTGTATATATGCTTTATAATTTGTGTCACAATTTGTATTGAACATGGTGAGAGAGAATAAAAGTGTGTGATGTTGTTATTTATTAATGTATTTTAAGTGTTTAGTGCTCTTACAATCATAAAATACAATATAAGAAAAAAAATAAGAGTTGTAGGAAAGTCACTTCTCAGTCCCGATGTAGCATATACGCTACATGCCATAATGGCTTAACGAAACATACTAATTTTTTTGGTTAGGATTTTCAAGTTATTTTAGCCTCTTATAACACACTGAATACAAAAACAGAAATTTCCATGACTAAAACTTGCTCCTGGACTGAGGAGGTTAAGCTGAAGAAGCTGAAAACCCTTTTTGTCAGTTGGTTGGTGTCCATTCTCTGTAGATGTCCATAAAATTGAAGCCTTCGCTTTTTCATCAATACGATCTGGCTGCGTGGTTAGGGACGCGAAGCTGTGAGCTTTCATCCGGGAGATAGTGCGTTCGATCCCCACAATCGGCAGCCCTGAATGTGGTTTTCCGTGGTCACCCATTTTCACACCAGGAAAATGCTGGGACTGTAGCTTAATTAAGGCCACAACCGATTCCTTCGCACTCCTAGGTCTTTCCTATTCCATTGTTGCCATAATACATATGTGTGTCCGTGCGACGTAAAGCAAAATTCAAAATATATATACACAGTTCAAAAAGTCCGACTCGTTGGCTGAATGGTCAGCGTACTGGCCTTAGGTTCAGAGGGTCTCGGGTTCGATTCGCGGCCGGGTCGGGGATTTTAACCTTCATTGGTTAATTCCAGTAGCTCGGGGGCTGGTTGTTTGTGCTGTCCCCAACATCTCTGCAACTCACACACCACACATAACACCACCCTCCACCACAATAACACGCAGTTACCTACACATAGCAGACGCCGCTCACTCTCATCGGAGGGTCTGCCTTACAAGGGATGCACCCGGCTAGAAATAGCCACACGAAATTAAATTAACAGTTCAAAAAATTAGGGTAACATGTTTTTTATCGTTTACCGTGTCTACCATTTGCTTAACTCCTCTTTCCAAGTTTTGAATGAAGGTCCATTTTTCGCACGAGTTGCATAAATAAAATGCCTCGGTTGCCGAGATCTAGTATTCACAGTGCACTATGTCTTCTGGTATGGTCTAGAGAAATTCGGTTACTTTCATTGATCTGTCTCAGTCTTTACCTTGGCTTAGACAATATGAAAATGACTGAGGTATGAGCGATGCTAGTAATGGCATTCCATTTGCAGCCAGTCACCGCTATTAACGGTGTGAAAATGTTGCTCATAGGGACAGTTGATACGTGGGCTTGGCTGACTGATATATAACAGAAAATTCTGGCTCAGTGAGGAAAGCAATAGGAAACCATCTCACTCCTCATTTACCTACTACTCATCTTCAGTGATGCCTAGGCCATCTATGACAGCTGATGGTGGAGCCGTTGAGGATGCAACCAGCCTTCGGGTTGAGTACTGAACACATAAATAACTATTGTTTTCTTCGTACACTAGCAATGGCCGTTCATTATTGGTTTCGAACCAAAGTTTGGGAATTATAATAAAGCCTCAACCTGAGTTCTCTAAATACCGTATGGGTACGCCTGAGACTTCTAATGGGATACGCGAGCAGCCCTCAAGGGAAATTTCGAAAAAGAATTAAAATATGGAAAATATGCGAAAAAGATTTACTTTGAAAAATCGTCATATTTCTGATCGTGCTATCACTTTAATGGTCCGGTTTTCTCTATGCAAAATCAAGCTCTCTCTTGACTGAAGCATAGTAAACTTTGGCATCTACACATTTTACCACAGTATTTAGATTGTTCGCTTAAAATCAGCCGCTGCATATTTCTTTCAAATTCACATTTGTATTCACTATTCACGACCTAAATAACGTAAATACCCTTTACCCTTGACAGAACATGGCAACATTCACGTTGTAATGTTGAAAGCATTCCTTAGGGCTCCCCATAGTACGAAAAAAAAAAAAACGAAATTTGGCTGTATCCTCAATTGTGCCGAAAGTTGAAATCCTGAGGGGCCTGGAAACGTTTCGAATTATGTCTTCGATAGCTCTATCAAACAAAAAGAACAATTTTTGAAAAATTACTTCTGGCCTAAATACAGTTCCGGAAAACATTCTAAAATGGCTTGTTCCTTAACTCGCTTTCTTTTTTTATTCAAATCCTAGCAAAATTAACTTATTTAAACCGAGCTCGATAGCTGCAGTCGCTTACGTGCGGCCAGTATCCAGTATTCGGGAGATAGTAGGTTCGAACCCCACTGTCGGCAGCCCTGAAAATGGTTTTCCGTGGTTTCCCATTTTCACACCAGGCAAATGCTGGGGCTGTACCTTAATTAAGGCCACGGCCGCTTCCTTCCCACTCCTAGCCCTTCCCTGTCCCACCGTCGCCATAAGACCTATCTGAGTCGGTGCGACGTAAAGCAACTAGCAAAAAAAAATAACTTATTTAAATAATTCCTTCTATAATGTGTTCCTTGGTTCAATACCCTCAGGCGCTGTTGTGATTTCTTGAAAAATGTCCACACCGAATGTAGTGAAACTCTGCAATGACTCACATTAGCGCTCGTAGTGGCAGAAAAAGGGGCGAACTGCCAATCTAATCGATCAGATAACGATAATTAAGAAATGGATTGTAATTTTCAGAAATAAATAAAGAACATATTCTCATACTTTATTATATTTCATTTACTGTGGATTTTTACTGTCCTAACTTGCTTTCACCAAGTCTATCCCCCTAAAGATATCCCACACGTCTGACTGGATGTCTTCCTCGAAGTCTCTTGCCGTTAACCTTTTTCCTCCATCACAAGCTCATCCAGGGTGCCTGTTCTTCGGGCGATATTTCGGAAGTACCGCAGGTAAACCTGGATGATCCGCTCTCGAAGCCTAGTCAGGATGCCTAGATTTTCCAGCACGGACATATTTGCTCTTCAGTCCAAGAAATTCGGAGAACGCTTCGGTAAACCTACATCCTAAATCTGTCTATTTTTCTCTTATCTGCCTGTTTGATGGTCCAGGTCTGAGCTGTATAGGTGGATCTTCAAAACAATTACTTCAACTATTGATTTCCAACCTTAGTTTATTTAAAAATAATAATGTGTTTTTATATCTTCTGTCATTGTAGAAAATTGAGTTCGGTATTGAATTCGGATACATTCTGAAGATACTCCTAAATCAAAGCCGTCACCATACAGGACATGAAAACGTTTGGAGCAGTTCCACTAGAGATTTCCCCAGAAAAATGTTGCGATATAGTAAACTCCCGATTATCCGAATACAGATTATCCAGTTTGCAGCTTACCCGTGGATCCTCGAAGTTTATTTCACCAATATCCTTATTTCATTTCCTTTATTTTTTCACGGCATTTTGAATATAATTATGTGAATAGCGTGCTTGAAATTTGAGCGCTCTTAACTTCATGTTTGTTGGTGGCATACCTTGTTCGAGAACTGAACACTAGACAATGTACTGTAGATCGGTTCACTGTTGGTGTTCTGTGATATCAGTCATGTTTACGAAGCGCAAGACTTTTAACTTGAACAGAACAGCTTGAATTAATTGAAATTGTAATACAGCAAAACCCGATTATCCAGTTTTCAGCTTGAAAATTTCCAGAAAGAAGAACGACTAGAGAAATTTGCGAAGGATTACGGAATTGGTGTTCATACAGTTGGACATATTACAAATAGCTAACCGAAACATCTAGAATTCACTAGAAATTGCAGCAGTGTAGAAGGATGTTGCTGAACTTCGGAACTTTCGAACTTCTGTACGAAAGACCTGAAATGAATCTGGAAAGCAAAAGAACATTGCCGATTACTGACGTTTTGTGTACTTTTTCTACGACAAGTTTTCTACCGTTCCGCCTCTGTGGTGAAGTGGTTAGTGTGAACAGCTGCCACCCCCGGAGGCCCGGGTTAAATTCCCGGCTCTGCCACATAATTTGAAAAGTGGTACGAGGGCTGGAACGGGGTCCACTCATCCTCGGGATGTCAATTGAGAAGAGGGGGTTTCAATTACCTCTTCAACCTTCCTGGAAGTAGTTTTCCGTGATTTCCTACTTCTCTTTCAGGCACATGCCGGGATGGTACCTAATTAAGGGCACGGCCGCTTCCTTCCCTCTTCCTTCTCTATCCCTTCCTATCTTCCCATCCCCTCACAAGGACCCTGTTCAGAATAGCAGCCGAGGCCACCTGGGTATCGTCCTCCTTCCCAGTTATATCCCCGATAAAAAGCCTCATGCTCAGGGACACTACCCTGGAGGTGGTAGAGGTTGGATCCGTCGTTGAGTCCGAGGGAAAAATCAACCCTCGAGGGTAAACAGATTAAGAAAGAAGACTGAAAGTTTTCTACCAACAGTAGACGTAGTAGTAACTTTTATGTCCGGCCCTGCAGTGTAGGCGGCCCCGGGTTCGATTCCCGTCCAGGTCAGGGGTTTACGATTGTACATGATTAATACCCCTGGCCTGGGAACTGGGTGTTTGTGTCGTCCTTCATGTTCCTTTCCTCACGTTCAACACTTTACACTTGCGCAATTTCCAAATACACACAGGTTCATAATATATGGTGCAAAGTCGGGGCAAAAGATCTTAGGTTGACGCCCCGAATAAATAGCATTTTAAAAAATGTAACTTTTATATTGGCTTAGTTTATTGATAAAAGAGGTTATTGAATGTGTTAATTGTTTGACATTATTGCCTATTCAGCAGTACTGCATTATTAAAAAAAACGTATTTTCAGTTATCCTTGCGAATTTTTCCAGTGATCATCCCGGATACAAGAGAGCTTTCTATAGAGTGGTTAGGTGAACGTCCGACCACCCTTGCCCCCGGGAATGAAACCGGCACAAATTTTTCCTGTAGTTTGAGTGAACCTCAAGGGCGTATATCTCTTCAGAAGTGAAAAAAAAAATCCTTCCCTTCCCGGCGGAGAATTGAATGCGCCGAACAGAACACTCCTGCACTGCTTCGCTCGAAGTCCCAAGTATATCCCCTTCCGGTTCGATATGTTATTATACATTAACTATTTTGTTTTATACCTCCGTATATAGATTGAAATAGCCTTGTTTTAATGTGGTATTTCTGCTATTAAGAGTGGAAGATATTCAAGTCATGGATGAAGTATCCTGCTTTCATTTTGTATAGAAAAGAGTGCCTTAAACAGACATGTCACGCCACGATACTTAGAATTGTCAACACATCTATGATATTGCTGCAAGTTCGCTCACTATTTTGAACGCTCGGGCCTCTCCTTGCTCTCTGAACTTTGAAACGCTAGAGCAACAATGGTTGCAGTATATATGAAGTAAGTCGGTAAAGTTTGTTCACATGTTCACCAGATTGGCTGAGCAATCAGAAATAATTGAATGTTAGTATTCGATCAACATCGAATTGAAAATACGTTTGTACACTTCTTGTTTCTCTGTATCAATTATTGGAGTGGTGAGTAGTTTCGTTTTCATTGCCAGAACGACTGATCTTTATGGCATTTGAGCTAAGAACGGCAGCTTGGCAGCATGATATGGGATGTCGAAATGACGTCGGAATAATCCACACGTATTTACATTTTTGAGAATAATATGAAGTGCGATGAGAGTTCAAGACATTGGTAATGAGCTAGCTCACTCCGCTGTTACTCTGCAAGCGAAAGCTCAGCTATATCGTGAGTATATCTTAACTGGGGTGGTACAATAGCAGCCACAGAGACGCCTGACTGTTGTAAGATGTGATTGAAATGCATAACCCCCAAAACCACGAAGAAAAACATAGATTCGGTTTACATAGAGGGCATTAAATGCTTTGTTTCTACAAATTGCTTTACATCACACCGAAAAGATAGGTCTTATGGTGACGATGGGATGAGAAAGGGCTAGGAGTGGGACGGAAGTGGTCGTGGCCTTAGTTAACTTACAGCCGCAGCATTTGCCTGGTGTGAAAATGGGAAACCACGGAGGGCTGCCGACAGTAGGGGTTCGTACCCACAATCTCGCGAATACTAGATACTGGCCGCACTTAAGCGAATGCAGCTACCGAGCTCTGTATTTAATTACTGTATACTGGATAATGGAAATTCAGATTTACTAGTACGGCACTAATAAAATATTTAGTAGAATGGAGGTGAATTTCATGTAACATTTTATCCATATACATCTCTCGTGCCAATCTTAAATTTCTGGCAGTACCGAGAATTGAGCCCGGGCCACGAAGATGGACAATATTCTCCCTAGTAGATATCTTCGCTGAAAACTTCATATCGTCAATGCGCCTGCGAAAATGATAATACTGACCCGCAGCACATATATTATGAAAAGCGAGAATACCTTGACAATTATCACACAACATTAAATCTTAGATGACCAACCAACATTCTAGGCTGAAATGTCTCTCATAGCAGGCACAATGACGATTATATACACTAGTTGCCGTTGATAAACAATGATTACACGTCTGTCAACCTCACATCCTGTCCCTGTCAACGGCTTGTAGTGACGTACTCGTTTCCTGGCTTCCTGTGGCCCACTACAATTGCACATTTTTAGGTTTTTTTCTTATTTCCGGTAGAAAAAAGTATGAGGTTAATATTAAGAGTTACTGAGAGATTTACAAAGCACTTCGCATTTCGCCCTGGAGGGGGGGGGGGTAGAACAACATTCACGGTATTCTCTGCCAGTCGTAAGAAGTGACTAAAAGGAGGTCAGTAGCTATCAACTTTGGTGTGTTTTGCCGACGACGGTTTCCCTTGCTCAGTCTGACATAGTAAACATTTACTCGTATCCGACCTCCCTTGATCTCCTGTTGTTCTCTTCTGACCCCGACGGTGTTAGGTTTTTGAGGCCTATGGAGACTTTCATTTTTACCGCCTTCGTGATTTTCCCCTTTCTTAAGCTGATACCTTCATTTCTCAAAGTGTCGGACCGCTTCCACCTTCTCCTTCCCTCCCTTCTGTATAGTGTTAATAGAGGAGGTTTGCCTAGTAGTACTTATTAAAACAAAAATCACCACCACGAGATTGCCGCTATGATCTCCACAGCAACTCTCTATAAGTTAGTTATCGCCTCTTGGATTTGTACTTTTAGACGACCGCCGGTGATAACTTCTTATGTGTCACTGTATCGTAAAAATTTTGAACAACTGAAACTAAATTCCCTTTGGAAAATTAGATGCTGGTAAATACTGTATGAATTTAAGTAAAATGTGTGACGCAATGTTACCTAGCAATACTGCAGGCTGTGATGTGAAGTACTGTTGGATGGTCATGACATACACTCTCAAGGTACTGTTACTAGGTAACATCGCGTCACAGTCCGGCTCCATGGCTAAATGGTTAGCGTGCTGGCCTTTGGTCAGAGGGGTCCCGGGTTCGATTCCCGGCAGGGTCGGGAATTTTAACCTTAATTGGTTAATTTCGCTGGCACGGGGGCTGGGTGTATGTGTCGTCTTCATCATCATTTCATCCTCATCACGACGCGCAGGTCACCTACGGGTGTCAAATCGAAAGACCTGCATCTGCCGAGCCGAACTTGTCCTCGGACACTCCCGGCACTAAAAGCCATACGCCATTTCATTTTTTCATCGCGTCACACATTTTTTTATATGACACTATTTCGTTACACAAATTTTTGGATGACCCCAAGCACTAAGACATATTTATCTCAAAATTTTGTAAGAAATTCTTTAAAAATATTTTTAAAAAATTGCCTTTATGTTGCGCCGATATAGACAGATCTTCAGACGACGATGAGACAGTAAAAATCTAGGAGTGGAAAGGAATAGACCGTGGCCTTGATTAAGGTATATCTCCAGCATGTCACTATGAAAATGGGAAAATGAGAAACTACGGAAGACCATCTTCAGATCTACCGAAAGTTCGAACCCACTCTCCCTCTCTCTCTCCAACCCAAGGTGATAGCTACGGGAGGCAAACCGCACTGCCACTGGCTCACTGTTAGTAATATTCTAAATCAGTTTGGTCAGGAGCCCTTGGCCTTAAACCCAAAATCAGCCAAGTGGCTCCATTGACCCCAGAAATTCCGGCTGCTTGGCTCAATGTTCAGCGTAGTGGACTTCGGTTCACAAGGCTCTGGGTTGGATTCCTCGCTAAACTGGAGGTTTATACGACGTTCGGTTAACTCCTCTAACTCGGGGGCTGGGATTTTGTGATCTTCTTCATTTATATAGGGCACCTCACACTACCAACCACCACAGAAGCATGGAATAGTGAATAAATAGCTCTACATACAGCTGGGAGCTGGGATTCCGACCGTAAAACTAGGCTTAATCTTCAGTAGTGTCTATTTCAGATCATTGAGCCAAGAAAGAAGAAGATGAATCTACACTTTGACAGAGTACTGCGGGTAAATTGGTTTCATTTTCAGACATAGCTGTACATTCCACAGACACCTTATTTGGGAAAGACGGGCACGATATTTTACGATCGAACATGGCAGTACCGTCATAGCTGGATCAGTGGTAGAATGTCCCACACATGATCCAAAGTTCGTGGGTTTGATCCCCGCTAAGATACTCGTTTCGTGAATCTATAAATCCACATGGCGCGTTTCTTGAAGAGCGGTAAAATATCTTCGCAATCAGTGTCATTGTTGTTGTCTGTTGAAGACATCTGGTGACGCACCAAGTATCAATCGACAAAATTAAATTAAGTCAGCCACGGCCGAATGGATCCCTCGCTGCGCTCCTTATACCAGCCTTGACAATCGCTTGTGAAGCCCATTACTCCTAAGTTTTCTTTCATTGAATAATCCTTTAGGTGGAGTCATATTTGCTACATGTCAGCAACACAGCACATTTTTATCCAAGATAATCTGAACTTTAACATTTAAACTTTGATAAGTAGGAACAATTGCCGTTATGCCAGTAAAGCTAGTGCATGAATTGTTACCTGTTTAATGAACAGTTTACAACGTATTTACTCAAAATACTTTTCTCCCACTTAATATTTATTTAAAATTCTTTTTTAAAAATATTTGTTTCACGTCGCACTGACACAGACAGGTCTTATGGCGACGGTGGGAAAGGAAAGGGCTTGGAGTGGGAAGGAAACGGACGTTTCCTTAATGAAGGTACAATATGGTGTGAACATGGGAAACCACGGAAAACCATCTTCAGGGCTGCCAACAGTGGAGTTTGAACGCACTATCTCCCGGATGCAAGCTCACAGTTGCACGTCCCTAACCGCACTGTCATATCGCCTGGTATTTAAAATTCTAGTGCAAGGTATGAATGAAATGTAATCTGAAACTATATATTGAAATTAAAATTTAAACATGTTTGAGTCAAAATATTTATGTTATCCATACACCGAATGTAGAACAAAGTAGGACTTCTATGTTCTGTCCAGCCTCCTTCCTGACAGCAACACTTGAAGAATTTTAAAACTCTATTTGAACAATGACTTTTAATCTCAAGACAAAAGTATATATCTAAATGCTATGATTAATAAAAGTGATTACTATTATTCCTCACAGTTAAAGAACGTCAGTTTGACTACTCCATCTCTCCGCAGTTTCATTTCACGACGTTATTTTGGCATATATCAACGACAGTAACCTTAAGGGTTAATAATTTTAACAGTATTAACATATGTAACATTCTCCATACATCTAAATTACAATAAATCTGCAATCAAAATCAATATCTTTCCCTTAGAAAAGTAGGTATTTATACCGCACAACCTTACGCCACCAGCGCCATGTGTCGAGCTATGAAACTACTCCAATTACAATGTGTGGATCCGAATGTGAAGGCCGGTAAGGAGCTAGCTAGAGCGACGCATCAAGTCGGCCGTGACTCAACTGTAAGAAACTTTCCAGTAAAATTTCACTTTTGTTGGTAGATATCAGCACAAGCGAGATATCGAAATTGGCAAACAGGCCACATAGATGGCACCACTTCAGATAATCTCCTCCACTGTAGCTGCGGACATGTTATTGTTTTTTATTATTATTATTATTATTATTATTATTATTATTATTATTATTATTATTATTATTATTATTATTATTATTATTATTATTATTATTATTATTATTATTACCACCTCTTTGGATCAATAGTAGAGTGTAGGCCTCCAAATGTCAAGGTCATTCTTTCAAACTCGGCAAAGGTAGTAGGATTTTTGAAGGGTGAAAGAAAGTCGACGTCCATTCGACACTCCATGTTCTGAGATGTAAAAGATCTCTGGTGGCATGTTTGGTGATGAGTCGGAAAAGTTCACTAGTAACGCAGCCATAGACACAGTCTAAGTTTACTCTGCCATGTAGTAGAATAAAACTGAACGTCGAAATTGATGCGAGGGAAACGTCAAATAAAAATATCTGCTCACAGGATTTCAGGCCGGATGATTATTATTAGCAGTACTTTCAAAGTTGGTGAGTTCGAATGGACGCTGATTAAATTCATTTTCAGTGCCTTTTGGCCGAAAATACATAGTCCAAACCCTCATTCAAAAAGTATATTGATGAATTTCACACAGTAAGTGAATTTGATGAGGTATAATTGATAAAGAATGCGTATAAAAATAACCAACAATACTGTAGATTGATATCGGGTCGGGAAAGAATGTAGAGATGGCAGGTGTAATTGAGCGAAATATGGGACGCTGCGTGTGTGTTTGATCCCAACTGACCACTTGGTCGGTACTCGGACATATCAACCCTGCTCGAGTGCTGTTGGCGCAATTGTCAGTCGCTAATTAGAGTGTGTCCGTTGAGGGTCCTGGGTTTCGAGGTGAAACTTCTGCCTGATCGGCTGCTTCATTGATGACATCACTTTAGCCGGTGTTGCACCACTCAATTCGAATGCCTACCATTTACACTAACCGCCGTATTTTGGGTAAATGACATTGCAATTTATTTAAAATAAGAGCAATTGTTTAACACCTATTCAATAGTTTTAAATATCAATTTATTCAATTACTTGTTAATTTAATTCCTTAATTATCCATTTTTACGTTTTTAATTGCATGTATCAATGTTTTCCTTCTTCTACGTTTGTGTACACTGTATATTCATTTATTCTTTATTGATTTGCGTGTTTATTTATCTTTATTCCTTGTCGTTTTTTTAGTTGTATGATAAATTTTTTCTGATTAATTAATTAACTGTCTGACAAACTCATGACCGAATACTGTTCCGTCAAGGCATCCGTCACGGTGCTTTCCCAACGTTCCTTACAAGTGAGAAGACTACAGGAACTAAGTGGACAGAGGAGATAAAGCTAGCTCATAGTCAGCAAATGGAGGAGTATTGGGTGAAGAAGAAAGCAACAACTTTACCGGAGTAGTTACGAGCTTCGTGGTACTCAGTAGGCCTAAACGGCAAAGAAGAAGAAGAAGAAGAAGAAGAAGAAGAAGAAGAAGAAGAAGCATTTTCTTTCTATTTCTCTTTTATTTATTTCGTTGTTTCTTTATTTGTTTTATTTACATGTTCGTATATTTATGTATTTACTCGTTTCTTTATTTGTTCGTCGGTTATTTATCGAGTTAGTTCACTTATTCGTTTGTTTGTTTGTTTATTTGTTTGTTTGTTTGTTTGTTTATTCTTACTTGATTTTCTGTTTATTTTCTCAATTATTTTCTTATATTTCTGACGACTTGCTTATAGGTACTCTTTATATTTAGTTTGTGTATTTTTTTTTTCTACAATTTCAAATCCCGGTATTGTAGACGGTGATCCTCCAAACTCGATCAAAGAGTCGGCAAGATTAGCAAAGTCTGGAGCGAGCACTTTGGGGTCATATTGATCAGTACTACCATTATCCGGCAATAAGTGTGCTGTTGCAGTTATGTTAAAAGCATTAATGAACTGGAATCCTCGAAACACTTATTTTATTCCTGCTAAAATTTCAGTGCTAAATTGGTATTATTGCACAAATAAATAGGATCATAAACAGAAGTATATATTGGCAGTAATCCTCTTAAACTGTTAGTTGTATTTGACCTAATTAAAGTCTACCACTGGTTCTTGTTTTGTACTACTTTCCATTCACTGCACTTTTGGAATTAGTTCTTTTCGGTTTTTTGTTTTGTTTTGTTTTTCAACTGCTCTGGCATTAAGTTTTCCGGCCTTAATTTAGCCAAGCATAACCCCTGCTATAGAATGGTTCAAGCACGATGCTACGGACGGTTTAAAAGCTTTCATAAATACAAATAACGGGACGCGTGGGGACATAAACCGTAGCCACACATATACACTGAGACAGTGTAAATATATCGCCCACGCTCCAACCCCACCTCTCCGCTCTCTTCACGAAGATTATACGAACCAGTGTTCTCGCCGTCGCCAATTGAAATATGCCCCGTGGTAAAGAAGAGAACTATACGAAGTTACGTCCATTGTACAGCTTGAGCAATAAGCAACTTCATTGCACTGTGCAAATTCTTCACCTTATTTTGAGAGGACACCTGATGTCATCCCAGGTCACAATAGCGTGCTTTATTGCCGAATTTCTTGCGCTCATTCGCTTTAATCATGTATCTGACTCCTTGGTGGAATAGTAATCATCGCGACCAACCCAGTCAGGTCAGGTCGGAAATTTTAGCCACAAGTGGTTTATTCATCTGGACAGGGAACTAAGTGTTCGTGCTTTGTTGCAATACACACATGTTCGTGTACATACAACACAACACCGATCACCTGACAAACATGCAATAATGAATATATCGGGTGCGACAGCCGCGCCTGACGTTTCTGTTCTTAGGCATCCCAACGAAAGTCCGTGGGGTGATGGTCAATTTTCCTTTGCTACGGGCGCTTTTAAAGCACTTACTGCGTCATCACTGCACAACGTTTGCAAAAATATGTATGCTACAGGTATTTTCACAATACATCAAACTGACGTGCGGTTATGTAAAATGTACGTGCCAATTGGTCATGTAATTATCGCTAAAAGCAATGCCATACTGTTAGAAAACGTGTGTGCGTTTTGTGAAGGGGGACGTAGTTTTACACCAAGTTAGCTTTCAGATAAGTCAGAGGCAACAGTTACCGTGGTGTAGTGGACTAACGACAGACGTGTTGACGCATTTTGCGTTAGTAGGTGGGTTCGAATCCCAGGACCGATAAATATTTTATACATATTTTAAACTTTGATGATCAAATAAGGGGCAATTCGTGCCATATTAGACCAATAGCATGCATGTTGAATGTAATGGCCTAGCACTTGTTGTAGCCTAGCAGTCCTGGTCATTTCTTTGCTATGTATTTAACAGATGAGTATGTTGACATGCTCCTCATCTACGGCGAAGCAAGATAGAACGCACAGGAAGCACAGCACCTGTACCACACAGACAACAACCAAACGCAAATACGTTTAGGAGGGAGGAGCGACATTTGCGTATCACTTAGTCACTTTCCCGAATAGGTCCTGTGAGAGAGGCACCAGTTACGTCCGGTTAAACTACTGAGATGGATTTGGACACTTTCCGGGAGAATCCTCACACGAGTACCCGGGCAGTAGTACAAAAGGCCAACTTCATCCAGTCGTCTGCTGTAAGGATATTGTATTCCCTTCTTCTTCGTCCGTACCACCTGCAACTACATCAAGAACTCCACGGACGATACTTCGAAACTCGTGTTGATTTCTGTGCGTGGATACTGACGCATGTGCAAGTGATCTAGCGTTTGATTCTCAAAACAAAAATTCGAACGAGGCACGATTTCTTAATAATGGCTCTGTAAATCGTCATAATATGCACTACTGGAGTGTTGAAAATCCCCACTTGGTAAGTCAGGCAGCATTTCAGGCACGGTGGGGAATAAATGTCTGGTGTGGTATACTGCACCATATTTCTTTGAGTATCATTTGACAGGAGCCCGGTACCTACAGTTTCTTCAAGACAAACTACCATTGCTGCTAGAGGATGTGCCCCTGGGTGAGCGTGTAACCATGTGGTATCAACACGACGATGCTCCCCCTCACATGTCAGTAGATGTTCGCAACTACCTGAATGTTACACATTCCGGTCGATGGATAGCAAGGGGAGGATCTGTCACCTGGCCTGCTAGATCACCCGATTTTCCGCCACTGGACTTCTTCCTATGGGACTATTTGAAGGATGTAGTGTACGCTCAGCAGCCGGAAAGTCCTGAAAGCCTTCGAAACATTATTACGGGAGCCTGTGAGTTCGTAACACCTACAATGATACAAAGAGCCCGAATAGCAGTTCAGCGGCGTGCTGAAACGTGCATTACTGCAGAAGGCCATCTATTGGAACACTTACTGCGCTAACAGGGTATTGCTCAGTCAAGCGGATTCAAACCCCCAACCATTCTATCCTCGCCCTGCCCTGCTTATAAAACATCCACATAAGCAGACCTAATGGCCTAGAACAGTGCCAAAATAAATGAAATCCACAGCCTGTTTCCACGGAACCCAACGGCGAGAGGCGGGTGCGCTGCCGCCTGAGCCACGGAGGCTCTGCCAAAATAAATAAATAAATAAATAAATAAATAAATAAATAAATAAATAAATAAATAACCCACGACGTGAGAGCATTGGTCCCGTGGATGGTTTTCGTAGTACAAAACGCGAATAAAATGTACAGGCTCAAGTGGGATTCGAACCCACCTACCAAATGTAGCTGTATTAACAGCACCGTACTTTATCTATGACACCACAGCGATTCTAGCGAGTAGATTTCCAGAAAGCCTACTAGATGGACTACTACTTCCGCTTCAAAAATGCACACACGTTTTCTATTAGTAGGGCCAATGCCATCGCTTTTAGCGTTCGTTTCATACACTAATGAAAGCTCATAAATGGGACGTACCTTTTACAAAATCATATGACAGTTTGATTAATTGTGTAAAGGCCTGTCGCATACGGTGCACGTTTTGTAAAGGTAATGGTGCAGTGAATGAATTAAAGGCGAGTGTTGCTTGGTATACGGCAAAGGAGAATACACCATAGCAACACCAGTGACGTTCGGTGTGATGCCTAACAGCATACCGGGCGAGTTGGCCGTGCGGTTAGAAACGCGCAGCTGTGAGCTTGCATCCGAGAGATAGTGGGTTCGAATCCCACTGACAGCAAACCTGAAGATGGTTTCCGTTGTTTCCCATTTTCACACCAGGCAAATTCTGAGGCTGTACCTTAATTAAGGCCACGGCCGCTTCCTTTCCCATTCCTAGGTCTTTCCTATCCCATCGTTGCCATAATACCTATCTGTGTTCGTGCGGCGTAAAGCAAAATAGCAAAAAGGAAGCAGCCTAACAGCGTTAAACGCCAGGCGCGGCTGACTCACCCGATATTCGTCCAACATATGGTTGATGACAGGAAGGGCATCTGGACGTAAAACAACAACAAATCATACGTTGTTGCACAATTCACACCCACAACTTCACGAGGCTCTATTAAAGGTGGCAGGAGAAGACGAAGTAGAAATATGAGGAGTGTTATTTAATCATACAGGCTAAAACGAGAGCACTGCAAGTAAGAACTAGTCACGCGGTGTTTCTCTTATCGTCATCCAATGCCAGGACAGGTATTTTCAATATGAATTAGTTACTTCCGTTTACGTATAACGAAATATATCTTCTTCTTAATCCGTTTACCCTCCACGGTCGGTTTTTCTCTCGGACTCAGCGAGGGATCCCACCCCTACCTCCTCAAGGGCAATGTCCTGGAGCGTGAGACATTAGGTCGGGGGATTCAACTGGGGAGGATGACCAGTACCTCGCCCAGGCAGCCTCTAATGCTATGCTGAACATGGGCCTTGGTGGGGAATGGGAAGATTGGTAGGTATAGACAAGGAAGCGGCCGTGGCCTTAAGTTAGGTAACATCCCGGCATTTGCCTGGAGGAGAAATGGGAAACCACGGAAAACCACTTTCAGGATGGATGAGGTGGGAATCGAACCCACCTCTACTCAGTTGACCTCCCGAGGCTGAGTAGTCTCTGTTCCAGCCCTCGTACCACTTTTCAAATTTCGTGGCAGAGCCGGTAATCGAACCCGGGCCTCAGGGGGTGGCAGCTAATCACACTAAACATTACACCACAGAGGCGGACATAACGACATATATACAAAATAAAATCTACTGGACTCCAAAACATCAGTCAAACGACGTGTCTTATTCTCTGTGCACAAGTGATTTCCTTCGCGATGGATTCGAAGGTATAGTTAAGTCAGAGCGGTGCCAAAAAACGGAAAAGACGGTAACAATGCTAGGAAATCGATTTGCGGCTCGTATATGGAGCTAAGAATTCATGCCACAAAATTAACATTTAAGTTCAAGGAAGAAGGTCTTGAGCTGGGGTTCACAAAGGGTTTTCTGTGGCTAACTTGGGCACTGAGTGTCCCAGACTGTGCCGTGAAAAGAACAACACAAAAGGAAATATGAACGCATGAAAAAAGATATGTATATTGAATGTATTTTTATTATAAATCTTACAGATGAACAAATATTTACCTAATAGAAAGTGAAAAAATAAAATCTCTCTATCAGGAATTCAATTATTTTTACAACGCAGTAAGAAATGTGGGCTACTTTTACGCAGGTATAGTTTTGAAAACTGAAATGCTGTATCAAGGGCGGGGCACAAACAAACGACCCGTCTCCCGAGCATTCCAGAGGTTTGTGTACTTTGCGCTACGGTTCGTGATGTATTAAGTGTGCACCTTAGCGTTTTAAATCTTCCTAACTTAGGCCGAACGTGCGTCGATATTCCACAAGATGAAACAAAATGAACCCAGAAATGTCCTTGTAAATCATCCTAGGAGCGGATATATTTTTCTTTTCTTTCTATTAGTTAGAAGTCAGTAGAAGGTAGATTTAGTATTAGAAGTGATATTTTTACACACAGGCCCTACACATGAAACATCATGTGTGCGTCATCGGTGCTAGGTGCCGGTAGATGCATATATGCGTCATCGATGTGTGTCTTATTAATACAGCATATTTTCATTGCATTGGAACAAATTTCCGGCTTCGTGGTTAAATGGATATCGTGCTGGGCTTTGGTCAAAGGAGTCCCGGGTTCAATTCCAGATAGAGTCGAACATTTTAACCATACTTGGTTAATTCTCCTGACACGGGGACTGGGTATATGTGTTGTCCTCATCATCATTTCATCCTTATCACGACACGCAGTTCGCCTACGGGCGTCGAATCAAAAGACCTGCATCTGGAGAGCCGAAGTCCTCGGACACCTCCCGGCACTAAAAGCCATCCACCATTTCATTGGAACAAATAATGTTACATTGTTATGTCAGTTCTTTTTCCCTTTTCGTGGCACAACGTATATCGCTTACAAATTTACTTTATTGTGTTGAAATTTGAAGGACCAGTGGAATTATCAATGCCACATTCAACCATTCTTACACCACGTTTGAAACAAGCAGGTCACAAACCAGTAACCCTAATACGTAAGTCGAAGCTCAGAGTACCGTTAGAGAAGAAAAAAGGCCCAATCACAGTGCCGATCAGTAAATACAAGCAAAATCGGTTCATATACTATGACGTACATGACCGTCAGGCGGCAGCCAGTGTGTATGCAAACGTACTGAAGCCAGTTACTGTAGTCCGAACAACAGTTCTGATGTGGGGCCTGCATAAGCGTTAGGGGCACAGGCTATGGGAACCGCTAGAATGTATGTTACTCTCACTACTTTACTGGAGAGTGGGGTAGACTACTGTACACTTCTACTAGCTTGCGTTCTAACCCATTATTGCCTAAACCATTGGTCTACCCAGAGCATCAATGCATGGAAAATGGAAGTGGAATAAAATACGTTATACGTAATGATGATTGTTGTTATGAGAGGGCAAACATCGAAGTCATGGATGTACTGGACCGCTTCAGTACGAAGAACAAGTAAATAGCCTATACATATTTAGTTTTTGCATAATAATTTATGTGTTTTAAATCTTTTGATAACACTCAGGAGTTCAGCAATACGTACTCTAAAGACCTCCCTTAGAATCAAATTTTCCGTTCCAACGGAAATATAAACTTGTGAAAATATTAATTCTGTTTCATCAAATTGTCTTGAGAATTTGCTGTACGCTTGGGGCTCGTAGTAGCACACACAATGGCCAATTGCTAAAGCAGTTTCGTGACGTTGGCACTTTGCTCGGAAGGTCATGAGCCATATAAAGTGAGCCTGTGCACGCGATTCCCAACCCTGAGGTGGCTGTACAGTTTACATAGCAACAAATCTTCGTAAATCGATCAGATAATAGACTCTAACAGCGTGTAGCTCAAGTCCGAGGAAATCAACTAATTTTATGTGTTGTAAATATGGAGTAGGTGTGGAAGAAGAAGACCTCTTATATGGTGGAATAGAAAGTTTATACATTTAGATGTAAATAGGTTCTCAGCTGGTGGTACGTACTTTTAATGATGGGTTTATCACGAGTTGAGGAAATCGAGTTTCTAAAATGGAGAAATTCGAGATAGAAACATCTAAAACCCATCATTATGAGTTAAATACCATAATATGTCTGCTATAACTAGAGATGAGAATTATAGCCACGAATAGGTTAGAAATGCAAAATATTTGAACAAGACGCAAGTGTCTTCTCCTCGTACGACGATTCTGTGTTGAGATTTACTTAAATATTAGTGATCTGAACCAAAGTCATCTCCGTACAGGCCATGAAGGCCCCTGAAGGGGTGGAAGGTAAAGGTTTCCACTATCCGCACATGATGGTATAGAGTGGTTAGCTCCACGCCCGGCCGCCCCAGCAATTAACCTGGTACTCATTTTTGGTGTAGGCGGAGTGAACCTCAGAGCCATGTGCACCTCCGGAAATGGAAATCTCACTTCTTAAATTTTACGACTTCCTGACGAGGATTCGAACCCTTCTCCTCCCGGGCGAATCGAGCACGCCTTTACCGCCTCGGCCAGGCAGCCCCTTGAGTACCAGAAAATGAAATCTAATAGACAAGATGAATTCAAGGAAACTTTGATCAATTCTAGAATAATCTAGGAATCCCAGGGTTACCACCCTAGGTTCCAAATTTTCCTGCATGAATAAAGAGAACGAAAAAAGTGTTTGGTTATAATAATAATTATACAGACAACATATTGTTTTATTGGTCCAACTCGGTTCCTTTTGTTCTAGAAATTTCCATTATTGTTGATAAATTTCAATTTACTTCAATAGGCTATATCAGAACGTGACCTTTTGCGTAGGATTATCAGCAATGGAATATATTTCACTTAAAGAATAATTCGCACGTGATATGTGCCGTACATGCTACCGAAGTTAGTTGCTGGAGATATCAAAAGCAGGCTAGCACACGTGCTGGTCAAACTACCAATTATCTGGCCAAACAGATCAGAGAATACAGAATAAAGAGCCTCGGCGGAAACGGAAGAGAATTTTATGAACACTTCGTAACGTATTTATTAAAATTCTTTACCTTGGGCGGAAGTAAATATTACACAAATAAAGTGGTGTGTTGATCCTGTAATTGAAAATACTCTCTCACAGCAAATCCCACTCATCCTTCTCCCTATCGCCGCGAAAAGTCAAACAGTTGTACTCGTGAAGACTGTTTGGATGTTCTTCGGTGTTCGGTTATCCAGGTCACCTACAACATCGTTTTTTACACCTTATTTCAAAATCTTCTATTATCATTCTTGCTGAGCCAGTTATTGACCCTATTGTTATGGAACTGTCAGCTCACTGGAAGCGACCTCCACTATCTCATGCACGGGATGAGTGAGTCAGGCTGGGAAGCACCCGGCCGGCCTCTGCTTCTATTTTTGCTCTCCGTCTGTTGTTTTTTCTGGGAGGCGAAACTACAATGTCCCTATAGTGGCTGCACCCTCAAGTTTGTGTTGTGTTCTTGTCATTTCGAGTAATATCTATTGACTAGTTAAGTATGTGGAACAGTCACGTCAGTTGATCCTGTGACTTGTCGGTCTTGTCTGGATTCGAACCATGTTTGCACTCGTCGTGCATTGTATAGCCAACGTTCATGTGTTTGAACCTGACTACATGGAACTGCTGCGCGAAATGACCGTGAGGCGTGCGAAGCGAAGCGAAACGAAACGAAACGAAGCGAAGTGAAATTTTGAAGTTGAACGTGGCAAGCAAGCTGTGAATATAAGGGACTAATTAGTGAAGTTTTGTCAGCTTATGCATGTACTGATTAGGTCACCCTACACTGATTTAGATCAATAAAACTGCCAACACAAAACGCTTCAAAGGGATTTATTTAGTACCCTTATCTAAGAAGTCAGCAATTTTTCCTTAAAAGGAAGGCTTTCTATACTTGAGCTAGTGTCCAATTACACTGGTGGACCACAAAAATGTTGTATCCTTCCATTACAAAAATATATTCCAAGTAAATAGGAGTCAAGGAACACGAATAAGACATCAGACCTAATTTAACAACTTCGCTCTAAGATATTTATATTTGTATATTGGCCATACTATGTTGAATACACCGCAATTAAGCAACAATGGGCGAGGCCAGTACTTGTATGGAGAACCGCTTGGGAACACCCCGTGCCGTTAGATCAATTTCCTTCCGGTCTATGAAGCGAACAATAACGGTCAAGATGATTCGTCGTGCTGACCACACGACACTTCATAATCTGCAGGCCTTCAGGCTGAGCAATGGACGCTTGGTATCCCATGGCCCTTCATGGCTATTACGCCATGGGGTTTTATATGTATGTATTGGTCTCTTCCCTATGCGCTCTTACCAGTTTACCTATTTAACTATGTTTAGGGCATCTCTTATCACAGTCTAACAGTAGTCTTGCAAGCATAGGTGAATTCCACTTGGCCCGACATCACTGAAATGTCTCGATACAGAACATTTCCATTCGAGTCACAATGAGTGCCACATATTCTTGAAAAGAAGTCGAGACTAGAGCAAAGAAAGTTGACCTACAGTGGCATATGCTTCTTACAACCTAACTCTTCGTATATCCGCAACCAACCACAGAGATTTACTGTACTTGAGTTACTTGGTACCCGAACTTCATCGTAACCTATTTAAAATGGAAGTTATGCTTTCTTTATTAATGGAATCAATTCATGTTTCTGAGATGAAAAGTCACTTCACCGAACATATAACAAAAATTATTCACACTATTAACACGTCTGTGCGGCATTTAATAAGTTCAATAAATCTACAAACCAAATAACGAGAATAAGCTTAAGAAAATGTGTATTATGTGTAGTCTTATCCCCCTTGAAAATAAATCAAGGCTCACGATAGTTATGTACATTTTTTATTTATCCCTGGAAATTGAGTCGTTTTGGAACTTCCATCTCAGTAAATTATATTTAAAATAACATCAAATAGTTTTCCCCAAACACAACAAAAGGTATTTATGTAATCAGGGTAGCTTCTCTTGGAATAAAACATACTTTACTCAGCGTTGACAAATATTTTTAACAGAATAAGTATTTACCAAAGTTAGAAAACTTCCTTCCATAATAAAATAAATTCCTTTCTTTTATTAAGATAATGAGAGATAACTTAGCACTCCACAAATCATATTTAATGTTAAAAACATTTGTTACCAGACAAAGTACGGGTCCCAATACCTGTACCACGAAAAAAGTAGTGTAGCTCGTAGCAGTACAAAAAGGAAAGCTGCTAATGTAATCAACCGGATAACGATGATTAAGAAAAGCATTGTAACTTTTAGGAATAAATGAAGAATATGTTCTCATACTTTGTCATGAATAGGAATTGACTGCTTTTAATTCGAAAAAATTTTGAGTGTTGACCAGTGTTTTATTCTACTTTTGATATAATCTTATCAAGTTACTCACCTTATATAAATATATTAGGCCTACCCAGATTACAGAAAGTGAACATGAACTTACGTTTAAAGATTTAGGCAGCCTTAAAGAAGATACATACAAGTCTGAGGACTTTATATATAAAGGCAAGCAGAGGAGTAAAATCGAAGCCGTAATATAAAGCTCCAAGTACTCACTTCAAAAATGTATTATCTAAATTAGTTTCCTCTATAGGCCGCAATGCTGCAGTGTTGTCTAGGTAATTTATGAAAGTCCGATCACTTCGCCAATGGCTGTCATTGAGATTAAGCGCATTCTATTACGTGGAACTGTTATGATTTAGTTCCTCCTTTTCATGCATTAGCGGGAAACAGAGGGCCGTGCAATACGTACGAATTGTGTAGCAAATATGGAGACAAGGTCGATGTTGTTAGTGATAATATTATTGTTCTCATTAGTTCTTCTCTGAATCAGTTGCAGAGAAACGTCATTTAAATCTACGAGCCAGTGACTATAAACTTCAACATTGACAACCTATATTTTTTTTATTTAGCAAAATAGAAAATTTCCTTCCATCTTAAAGGCCAAAATCTTTAGAAGGGCAGAGAAATATCCATTCGGCACTACAAGTTGTACGGTACTGGGATTTAAAAACTCTCTGGTGACTCATTCCTTCTTTACCATAAAGGGTTAATTAAAAGTAAGCAATAATCCACTCAATAGACTTCCATTTTCTCTGGTAAAGAACGTAACATCGAAATTTACACGTCTCATTGATGTCAAATGAACACAGGAGCTGAAATAGTGATATTGTGGTGACTATTGAAGAGGAAAGGCAGCTAGATAATAATTCTCAGACGGAAAGAGGTCCGACAGTTCGAGGAATGAAGATGTCCCTAAATGAAATCGAAATGCCACAAAAAGCATAATAATGAAAAATTCCGTAGGCCTCGCAATCCTAAAACTGTCGGGGTCGGAAATAACAAGAGTTGACCAGGGGAGGAGCGACAGAAAATATGAAGGCCAGGAGGCCATCTGGCGGGGCAGTAGTCGCCTTGGTGGGAGCAGGAGTTCAGCAGCCTCTCGGCCTGTTCGATTACAAAATGCCTCACGGAATACATCTCAAGCAGACCAGACTAAATTTGTGATGGATTTGAGCCGTAGTTTCACTCATAATAACTCCATCTTTTCCATGATAGTTTTACGATTCTTCAGATTGAGAGTGGCTGCCTGACCAAGGTGATAAAGGCGTGCTTGGTTCATCAGGAAAGACGTGCGTTCGATTATTCCTCAGAAAGTAAAATAATTTTAAAAGCGTGACTTCTACTGCGGGGCCGAGGGAAGGCCCCAAGCGCCAAGGTTGCGGATAGTGGAGGCCTTTACCATCCACACCTCCCAGGGCCTTCATGGATTACACGGAGATGACTGTGCTCTGCTGTTTTCTTGAGATTACGAAATTCGAACCACTGGAACGTGACGTTTCTTCTCAAGAATACCACTTGTTTCGAACTGAAACCACCTTTGAGGAAAATAATAACAATGCCATTCGGCTAACAAGCTCTGGTGGTGGTTATTATTTTGTCAAGAAGTACAACTTCGTAACGGTAATCAGAGGAAGAAATGGATGAGCTCCGAAGTTTCGAAGAAAAAAAGCATTGTCATAAGAAAGGTAAGAGCCACAAAGGACGTGAACATGAAAGTCAGCCTCGCAAACCTAATGCCTGGCGGGGTTAGAAGACAATAACGGCTGACCAAGGAAGATTGGATAGGAAATATGAAATTAGAAGTCAAGCAATATAGCAATATAGCAATATAGGCACTCAGCTAGGGGACTTGTGGTCGCCAAGTCAAGAAGAGAGCTCCTCGCAGTCCGCCTTACAGTCACCTCTTAGGACGAGTAGGGGATACCGTGAGGGAATTTAACCGCCTCAGCATACAACAAAGCTATCACACCTCCTACCCCCACAACTATTACCGACTGACATACAAGATGAAACCAGATATTTCGTAACAAAATTAGGGATGTGACTTCTACTCCTGAAAGAAGAGACAATTTCCCTTTGAATAAGTCTTACAATGTGTTGGTACTGAGGTACAGACATTGTGCATGCCGCCTACCATGTATCGCCCGTCGTCCGTTTCGTTCACCAACGAGGTCGTGTTTAGAAGAAATTGCATCATAAATTTGCATAATACACGCACGTAGGCCGTGGAAAATTCCGATGATACATTCGTCGCTAATCAACAGCGCTTTGGATGTAATGTGTGGAGTGGCATTATCAATGACGTACCAATCGTCTCATACCCAATAATGAAATGGACCAGCGTATCTGAAATTCCGCTGTTTATACTACTAACATACATGCCTCTAGGACGGCATTTGGTTCATGAAAGAAGGAGCTCCAGGTATACCCGTTTTTAAGCAACACGTTCAGAGCATTGGCCTGCCTGCCCGTTCACCGTTCACTAAGACTTTTATCCGTGGGGACTCATGAAATATCTGGTGTACGTTACCTCGGTTAACTGTGTCCGTTGACTGATAAAAGGGGGCGTAATGGAAGGAATCAAGCTCGAACAGCGTCCATACACCTTAGTCAATGTTCCTTTGATCTTATTTCGAAAGTGAAGAAGCCATTACGTGGCAAACGCTTTGCCAACTAACAAGATATCGTACTAACCCATCGACGTGAGGTAGCACACTCGTGCATCCGATGGTGAGGCAGGCGGCTCATATTTCGTTCCCTTGACAGATTTGGACTTGTAGAAATTCACGAATATTAAGGTATATTTTTCATAGGCTCCTTATCCCACCGCTTGCGTTTTCCCATCTGAAAATAATAATAAAATTCATAAATAACTAATTAAATGAAGGGGGAAAATTACGAATATTCTCTGATTTATTATTATGCCCTCTACAGTAACTCATGCCAACCACCTCACTGCAGCGACTACACGCCAGAAACTACACTACACTACACGGCTGAATTTCAGCCCAGTATTGTATACACATAATAGTGCTCACCCTTGGAATAGCTGGATTTTAATTTGTTATTCTTCAATAATTCAGCTCAGCATGTAAAGAATCCTCCTTGTACACGGAAACTAAATGTGGTGCACACAACAAGACAACGTGATGAAGCTACACGTGTGTGCACGGTACCAACAGTGCAAAATGGAAGGACGAATTTAGGTGCGGGGACGGAATTTAGCCCTCCGTACCTCATTCTCCGTCTATGGCAACGAACCATAGACGATCTAGGAGGGCACTTTGAAGGATGATGAACATCTCGTACTGTACGTACAAATGATTGTGTCCAAGTTTTACGAGAATAGAAGATACAAATCAATGACTTCGAAATGTCATGTCTGTACTTCCAATTTACCAGCGATTCATGCATCCCTACCACATGCAATGTCACCAAAAAAATTCCCTGCCGTACATTTTTGAATGAAATTTGTACATTTCCTATGTCACAGCTTTCTCGGGAGAAATTAAATGGATGCCTTGACTTTTGGACCTAACGTCATACGTATTACTTATTTATTTATTTATTTATTTATTTATTTATTTATTTTTTATTTATTTATTTATTTATTTATTTATTTATTTATTTATTATTCGCTAATTGACCAGGTATTATAAATTCTGGCGTTTATTCCGTTTTTAATTGATCAAGTAGGTTTTCATGAGTTTGCTGTATAGAGTACGGCATTCACTTCCCGGAAGGTCCTAAAATTCACGATGTTTGTTCTGAAAAGGTCTCGTATGCGCGTGTCATCTGGTCCTAGGCCCATTTCTAAGGGGTCTTTCTTGACGTTAGCATAACAGGGAACTGCTGTTTTTGTTTTTGAGTAAAAATTGTTAAAAATGTGTTTTGTCCGCCGAGAGTGGTTAATTTTGGTATTTATAGAAAAGCACCTTTTGTTATATATATTCCCGGTGGTTTGGAAATGTACCTCCACTTTTCTTGCTCTGGCCGCTATGTCCTCTGTATCTAGTCCATTTGATTGGATCTACCCACGAAGGTATTTAAACTTATACACGCGGTTTATTGTTCCATATTTGGTGTTCATTTGGATCGTGTTGTCTTTGATGTTTGATATTACTTCGAAGCATATCTGCAAGCCTGTTTGTTCTACTAGCCCTTTCTGCACACTATTTTCTCCTGTTGCACTTTCAAAATTTTCTGTCATTATTATCAACCGCAAAAGCTAAGCAGTCAATTTCTACTCCATTCTTCGTCACAGTCTTTAAAGGTCTGAACAACTTTCTACCTTTTAGTAACTGACGCCACTCCTGTATTACTTTCTCCAGTACGCAGTTGAACAAGAGTGCTGAGAGTCCATCTCCCTGCCTAACACCAGTTTTAATTTCAAAGGGTGCAGAGTAGCATCCTTAGAATTTTACAGTACATTCATTATTATTATTATTATTATTATTATTATTATTATTATTATTATTATTATTATTATTATTATTGCCAATTATTTTAGGATCGCATGAAGCAAATGCACAGAATAATCCCTCCCCTTAAGAGACTCGATGTATTTAGAGAGGTTATGAAGATAACACGAATTATCTAGCAGTTACTCGTTAAGGCAGGGCTGGGGTGTGTTAAATGAAGTCTTAATTAGGGGGAGGATCATTAATATTTCGTTTCCCTGAAGACACGCACTGAGCTGAGACTTTGCTCCACAGATAACTGGTACGTGCCTCCAGGCTGCGCAGCACTCATGAAATATGTTCAGAAAGCTTACAAATCTAGTACATGAGCACGGGCTTAAGAGAATAAACAATTTATTATAACGGTATTAAATGATATTTTCTTTAAAATATCATCTTAATTATTTTCTGGGCTTAAAACAATGAAGACTACTTTCTCACTAATGCCGTACCATATTAGTTAATGATGATGACAAATTACAACCTGAAAGTTTGGGCATTTATATGTTAGAATGCAAACTTACTGAAGTGAATAACAAACATATACCATCCCGGACAACAGTAGTGCTATGAGATTTGCATGATCAGTAGGTATGTGTATGTTCAGTCTTCAGCCCTAAGGCTGGTTGGATCCTCAACAACTCTGCCATCAGCTGTCATAGATGGCCTAGGCATTACTGAACAGGCGTACTAGGGAAATAAGGAGTGAGGTAGTTTCCCGTTGCTTTCCTCACAAGCCAGAAGTTGCTATTACATATCAGTCTGCTAAGCCCACTGAAATGCATGCACCAACTGATCCTATGAGCAACATTTCCACACCATTCATAACAGGGACTGGCTGCATAAGGAACGGTGTTACTAGTATCGCTCATACCTCGGTCACTGTCATATTGTCAAAACAAAGGATAGGACAGAGACGTATCGGAGTATTAGAACCCCTAGAAGTTATGCTACTCAAGCTACCTTAGCGAAGAGCGAGCTACTTGACACTTCCTACTTGAAAAAGTGGCTTGCATTCTAATCTGATACTCCCCAAACCTCTGCGCTCTAAAAATGATATTAATAATAATGTTATTATTTGTTTTAGACTTTACTAAATTCGTTTATAACGGCTTAAGTGACACTGTACATTGAGTCACATTAGCGCTCGTAGTGGTACAAAAAAGGCAAACTGCTAATCTAATCCACCGTATAATGATGATTAAGAAGAGGATTGTAATGTTTAGGAATAAATAAAGAATATATTCTCATAATGTATTGTATTTTATTTACCCGCAGCTCATATCTCCAGGATATTTTCAACATATAGTGGCTTACCTAGAGGGCTAGAACTTAAGATTTTTTAAAATTAGATTCAATAGTGTACAAGAATAGTTTAAGTTAACCAACAGTAATTACTCATTAATAGAGGTACGGGGTGATTATACAATTAGGGTTTGACTACACATTAACAAAGCAACAGACACACTGACGGAGTGAGGTTGCCAGACTAACGAATGCGCGCGGCATGAAGGTGAATCATACCTCAGTGTCCCAGACCTCGGCAAAAATATACCCCTGCTACCCTTCCTCACAGCACATGCTGCGCGTTGCAATGCAAGTCTCCATTACTTGCTGTGGCTGTGTACGATTCGATTAGTCGCAACGAACGCCATTGTGTGCGTATTTTCGCTAAGTATTTTTCTTAATAATTAAAGAAATTAAAGGAATGAATTGACTGATAAGACAACAGTGGTTGTACAAATTGATTTTTAAAAATAAGCCATATAATCTCCAGTTTCAGGCAGCTAGAGTGGAATACATTTTTAATGTTTTCTCTACAAAGTGGGAGGGGGGTAGCGGCACGCCTTATAATACCCACCCCTGATGGAGATTCTTCCTCCAGGCGGGATACGATACCGTGTACATTTAATATGTTGTATTAATTTTGTATTACAGCTTTCTATAGAATACGCATCAAACTATGGATTTCAAGTTCAAAATAGGCATAATACATAGTAAGAAAATCTCAGTCTTATATGAACAAATATAAATTAACTTCAGATTTTGTCACCATCAGAGAATGTCAAAAACAGCTGATACTTACACCCGGCGAAACATATGCAATGGGCGGGATTCGCATTACTGAATGCTAGTCGTGATTGAGCTACCCGCCCGAAGGTCAACGTAAAGGGAGCGGCTTGAGAGACAAACTCGCTTCGGGCAGAACTGGAATACAAGTAATATAGAAAATTTCCTTTAATGAATGATACATATAACATAAAAAATGATATTATTATTATTCTGAACAGTATGTACAAACATCCATTGTGTAAACTGAGCAGCATGGTAAATTGCTGCTATTTAGGGGAGATTAAATTACTTGCACATCTGTGAAGCATACATTACGCTCAGCACGTTGCAACCGTCGTAAGCAATAATGATTCTTAGAGCTACAAGAATACAAATGATTAACGAACAGAGGTATTAATTCTAACACATCTTTCCTCACAGTGAATTAAATTTGATATTATAAACAAAGAATGAGTATTTTTTCGCCTCCTCGCCATAAATACACCGACTGACAGAGCAAATGCAACACCAAGAAGGAGTGGTCAGAACTTTATGCCAATTGCAGGGTAGACTGACGTCACTGAGGTATGCTCATGATGTGAAATGCGCCGCTGTGCTGCGCACGTAGCGAACGATAAATGGGACACGGCGTTGGCGAATGGCCCACTTCGTACCGTGATTTCTCAGCCGACAGTCATTGTAGAACGTGTTGTCGTGTGCCACAGGACACGTGTATAGCTAAGAATGCCAGGCCGCCGTCAACGGAGGCATTTCCAGCAGACAGACGACTTTACGAGGGGTATGGTGATCGGGCTGAGAAGGGCAGGTTGGTCGCTTCGTCAAATCGCAGCCGATACCCATAGGGATGTGTCCACGGTGCAGCGCCTGTGGCGAAGATGGTTGGCGCAGGGACATGTGGCACTTGCGAGGGGTCCAGGCGCAGCCCGAGTGACGTCAGCACGCGAGGATCAGCGAATCCGCCGCCAAGCGGTGGCAGCCCCGCACGCCACGTCAACCGCCATTCTTCAGCATGTGCAAGACACCCTGGCTGTTCCAATATCGACCAGAACAATTTCCCGTCGATTGGTTGTAGGAGGCCTGCACTCCCGGCGTCCGCTCAGAAGACTACCATTGACTCCACAGCATAGACGTGCACGCCTGGCATGGTGCCGGGCTAGAGCGACTTGGATGAGGGAATGGCAGAACGTCGTGTTCTCCGATGAGTCACGCTTCTGTTCTGTCAGTGATAGTCACCGCAGACGAGTGTGGCGTCGGCGTGGAGAAAGGTCAAATCCGGCAGTAACTGTGGAGCGCCCTACCGCTATACAACGCGGCATCATGGTTTGGGGCGCTATTGCGTATGATTCCACGTCACCTCTAGTGCGTATTCAAGGCATGTTAAATGTCCACCGCTACGTGCAGCATGTGCTGCGGCCGGTGGCACTCCCGTACCTTCAGGGGCTGCCCAATGCTCTGTTTCAGCAGGATAATGCCCGCCCACACACTGCTCGCATCTCCCAACAGGCTCTACGAGGTGTACAGATGCTTCCGTGGCCAGCGTACTCTCCGGATCTCTCACCAATCTAACACGTGTGTGATCTCATTGGACGCCGTTTGCAAACTCTGCCCCAGCCTCGTACGGACGACCAACTGTGGCAAATGGTTGACAGAGAATGGAGAACCATCCCTCAGGACACCATCCGCACTCTTATTGACTCTGTACCTCGACGTGTTTCTGCGTGCATCGCCGCTCGCGGTGGTCCTACATCCTACTGAGTCGATGCCGTGCGCATTGTGTAACCTGCATATCGGTTTGAAATAAACATCAATTATTCGTCCGTGCCGTCTTTGTTTTTCTCCCAACTTTCATCCCTTTCGAACCACTCCTTCTTGGTGTTGCATTTGCTCTGTCAGTCAGTGTATATAAAACGAACAGATGAATATATAAGCGTGACTAAAGAAACATAAAAATAATACTAGCACTGTACATCGTTGATAAATGTAGGAATTAGAATTATTTTATATTTATTGAGAAAGCTAAAATCTGCTTCGATATTAATATGTAGAAACTATCGTATGCAATAAAGCTAAACTGATAGTTTTAAGGGAATTCAATGAAGAAATCATACACAACACATTCGTCATTAATATCCTTAAAGCGAAATTGTTGGGGAAGGAAAGAAGGAAGGAAGGAAGGAAGGAAAGAAGGAAGGAAAGAAGGAAGGAAAACTACTGTACTAGGAAGACATGGAAAAGAGACTAGGATGTGACAATTACGTGAAACTAAAAATAACGGAAGTGAGTGGTTGCGTTTCCTTTAAAATACGCCTGAATGAATGAATTAATTAACAATTTTCGCTTGATATGGAACCAAGAACTCCAAAAAAACCATCAAAACATGTAAGGATCGGTTAGGAAAAGAAGATTGACCTTTCATAGAACTAGCAGATGTGGGTGTCATGAAGGAAGAGATACAGGAAAGAGTACCATTTAGGAGAAAGGTTGGGGGGAATGGGGGATGTAGCTGAAAAGCCCCTGGCCAAGCCACGGAACATCTCGGTGCAAGAGGGAGAAAGGAGGAACTTTGGCAAGAGTGCAAAGAGAAGGGCGTTAGTCTGTGTGACAGAAGGGCGGGTAGATTGGCCCAAAGAACGCTGTATCAATGAATGAATAAAAATAAGTATATGTATTTTACAATTTTGCTTTACGTTGCACCGACACAGATCGTTCTTATCGCGACGGAGGAACAGGAAAGGGGTAGGAGTGAAAAGGAAGTGGCCGTGGTCTTAAGGTACAGGCTAAGAAATTCTATGGTAAGAAAATTAGTAATAATAATAACAATAATAATAATGGTATTAGTTTTACTAGCTTTACGGTTTCTAGGACAACAATGCCGGCTGGCGGTTATTTATGTTCAACCGTAGGATAAGGCTACGTTTTCTTTCTGTCATGGAAGAATTGTTTCAATGTTATGATCATGTACACGCACAAAACTGACCTGAAATGAACACCTTTTTCGATGCAAAGTTATATCGAAATGAAATCCTGAAGAAGCGTCATTTGTGTTTATTTTTTAAATATAATTGGAAGCATTCAGAGCATTAATAGCAGTGCTCTAAATTATGATGATGCAGATTTTTCTTTGTATTTCTTCAAGTTTTAACCATTAAATCTAGACCTACTCATAACTTTGAAAGTGCAGTGATAATTCCTCATGTCATTGACTACCAACACACAAAGGATCTCCTTCGGAACGAAATTTCCAACCCCTGGCGTCATTCAAGGCATACGACAGTACGAAAGTGTGTTAGACAAATAGCATATAAAATTATACCTTTGTCCCTGTTTAGCATTCTCCTCCCTACTTTCTTCAAATCCCAAACCCCAAGTTTCTAGCTCTTCTGATTCTAGGGCTATCAATATTTTCCAGAGTAACAATGCTTCATCTACGCCCACTTGTTCATATAGCACCATCTGTATACTGTACTAGATTACAGTTACGTTTACTAATAATTTGTAATTAATCCTACAAGAGGGCTGCTGTTGATACTTCATTTGGTTGTTGGTTAGCTGATACTGTTGTAAATAGGCACTTGACCTCCAGCTCCGGATAATTCCTACGCAACAATTTCCAGCTGAATGTTCAGTAACCTTTAATATGACTGGCACTTGAGTACACTATCGTGAATGTAAAATTCAAACGTTTATCTGGTGTTGAGTTCGGAAGGTATTGTCTATAGCGAGCTGTAATTTTGGATCAAGTGAGCATACTCCGTTCCAATCTAAATTAATACTGATGTGAAAATATATTGGACGGTCCAAAAATCACACATCATAGAAATTATATTGCAATATTTGTTCAATATCACTCCCTCCAATGTTACAACACAACAGTGCGCGTTCACTCATGTTCCTCATAATGTCTTTTACTATGAATGGTGACTCAAGGATAGGTAAGAACTAGTAATGGGGACGGGGAGGTGGCAGCCGTCAAAATCGTTTTCCAGTCTTTTTTTCTTCATATTTTCATTAGGCGACGTCTTTTTAAGTGTATCTCTCTCATCCACATATTATCTCCATACGCTGTTCAGTATTCACTAGTTTTACCTGCGGCAAATAATATTAGCTTTTATGCACATAGTATGTGGTGGGGACAGAAGGCCGTTCGTATAGCAATGCATACAGCGGGAACATTTAGCCTGATAGGCCACAACCCGCTCTACAGCAGTGGTAAATCAGGCGTCCTTGCACTGGAATGCCAAGAAGTTAAGCAACATATCCGTGGATATGTATACCCTTCAGGCGTTCTCAATCGCGATATGAACGGATTTTCGTCCCCATTAGTTCATTTTGAACTTTGAAGCCTCCCTCTATATCTCTGCATGAAAACTACCTGAAATTCTCATCCAGGGTATATATTTTCGAATCCTTGGCTAGTCGGTGTAACAGCATACGGTCGAAGGGTTGTTTCTGAGGGACTGGTTGTTGTGTCTATCTTATAAACTCACTACCAGCAACTAGTATTGTAAGTCTGCGGTCAGGGTGTGCCTGTCTTTCACTTTGAGTCCCCGGGTTCCATTCCAGGCCAAGGCCTTTCCGGCATAGAGACCGAAGAATAACGACCGAAAGTATCCATTGCACTGGCCATGCGTCACCTCGCCTCCTAATGAATGAGCAGGCGTCGCTTGGTAGGCCAAGGTCTGTAGTGTCATGATTTTATTAAGACAAAATAAAGAGCAAGCGATGAGTTGGTAGATTTCGAGCCACGCCATCAAAGAAAGAACAGGCGTCCAGAATTTTGTTCAACACTTGGATTGGCTGAAAATAGGAAATCGTCAAGAGAGACCATGTGAAGCAGAAGAAGAAGAATAAGAAGAATAAGAAAAAGAGCCATCCCTATCTGCTTTCGATAACGCTGCGTACACGGTTTCTCTTTCCTATAAATTAATAGATGTTCTTGAAACATGCTGAATTCAAACATGTAATTTGGTTTCTCTATTTAAGGTTCTAGTTGTGACAAAAACTTTCCTTTCATAATCGTGCTTTTACGTCGTACCGACACAGATAGGTATTATGGCGATGATACGATAAATAAGTTCTAGGAATAGAAAGGAAGTGACCGTGGCCTTAATTGAGGTACAGACCCATCACTTGCCTTGTGTAAAAATGCGAAACCACAGAAAACCATATGTAGTTTTGCCGACAGTGGGGTCGAAACCTCTATGTCCCCAATGCAAGCTCACAGATGCGAGAACTTAACCTCACGGCCAAAAACAAATATTTTCACAAAGACCCGTTGTTTTTTATGGAAAGATTTTCATAAAGAAAATTAAGGAACGAAAACAAGAGGCACAGAATCTGAGAAAGGATGTTCATCAAATCACGTTGGGAGGAGGTGTCTTCAACGGAAGTTACTGTAGTAAAAGATACAAATTTCGGACACATACCCAATGGAGTTTAGAAAAGGGTATGAATCCCATTCGAAAAACCACACAATACTTTATGGAAAATATGAAGTTGTTATCGTTATTGGACGCAAAATGTTGCTGAGGCATTTGGTATGTTTCAGCGCTCACAGATCATTTTCGAAATGAAGAACGTCATAGATTATATTATGGGAGACAGCAGTTACAGAAAGTAATTTCGATGTACGACATTGCTTATTGTCATAAACTACAGTATTGTATATTCTTCTACATTTCTTTCTGTGCCTCCATTACCTCAGTGTAATTTCATTGTACGTCAGAAAAACGTCGGTAGGTTTAATTAGTTACCGGTACTCGAATATATTTTCACATAGCTATTTGCTAATTGTAATTAGAACTCATTGTAAAGCGCATATTTTCTCAACAGCGTCACAATTTGGCACTTACGCCAACATTCTTCCACATGCCTCATATAGTCTACTATTAGATCCACAATCGTAAGAACGAATGTTTAATGTTGAAAAAATTTCTTAGCAAATATGTGGTGTATTACGAAAATCGTAAAATTGAGCAATTTACTCAACTGTGCTGAAAGTTGAATGACTAAAGGGCCCGGAAATGTTTCAAGTTGTGCGTCTTTGATAGCTCGATCAAACTAAAGAGAACAATTTTGAAAATCAATTCCGTCCTGAATGCAATTCCGAAATAAATGCGTAAAATCCCTTGTTTTACACTCGTGTCCTTTTGTCCTTTTTTTACTCAAATCCTAGCCAAATTGACTTATTAACATTAATTTTCTTCTGTAATGTGTTCCTTGGTTCAGTGTCCTCAGGCGTTTTTGATTTTTGAAAAATATCCGCCAAGGGCTTAAGTGAAACTCTGCATTGACTCACATTAGCGCTCGTAGGGGTGCTTAAGTGAAACAATGCTTTTACCCACACTAGTGTTCGCAGTCGTAGAAAAGTATAAACAGCTCGTCTAATCGACCGGTTAATGATAATTAAGACAAGGATTATAATTTTAGGAATACATAAATAAAGAATATATTCTCATTCTTTACTATGTTTTATTTACCTGAAATTCGTAGTTCATATCCCTAGGGTGTTTCCAACATTGAGTTGCTTTACTGAGTGGCTAGAACTGTGGATTTGTTTCTACTTTTTCACTTCTCACAATCAAAACCTGCTCGAATAAATGTTTACCACAAAGGTCGAAGATGCAGTTGTTATAATATTCACACAAAGGTTCGCAAGAAAGGGAGAAAATATATTAAGATTCTCTTTGGGAGAATGAAATGATCATTAATATGTCTTTCAGTAAAATGTGTGACGCTATGTTACCTGGCAAACGTGCAGGTTGTGATGTGAAGTATTTATGGATGGCAAAGGCATACAAATCAATGGCCCATGCTCCTCTTAACGCACTGTTGTTAGAAACATCGCGTCCCACATTTCGTTTCAAGAAAGTATTCCGTTATACACATGAACCCCAACTCTAAGACATAAATGTGTCAAACATTTGAACACTTGTAATGTAGTGTGATTTCTTTCAATATTTTATGTTAGGGGAAACTATTCATATATTACGGTATAATCTACTGCTGCGAAATATCAGTTTCGTAGCTTGGTGAGTCCTCTTCCCTGAAAGGCCCGAAGTTAAATGATTTCACTAAATTTTAACTCCTTGGAGACGATGTATGAAGTCATCAAAATACCCTCAGATGATTTTGTCAGTTTTTAAGGTAATTTCCTACTTTAATATTTAGGCCCACTAATTATGTAGAGGAAACATTTCTTCGGCCTAGATCTCTTTCACCCATGAAATGACAGATTAGTAGTGAAAATTAGCGGAACCCTAACCCCTCGGTAGATATATTCATCGACTGAAATGTACATAAATGGATCCATGCGTGTTGTGTGTATCAGCATGGGTTTAAGACTCTCTAAATATTACGTAATCTTGTAAATTTCGAGGCGAAGACGAGAGTGTATCGGGAGTAGCAGGAAAGAGTTTCTTGTTAGTGGGGTGTTCGTTAGCAGAATCTCTTTCAATTAAAGTCCCGATTTAGCCGAGCTCACTTTCATCTTCAGGACACAGCCAATAAGTAAGACTTGCTTGTTTAACAGCTTCCGAGAAGGTCAGAGATACTAACACAATATCCACATCACTGACATCGTCTTTCCTTCTGTCCATCTCCTCGGTTTAATCGCCATTTTCTGGGCTTTCGGTTCAGAAGTTTCATGGTAAATGCCTCTCGCTCGGTGACTGAGTATTTGTAACCATACGCACCTCCTCACATACACACTAGACCTGCGCAAAACAGCGACTAAATTCGCTCAAACTCATTTTTAAAAAATGTGTCCTGCTCAGTCCAGACTCGTTCAGAGCTTCCTCTTGCTCAAGCACTCTGTTCAAGGAGTTTTTGGGAGAATCAAACTGGAAGAATATCACTCCTAAGTGTGAATTAAATAATAAATACATTTAAATGCCGAGTAATTTAAGGAGTCCAGTAGCTATCAGCTTGCAATCGTCAGATAGTCGGTTCGTACCCTACTGTCGACAGCTTCACTGAACTGTGCATGATGTTGGACCACAAGGAGCAGAAACGAGTCTGGAGAGATCGAGCAGCTCGGAACTACGATAGTTCTAGTAACACGCTTATTAATACACTGTTGTCACTCGTCACGCACACACATGAAACAAAAAAGCAAGAGATTGCTGTTCAATCACTCATTGAGTGACTGGATAATTGAGTAGTCTGGTTTAACGAGCCTTTTATCGAGATTCGAGTTGAACTTACTGTTCAACCGAGAGATTTAGCCGAGCGGTTAGGGTCACGTACCTGTGAGCTCGCATTCGAGAGATGCTGGGTTCTAATCCCACCGTCAGCAGCCCTAAAGTTGTTTTTCCATGGATTCCCATTTATACAACTGGGAAACGCTAGCGCTGTGCCTTAATTAATTCCACGGCCGCTTCGTTCCCACTCCTAGCCCTTTCCTGCCCCATCGTCGTCATAAGACCTATCTGTGTCGGTGTGATGTGAAGCAGATTGTTAAAAAAAAATTCTTACTTTTGGAAATTTACCGACACGCGATTAATACTACCGGGTTCAGCCATGTTCGAAGCCGTCACAATGAGTTCAGAAGGCCAGCGCTTCTACCGTCTAAGCCACTCAGATCGGCATTATTCTTACTATTATTATTATTATTATTATTATTATTATTATTATTATTATTATTATTATTATTATTATTATTATTATTACGGATAAAACGGCTCATTCTCCTCCTCTGAACTGTAGAAGATGAAGGAATATCTCATGTAAAGCCATTCCGAAGTTCTAAAATACTGGCATGGACCATTCCCTGCCTCGTGGAACACCTGACGCTTGTTGCTGAAATTTAATTAAACAGTTGCGATTCACAACACAAATTGTATTACGGAATAAATGTGATGTACTCTAGATCAATATTCTGCACAACACACTAAATCATGTACTGGGAGACTGTTCAGGTGTGTTTAGGGCAACAATTCAGGAGACCAGTGAACCTGGATCTCCTGTCATTCCTTTTAATTTAATAATTTCTCATTATGTTAATGGTCATTTCATTGAATGTAGCCCATTCTAATTAAATGTTAAATCATATTTGATTATAATACAATTATACTCGGCAGAGTGCCGCACAAAACAACGTGATGTAATTTAAACGTCCACACTGTTGGTATTGGTTTAGCTCCCATAGAGACAAGTGACAGGACCAGGGTATCCCTTACAGAGAAACTGAATTCACCTACACTCTCATATTTAATTAAAAGTATTGAACTGATATATTTCTCTGGGCAAATATAATTGCTATTTTTGACCTTAGCCTATTCACAATCAAACTTAAAAATCTCTGCCCTGTTTGAATACTAAGACATCCTAAAGAATGAAAATGTCGGTTATTAACAGGGGCACATAATATAGTTGTTCTTCTGTCTGGGTCTATATTGACATATCTTGAATATTGTAATGTTTAATTCTGCATGAGAAATATGTCAGTAACATTGAAGTGGTTACTTACTTGGGAAGTAAAATAATAGCTGAAGTAAAAGGAATGTGTTTAGCAGAATTAAATGAGCTAAGACAGCTCTTAATAATAAAATGAAGATCTTCACGTCTCGCAATATAAACATGAGGCTAATAAAAGAGCTGTCAGATATGTGTGAAGCATGTTTGTCTACGAAAGTGAAACTTGGATGATAGCCATGGCAGATAAATGAAGAGACGAAGAATATTGAAGATATCCTAGACAGATAGTTAGCAAAGAGGAAGTACTGATAATAATAGGAGATAAACTATACTTGACGAAGTACGCGAGAAAAGGGAAGAACATCTGGACTGAACACATAATCAGTCATGTGTGGCTATTAGCTACTATGTTGGAGTGTTCTGTAGAGAAAGCAATTTGTAGGGGCAGGGATAGATTAGTCTATTTGTTTTGTTTTACGTCGCACCGACACAGATAGGTCTTATGGCGACGATGGAACAGGAACGGGCTACGACTGGGAAGGAAGCGGCCGTGGCCTTAATTAAGGTACAGCCCCGGCATTTGCCTGGTGTGAAATGGGAAACCACGGAAAAACTACTTCAGGGCTGCCGACAGTGGGATTCGAACCTACTATCTCCCGAATACTGGATACTGGCCGCACTTAAGCGACTGCAGCTATCGAGCTCGGTAGGATAACTAGTGAAGAAGTATTTCTGCAAACCGTACGTCGAGATGAAGAGTTTTGTACAAGACTACTGAAGGAGTGCGACAGGCTTCGGCAGGTGGCAAAATTCTATCTTCGCCGCTAGATGGGGGATTCATTCATTCCATTCCTGACCCGGTCGAATGATTGGAAACAGGCTGTGGATTTTCATTTCAACATGACTGCCAATCAACCCCTGGAAACTTAGAATATGATGAGAGTTCTCAAGTTTACATTTCCCGAACTTCACAGCGGGGGCTACAAATAATGTTTAAATCATCTTATCTTAAAACATCCGCTGAACAACTGAACCGAGGAGTTATTTGTTCAGTTCCATTTGGGTCAATTTGTTATGTAATAAAGTGATATTGCAGCGGTGATGACTACCGCTTTATCGGAAAGTAAGACTACTCTGTATTCCTGAGAGCTTGAGACAGGCTGAAGTGAGAAAGAGGAATTGAAGGCTGGTTGCCACTGATATACACACCCTCTCAAGTCAGGAAATGTACCTTATAACATGATTCTATTTCAATGCAATTGATATTAACAAGCCCGCATCTGATTTTCATTAAACAATAATAGTGCGTGCATTGAGGTAAACGCAGTATCCGTAAAGTAGGTTGTTTGGAAGTTCCATCTATCTCGGGTTATTGAAAGGAAATCTCTGAAGTTCTCCCGGTAGTTAGGCAACCTGAAAGCGGTTAACGATAGAAATAATGTTAGACAGAAATTGCACTTAAATATTATCAGAGCTCAATTTCTATTATGAATCTCATTTGATGAAACTAATAACAAGAAGAAGAAAAAGGAGGAGGAGGAGGAGGAGGAGGAGAAGAAGAAGGAGAAGAAGAAGAAGAAGAAGAAGAAGAAGAAGTTGAGTCTCTGGCCTTCTAACCCCAGCTTGGGAGGTTCGATCCTGGCTCAGTCAGGTGGTGTTTGCAGGTGTTGAAGTACATCAGCCTCGTGTCGGTAGATTTATTGGCGCGTAAAATAACTCCTGTGGGGCTAAATTCCAGCATCTCGGAGACTCCGAAAACCGTAAAGGTAGTTAACTGTACGCAAAGCAAATAATAATAATAATAATAATAATAATAATAATAATACCTATATAACGCTTCTTCCATTCTCTACGGAGTCGGGTATGAAGTTAGATGAATATTCGTAGCGAGTTTTACGAGCAGATGCCCTTCATGACGTTAACCTGTTAATGAGATTAAATGAGTGACGTGAGGTATGATTGGAAGTAAAAGGTAAAATCCGGTGCGATACATAGCCTACTCTTGTCGAATAGAACCAAGGTGTCTGCTCATGGCTTAATGTCTCCATCCGACGGACGAGTCGCCATCAACAGCGTCATATGCTCTTACTCGATATGAACACTGCCGAGACGTTTGGAATTGAACGCAGGCTTTTGGCGCGCAATCTAGTGATTAGAAATGGAATATCACCACCTCTCGTACTGAGCCGGCCAACATTCTGATGATAAATATTTTCTCGAACAGTGGGACAGCTATGCATGGTTTCAGACTTTATAGACTTGACCTGTAAAACGTACATTTAGTGCGATTAGGTATCGCTGAAGAAAGCAACGTTCAATAAACAGTTTTTTATCGCACCAGGAACACCCCTGAAAGCATTTTTGTCACAGTTATCTACTTTGCAGCTCCCTCATCTTTCTTTCCTTATTAATCCGTTTACCTCCCAAGTTGGTTTCTCCCTCGGACTCAGCGTGGGATCCCACCACTACCGCCCTAAGGGCAGTGTGCTGGAGCGTGAGATTTTGAGTTGAGGTTAGAACTGTGGAGTATGAGTAGGACCAGCACATCGCCCAGGCAGCCTCACCTGCTATGATATCCAGGGACTTCGTGGAGGATGGGAAGATTGGAAGGGATAGAGAAGGAAGAGGCCGTAGCCTTAAGTTAGGTACCATCCCGGAATTTTCCTGAAGGAGATGTGGGAAACCGCAGAAATCCACTTCGAGGATAGTTGAAGTGGGAATGGAACCCCCCTCTACACAGTGGATCTTCGGAGGCTGAGTGGGTCAAGTTCCAGCCCTCGTAACACTTTCCAAAATGTCATGGCAGAGCCGGAAATCGAACTCGGGCCTCTGGGGGTGGCAGCTAATTACACTAACCACTACAGTATAGAGGCGGGATTCCTCGTCTTCAAAAATGAATATGTATAACTTAGGAATGTCGAACAGGAGAAGCCATAGGGATAAAAACTGCTGTTTGTAGGCATAGCGAAGGAGAGATGCCTCTTCGCGGTGTTTGTCTAGACACCGTAATATCTGGGTCATCTTATTTTACTCTTATATGCAAAAGAAAGAACGAAATTTCTATTAACATAAGACCCGCATGCAAGGAACAGGCCATTCTTCTAGTATACTATAAATCTAACTCCATAAAATGACCGGGAGCTTTACAAACATGGAGCCATCGCAGAGTAAACCATAGACACAAGGGATGAGAAACAATGAAGTCCTTAAACGAAACAAAAGCAGGCTATGAACATTTTCCTTTCATAAAGAAGCGCAAAATTGAGTACTTTAAACAGATGATGAGGGGAACAAGTACCACCTTCGTAAACTCATACTATAAAGACAAATCTAGAGACGAACCTGGCTGGGATTAACCGCGCCAATGGCTTCTCCATTTGCCACAAGACAGAAGGTACTTCGCCACAGTGCCACCAACGTTCGGGGACCAGAAGAAGAATAAGAGTAATAGTAAGAAGAAAGGATGTAAAGGAGAGTGTTTATAAGTCACCAGTAATACCCTTAATTGAGTATGAAACCCTCACCAGGGTCACTTAATTACAGGATTGGCAAAAGATCCAAAGCAAAGCAGCAATATTTGTTCTGGGTGATTTCTGCAAAAGAGTAGTGTTACTTTAGGTTGTGAAGACTTTGGAGTAAGTGGATGACCTTCTGGACTGGCCCCGTGGTGTAGGGGGCAACGCAACCGCCTGTCACCCGGGGACACCGTGTTCGATTCCCGGCGGGTCAGGGTTTTTTAATTGTAATGGATTAATATCTCTGGCCTTGGGACTCGGTGTATTTTTCGTCCTTAACGTCCCTTGCCTCACATTCAACACTCTACACTTCCGCAATTCCACTTACTCGCAGGTTCCTCTCAAGTGGCGAAAGTAGTGGCAAAAGATCTTCATAGGTCAACGCCACGAACAAATATATAAAAAAAGTGGACGACCTGCTCGACTAATCTGTATGTTCCAAACTGCCAGTAGAAAGATGGCGTGGGATACAATTAACCCTAGGTATACTAACGATGGTGAGGGAGAGGGAGAAGTTCTTTGTACCCACCACCTGCTATCTCTTCCTCTATTTGTTTTAGAATTTGAAATGAAAGGCTACAAAATTGATTTACTGTTACTAACAATGACGCCGAATTATGTAGCTGGTGTGCTGTTTCCGTCTTAAGGAGGTAAAGAAGCACTCAAATACCCTGATCGGTTTTGACGTAACAAATATCTTAGTTTGCACTGGCCTTTTCCTTTACTTACGGTACCGTTGGCTACACAGAGTAAAATTTAAGTAGTTTCTTTGTTGTGGAACTCACTGTTACTAAGGCATTATTAATTGGATATAAAGCGAATAGTTTTGTGTTTACTCGAAGAGCACTCACAATGAGTAATTTGCACCTGACGGAAGCTGAAATATTCTCCGAGCTAGCTAATTCGTCTGAAGATGACAGTGATATTACTGCAAGTGAAAATGAAGATGGAGTGAGGATAAATCAGTTCCGTGAATGAATATAGAAATTGACAGCTCCTACTGGGAAAGTGGAGATACTTTTTCAGATAAGAATGACCGTTCTACAGACAGGACATTTCTAGGCTCAGGTATGTGAAATGAACTGGTAAAGTGGTTCTCCAATAATAAACATAATAGATTCCCAGAAACTTTACATTAAGTGGTGGTCACAAAGTACACTCCCCCACACCCGTCTGGTGTTCAAATTAAAAAAAAGGGGTTGGCATTCCTAGGCTGAACTAACGAATAATCTTGAGTGAAGGAAGGAAGAAAGAGGATTTAGGGAGAGTTTATCATGCGAGATGTTCAATAGATTTCCAACATTTTTATATTAATTTAAGAAAATTCTAGGCAAAATTCATAAGGAATCTCGCACCTGGGTGATAGCCCTAAATGAAGATCAATGATGACTGCTGATGGCGATGATGTTGATGGAGAAGAATATAACTCTTTTATTCTGAGGATACACTAAGGCATTGGGTTGGATTTTTAATGGAAGTACACAATTTGGCTATGACTCAAATTTACCTCGGGCGCTCCAAGGACCCCATATAAACCTCAGTTATCCTATTAATAACAAAATACTCAACCAGAGCATAGGCAGATGATCGTAGATCTTAAGCAAGTATTTTCTATGTCTACTGTTGTACAAATGATTCTTTAGAATGCGCACTGCAGCAGTAGCAATGCCCTAAAGTCATCTTGTATCTAGTTTGCCATGGATTGCTTTGAATCGACAAGTTGTAGACAAAGATCAAGCCTGTTTTTGCAAATAGCTTGTAGTACATTATTCTTCCGTCTAAATGAAAACATGACTGCAAAAGTGACAACATAGGAAGGTAATCAGAAGGCTCCGGATTCTTACCATCATATAGGAAACGCTATTTCTTTGATATATTAATAAGCACTGGATCTAGATATATTTTTATCGCTTGTTGGACAGTGCTCTCGGGGTAGTATGGTCGCACCCTAGCCCTGTTGCTGGAGGTGGGCACTGTATTAATTTCGGGCTTAGTGGCATACCACTAATTGTCCGGGAGCATTGCCCACTTCTGTCCAATTAGCCAAGTGATTGTCGCTGTCTATGGCAGTATAGCTCTCGGCTGGCACACAAAGCCTCCCCATAACCCGTCAAGTACATACTGTGCCTTCCTTAATTGACAGTGAGTGGCCTTTCAGTTTGGTCACAACTTCTTGGTGACCATACACAGGAATGAAACTTTTATACTTTAGGGAAGCTCGAAAGCATTCTTGCGTCTTACTTATCTCTTATCTTCTAACCCTCATCTGCACATTTCTGAGACCTATGGTTTCTTGCAATATCCTATCTATTGTGACCCTTATTTCTCTGTAGTTGATTCTTCTGGTGGGAATGATATGGTGAGAGCAAGGTAATGACTAATGTACCACTTTGTACATTTTCCGGCGCAAGCTGTGAGCGGGATCCTGTACTAAGGAGTTGATGCGAAACTTCATAAACCTCTTCTTATCCAGTGGTGTTTCTTAATAACTCAATTTCTTGTTTTGCTCTTAGATACTCATTTCGCCGTTCGAAGAAATAAAACCTCGTATGTCACAATGTTCTAATTATCTATTATTTCCCTAAGACTGGTCACGCCTCCCAGCCTCATATGGATATGGTGCTGGCGGTGGTGGTTACTGTTTCAAGAGGAAGTATAACAAGCAATCTGTATATTAAAAACGTTTACTAAACCTGCTTTGTCCACTCCATCCAGCCGTTCTACTGGACCCATTTGCTTCATTCTTTGGTTTTTCTCTCCGCGATCACCAGCGGGTGAATCATCAGACATTGATAAGTCTGTAAGTTCAATCAACTTTGAATAATCCTAAAATCAAATCACTAAATGACCTCTCCAATAATTGCAGGGAAAGCTTACACTAGCCCGCAATACATTCGGTACTTAACGGTTGCTAAGCGACTAACACCTTCATTTACATCCTTACAAATGTCACTGCATGCAGCCAGGTTTAATTACCATCTGTTAAGCCAGAGGGTATTCATTTCCTCTCAACGTTGAAGAATACTATTATCGCCTAGATACTCTGTTCTCTGACCTTCCCCAGCTTCTAAATATTCAATAGGTGGCAGAATGTTCCAAACAACTTAAATGTTGCCAAGATAAAACATTCGACTACATACAGACAGGAAGGTATCAAGCCGACTAGCCTTCTGTATGACTATTAATAAAGCGCAGGGACAAACTCTTGAAAAGTGGGAGTCTACTTACCCGAACCAGTTTTCAGCTACGGCACTATCTCGGGCAATATCGTTTTCAAATATTAAGGTCCAGATGCGCCCGAATGATCGAAGCACAGTGGATATTGTATAGAGAGAAGTGTTATAACCTGCATATGGATTAAGTACTATTCACCGGTATTAAATGTTGATAAAACTACTGAAAAGGGCAGATAAAACAACATGACTATGACAGGCATATAGGGACGAGTTTTCTGAACTATTTACAACGCATCCGGTAGAGAAGCACGGGTCCACTAGTTATCATAAAATAGCAGGAATCAGAAGAAAAAAGAGGTCAGACACTTCGAAAAATGAAGGCACCGACAAAACAAAGGGAAGATCTACGAAGGGCATGGAAAACTCCGTAAGTCCCGCAAGCGAAATACCGTCGTGTTCGGTGAGGAACAGGTGCTGATAGAAAAGATGAATAGCGGATAATAGCGGATCCTATTTGATGTGAAAAACACATTGAGGAAAAGACAGAGAGGGAAGACTGGGACAAGTAATGTAAATGGAAGCAGTACCAGTGTCACCTAAGGCCCCGTGGTCAAACACAACTGCCTATTCCTCTCGTAGCATTTTTCAATTACCTGGCGCATACTGAAAATCTGATCCTGGAAACCTCTCTGTGGTCTGAAACCACACTGGTTTTCATCCAACTTCCTCTCAACGACTGATCGCACCCTCCCTTCCAAGATGCCAGTGAAAATTTTGCCTGGTATACTAATCAATGAGATACCTCGATAGTTGTTGCAATCCTTCCTGTTCCCTTGCTTATAGATAGGTGCAATTACTGCTTTTGTCCAATCTGAAGGTACCTTACCAACACTCCATGCTAATTTTACTACACTATGAAGCCATTTCATCCCTGCCTTCCCACTATACTTCACCATTTCAGGTCTAATTTCATATATTCCTGCTGCCTTATGACAATGGAGTATATTTACTATCCTTTCCACTTCCTCAAGCATAATTTCACCAACATCATTTTCCTCCTCCCCATGAGCTTGGCTGTTCGCAACACCACCAAGATTTCCTTTTACATCGAGAAGTTATTCAAAATATTCCCTCCACCTATCCAGTGATTCCCTGGGATCTATTACGAGTACACCTGAATTACTCAAAACACTGTTCATTTCCTTTTTCCCTCTCTTCCTGCTGCTTGACCTAGCCTTTCCAGGTTATTTCCAAAATCTTCCCATGACTTCTTTTTGGATTCAACAACTATTTGTTTCGCTCCATTTCTTTCATCTAAGTACAAATCCACCGGGCGAGTTGGCCGTGCGCGTAGAAGCGCGTGGCTGTGAGCTTGCATCCGGGAGATAGTAGGTTCGAATCCCACTATCGGCAGCCCTGAAGATGGTTTCCCGTGGTTTCACACTTTCACACCAGGCAAATGCTGGGGATGTACCTTAAATAAGGCCACGGCCGCTTCCTTCCCACTCCTAGCCCCTTCCTATCCCATCGTCACCATAAGACCTATCTGTGTCGGTGCGACGTAAAGCCTCTAGCAAAAAAAAAAAGTACAAATCCCTGTCTGCCTCGGCCCTTGTTTGGAGCCATTTTTGATAAGCCTTTTTTTTTACGTTTACAAGCTGCTCTTACTTCATCATTCCATAATCTATTATGGATCTGGTACCTCTACCCTCCCCTAGGTAGCGGTGAACAGCGTTATGCTTGAAGAATGTATTCGTAACTGATAAACCCATACTAGCTTCCCCTTGCGCGTGGCGGCCATCTTGCGCAGTAGCCCCTGGCCCAGAGTCCCCTTTTTATCCATACGACAGGGAGGGAATACAGTGGATTTACGTTACGACCCGCACCCATATGAGGTCCCCATTTGTTTCTGAATTAAAATTCCAAGCTAGAGAATCGTAACTGCCCTGTTCCCCTCAATCACAGTCTATGATTATTACACCATGTACGGCAATACAAGGACAAAAAGGTTAGATGGGTACGTTCTCAGGTTATTCGGAAGAGCAAAACTTGTAAATTGCGTAAAGTTATTGCCGCTGGAGGGAGTAACAGACCGATCGACATAATCGCCATCACTGTAAACCTGTAACCAACGATGAGATTTGAAGTGAGCTCCAGGCAGCCTGCGGAGATAGGCCAGAAAAAGAGAGCCATATATGAGCCAACAATAGAATGTTTTAAACACTCCTACATAATTTTTAGCGTTAAAATTGTTGAACTGTTAATAGGTACCTGAGTAATAATGCCTAAAGTTTGTGTGAAACATCAGCGAAATCTATGGGTTCCTAATAGCATCCTCATACATGTATCAATATTAGCGATCAAGGGGTCTCTTCAAATTATTAGCATCACCTTAACAACCCATTTCAATCCCCACTTTGCATAGTTACTGGTAACTCTTGGTATTGCGTACTTTGCCACGACCGGCCGTGCATACATAGTGAAGTAATAAACAAATCAATTTTAAAATTTAGTTAGTGGACGTAAAGCCAATAAAATTATTATTAATAAATTAATGAATACATTTAATAAAAATAAAACCAATCAATATAAAGAAAGACATTTGGACGATAACGGAGTTTCTAAATTTGGAAAGATACATGGAGGCGATTTCATTAGATATTAGTATTACGGTACCTAAAAATGTTAAGTAATCGTGGCACACATGCTAAGTCACAGGAGAGTGGTTTTCTGAAGAACTCCCATTGATGTGCATTCCACCTTCGCATTGAATAGACAGGCTTCGAGATGTGTATTCAATCATGAGGGGGGGAAGACGAGGAAGTATTGCCGGTCAATGGCTACTGAAGGTAGGCACCTTTATACACAAGACGTCTTTGGAATAGGAGATGAAAGCAGGCAGATTCATGCAGTGCTAAGCGAGTTCCGTGTTCTCAAAGCCCATTTATCACCACCTGGAGCTTCCTTCCCGATTTCGTCTTTCAAGGATTTCAAAATATTCTTTCTTCTCTCCACGGAAATGTATTCCTTTCCAGCTGCAAGTTTGTTTTCAGTTCCCATCGATATATCTGTCTTCCTCCAAGGTACGTGGTCTTTTCAGCGTCCAAGGGGCAATTTTTGATGTACAGAAAGTAGCTCTACGTATTACCAATTATAGATCTGTTTAACACCTTGATAAATGTCTTTCAAGGTCCAAGCGTGCTAGTGCCGTGTTTACGTGTGTAATAGGTCTGCGTATTATTAGAAATCGCCTACGTGGTGCCGTCATATTTATTTATTTATTTATTTATTTATTTATTTATTTATTTATTTATCAGTGCCAAAGTTAGGGCAGCTAACCCTCTTTTACTCTTAAATATATAAATATATAATATAATATATAAAATAAATGTACTACTATATTATAAATTCTAAGATAAGCTAAACAACAGATTTGGAAAACATATAATAAACAATGAAAGCTCAACAAATGAAATAAAATTAAATTTAAAAAATCGGAGCATGAAAGTAAAAAAATAAAGAGAAAAAGGTCATAATAAAAATTAACATACAAAATGAAAAATACAAACCAATGCATAAACAGAACACCGTATCGACGCCTAACAACCAATACCTCGTATATCACAATGCTCGCCTTGTCCATATTTTTCCTTAAGACTGGTACACGGCTCTCAACCCCGTATGGATATGCAATCCATCGGAACACCTTCGTCGTGTTCATTTTGATATGCGTGTGTATACTTTTTTGGTAGTTGCTTTACGTCGCACCGACACAGATAGGTCTTATGGCAACGATGGGACAAGAAAGGGCTAGGAGTGGGAAGGAAGCAGCCGTGGCCTTAATTAAGGTACAGCCCCAGCATTTGCCTGGTGTGAAAATGGGAAACCACGGAAAACCATTTTCAGGGCTGCCGACAGTGGGGTTCGAACCTACTATCTCCCGAATACTGGATACTGGCCGCACTTAAGCGATTGCAGCTATCGAGCTCGGTATGCGTGTATATAAAGGAAAATGGACCTTACATACAGTATACTATAGGAGTGCGTAAACTCGTCATACAAACATTAATCTCTACAGTAGTGTATGGTAAGGTTCATTTTCCTTTACACTAAACCAGAGGAAAATGAACAAAACGAAAATTGTTCTGAGTGACTGTATATCCTCAAATTGCTGGAAGACGTGGAGTCTCGGAAGGAACATAAAGGATAGGGAGAGCTTTTTGGGATACGAGGTTTTGATTCATAAGTGAAGATATATAATAAAGTAAAGGACATACAAGTATGGCCATAAAAAGTGATCTATGTACACGAGTTAAAATATAAATATTTAAAGACAACAAAAATACTGTTTTTCCTTTCCTTCTTGTTTCAGATAAGTATAATATCAGTTCCGAAATATTCTTCTTCTTTTACCGCTTTTCCCACACCTGTGGGGTCGCGGGTGCTAACTGTCACACATTTAAATTTGGCCCTGTTTTACGGCCGGATGCGCTTCCAGACCCCAACACTATCTGGAGGGATATAACCATCATTGCATGTTTCTGTGGTGACTGCTATAGTTCATTCCATGTTAAGAAAACAGTATTGCTCTTATGACAACAGGGTTACCATATCTACCGGCTCTGGTCAACACCATCATGGGAAAACGGCGGTAAATTTGTCAAATTCAGTATTTAAGTTCAAGATAAAAATCGGAAGAAACTAACCTACAAATTACTTTTATGAACCAAAGAGGACGGGGTGTTTAAAGGGGATAGTTATTGTTTGTACGGAATCATAGGTAATCTACGGCACAAAAGAACCTCAGCATTAAAGTGTAAGGTAAAAAGGGGCAGAAAATTAAAATATATATATATGTTTTATGAGATCGAGGGGTGGGGTACGCATTTAATTGCACTTAATACATTTCCCTAGGCAACGCGGGGTACTACTGTGCTGTCGTATCGCTCACAAAAAAATAGTAAAAATTAAATGCGGTCGTTAAAAAAATGGTAAAATTAAAATGCGTTTAAGAAAGAACAGCTAAATAACAAAACCAAGCACAAATAAAAACGACGGCAATTTTTTTTATCAGTTCAAGTTATGCCATGACGTATCGCTGCATACCACAATACCAAAATCTTCAGTAACAACTTCTGTACAGTACGAAATTAATAGAACACACATAAATACTATGCAATATACAACCAACTCTCACTCAACACAAGATAAGTACGCACTGATTTAAAGCCTAAAAACGCACATGCAACAAATAAATACTGTAGATGACTTCACTACAGAAGTGAGCTGCCGGCGGTTCACAGAGTGAGGGACTACACGATGCTTGTACCAGAGCAACACAGAAGAAGGAAAATGAAGGAAGGCAACGAAGCGATGGCTGTTCCTGCAATTGTGCTTCCTCCCTACGAATATATTTATGAAAATAAAATATTACGTAGTTATTTTAATAACTCACGGGCAAAAATGTCTCATCCTTTTTATATGTCTTTCATAATATATTACACATTACAGTATAATATCCCTTAGTCACGAGGAATTATGGGTGTCTTAGAGGGGGTGTGTTCACTCCTTGTAGGTCCATAAGAGCAATACAGTTTTCTTTACGTAGAATGAGCTATAGTGTGTGTTGTATACAAGAACAGGTATACAGGAACACAACTATATTTTATTGCTTCAGATAGTCTTAACAACATATATACATACATTCAAATAAAACTTTCCTCGAAGCAGTGTGAAAATTATAAACAGTTAACGTTGCTTGAAGACTGAAGTTCCAAAAACGTACACTTTATATACATATATACATGAATCTATCTTGATGCGAAAGTCCATTGAAGGGCTAGAGTTCTTGATAGTTGAAAACTATCTGTTCTATACCGTCACAAGTGTAATCAGTAGCTAAAGCTTGCACTAATAGAATATTAGTGGTTCCTGTAACTTGTCTAGAACTGACATTGAAATGCATAATTAGTAGAATACTAATTGATGCGATTGAGCCTAGGTGGGACTGAGGGAATACTGTCATCGGGCTCGACGTGGCTGTGGGAAACGGGAGCGGAGGCAGTAACCCGAGGTGAAACCTCAAACACTCAGAATTCAGTCCACCTATTGGAGACACATTTTTAAGAGGGATAGTCTCCGTGTTCGACATTCGGCGTAATCTGGTGCTGGGCACTGGCAAGTCCTCGCCTGTGGCTGGAAGGCAGCGCCTTTATATAGCTGGCTGATGTAACAGGCAAGCGCAGTGCAGACGTCCCGTAGAGTCGAGAACAATCCAGGCTGTTGCGTGCGCGGAGCAGGCGGCGCAGAGCGAGGAGCGCGAAGGACACACGACAGAGTGGAGTGTTGTCTGAATATGAAGAGGACAGTGTTGAAACAAACACCCAGTCCCAAAGGCAAAAGTATTAATCACACGCGATTAAAACCTGGGAATCAAACCCGGGTCCCTCTGAACCGAAGGCCTAAACGCTGATTATTCAGCCAAAGAATCGTTCCGAAATATTACTCGTGGGAGTGTAATTTTGTGTATGTATCTGACACTTGTCATGTAATTTTTTCAGTAAAAATCTGTGCGTTTAATAACTTACGAATTATTTACGGGGAAGGAAGAGTAAGGTGAAGAAATCCTGGGTTAAATTCAGTTCGCTCTGTACGATTCGGCCATTGTAATGGGGACTTGGTAATCTCTTTGTTTGCTCTTGAAATAACATTGAATTACAAGCATTCAGCTTATAAGCCGCTAGCCTCGGTTTAACAAAGCCACAAGTAACTGAAGCAATCAATTGCCAAACGAACGTTATTCAATGAGCTGGATCAACAACCCGTAATCCATTCTGCTTGAAATGAATTTGAATGTTACACATTAATCACAATATATTTCGAATTGTGCAGGTCTGTACAACCGCCAAGCTCATCTTTCTGTCATAAAATG